>NC_091010.1:55860000-56160000 GCF_041146395.1 Eulemur rufifrons | reverse complement strand
TCCAGATCTCCTGAATTAGAATCTTTATTTTAACAAAGTCCCCAGATGACTTTTAGGTATGTTAAAGTTTGAGAAACACTGGTGTATATGGTGTGCTATGTACTATTCAAAATGGGTATAGAGATGGGTAAGATACAATTCATATTCTGAAAAAGCTTATAACCTAGGAATGAAACCAATGCACTTGTGCAAATAACTAGAGTGTGGTGAGTGCTGTTGAAGTTAAAAGAACTGAGCATTTATAGCTGGGGACCTAAGGGAGGAGTGGGAATTTCCACAGGACATGAGGAAGAGGGCGTTTCAGGTTGAGAGAATGGTAGGAGCACATGTTCGGAAACAGTAGACAGCCTTGTCTTGTGTCCACTGTGACAGGAAAAATGATTATGTATTGTAGAGAAGGTTGAAACAAAGGCAAATCACGGAAGGTCTTGAATATATGAGAAATTGTTGGACTATAGGGAGTTATTGTGAGTTTTCAAGCAGAGCTCTGACATAGAGTTGTTATAGGAATATTATTTTGATAATACACACTTTGGATGAGAGAGAAACTACAGTAAAGGAAACTAGTTTTAAAATGTCCCCAAAAGGGGGAGTGATGGTGATAATATCAAGGAGGAGGCAGATTTCAGAAAGAATATCAACTCATTCTTGAATCCCCACTCTTAAAATACTTGCCAAATTGTCAGCTACCTTTTTCCGAACTCCTCCCATTCTCCTAAGATTTGGGGTAGTAGAACCAAATAGTGACATTGGATTTGGGTGGGAATGGGAAAGAGAAATTAAAAATGACTTCTGGGTAATTGGGAGAACAATGCTGTTCTCATCAGAAATTTGTTATTTAAAACTATTTTGGCTCTCCCTTCATTCTGATCTGGTAAAATGAAAAAAAATTTTTTTGGCTCAAATAAATGGGCTAGAGATGCAGGTAAGATTCCATCCTTCCCTATCTCCCATAAAAGAAAATCATACTATAGGAAGACATTTATTTATAAAGCCTGACTTATTATTTGGGTTCAGGTATCTGATGTATTTTTGTTCCTATTTTGCTGCCAAGGAAAATTCTCAGGATACCATGTATCTCCAGTATTGTAAAGTCTGCCAAGCATACAAGGCACCACGTTCTCATCACTGCAGAAAGTGTAGCAGGTACCTGTCTTTCTTGCTGTTCCTTGGAGGCTATTCAACTTGTTACTGGTCTTTTGTTGTTGTTGTTCCTTCTACTTCATCAATCCTAGTTTTATTCTCTGCAAGGTTGCCGCTCTCTAAAAAATGTTCTCAAGATACTTGTGTCTATAATCTCCACTTTACACTGGATTATCAATCCAGATAATAAACAAATTTCATTCTTTTTTGTTATAAATGAAAATATTTTTCTAGAAAATTACGGATTTACTTTGCCTCTTGTCCTACAAGAACAGGGTATAAAGTTATACCTTCAGTTTATTTCCATATATCAGGATTAGTTGTGTTTGTCAGCTGTAATCTTAACTCACTTTAAATTTGTTCTGTGTCTAAATAATAAAGGAGACCTGCTTTTCCCATTACTTATTGACAAACATTTATACTCTATACAAATCTAATAAATGAATCCAGGTGCCTATTATCATAAATGTTTTAATATCAAAACCTTAATGGGAAGAAAACTGAATCCCTATTTAAAAATTTGAAATAAGCTAAGACCTTTTTTAAAAAACAGCTATATCACTGAGTAATAAGAAATTTAGAGAACGATTGAAGGCAAATAAAGTTTGATTTGAGGCCAGGACATTTTCTTCTAGCAAAAATAAGGAACAGAAGCACAGTAAGACTTTGCTTGTTGTACCACATCTTTTATTCTGGAGTTAGCTTGCTTAGCTCAGAGATTTCATATCTAAAGGATACTGTGAAAACAGGAAGGAAGGAAGTTACAAGAGTTAGTTTGGACCCATCAACCCCAGTGGAGATTTATAAGTGATTTTATTGAGTCTCTATGATAGTTCACTCTAGTCACTGCATTTCCACGCTAGAGGAAAACCAGAGAACCATGATTTCTTTATATTGAGCCCCTAATTTCTTTAAACAAACACACTTGTAGCTGACATCTTTTCCTCATATGCTATTACAAAGCCTTCCCTTTCTTGTGCTGTTTAGAATTTGAAAGGAGTCACTGTTCATAATTGTTTAAAAGCTCATAAAGATTTTTCTTTCTGTTCCATGAAATATAATTCCCCTATGACTCATGGACACGCTGGATTCCTATTTGCTTGATTTTTTTTTTTTTTTTTTTTTGAGACAGAGTCTCACTCTCGCTCTGTTGCCCAGGCTAGAGTGCTATGGCATCATCCTAGCTCATAGCAACCTCAAACTCCTGGGCTCAAGTGATCCTCCTGCCTCTGGCTCCCAAGCAGTTGGGACCACAAGTGAGCACCACCACACCCGACTAATTTTTTCTATTTTTTAGTAGAGATGGGGTCTCGCTTTTGCTCAGGCTGGTCTCTAACTCCTGACCTCAAGCGATCCTTCCACCTTGGCCTCCCAGAGTGCTAGGATTATAGGAGTAAGCCACTGCACCTGGCCTTGCTTGATCTTTTGAAGACCAAAGTTATTTAAAGTAGACAGGATTCTCTGCCTCATGTCTTATGTAAATTTTTCTTGTTAGATGTGTGATGAAGATGGACCATCACTGTCCTTGGATCAACAACTGTTGTGGTTACCAAAATCATGCTTCGTTCACACTGTTTCTCCTTTTAGCACCACTGGGTTGTATCCATGCTGCTTTCATTTTTGTTATGACTATGTACACACAGCTTTATAATCGGGTAAGTAAAAGTGTTTGTTATAAAATCATTCATGCTAGAATAAATGGTCGTTATCAAAATTATTTAAGAGGTTCCTTTTGGAAATAAGCTTTCTATGATTTAGGTGGGGAAACAGAACTTTGTTACTGTTATGTGGATTCCTTTTAAAAAACATTAAAACTTAATCTTTAAGATGAGGAAAGATTATTTTGTTCTGGAATCTTACTTTACATGCTCTAGTGGAAGTTGATAATTATTTTAGTACTGCACATATAACTTATTAAACTTCAAACTTAATAGTTATGGTAAGAATAGTGAGAGGGAAAAAAGACCACACTGGTGCTTTCTGTTTTCGTTCAATTCATGTGGCAAGTGGTAGTCTTTTGTTTCTGACTCCAGTGCCCTGGAAGGTAGCTCGTGGGACAGATGCACACCCTAAAATATGAATAGACTAAATCAGATCGAGTTGATTTATGGGCAAATGGTCATGAAATAAAGTTCAGGGGTCACAAATTAACCCCCTAAAGAGGCCTGGAAAGTAAACGAGTGACACAGGCCTGATAGTACTGCGACAAACTGGCACATACCAATCCTTCTTGGAGAGCAAAACCCACATTTATTCGCACAGTTTGTGGTATTTGGGAATCCTAGTCTGGTGATGCTAGATCTTTCAGTTTTTTAAAGAAAAATCAGAAAATCTGGATTTTTATATGAAATCTTCTGATTTTTAAATGTTGGCACCTAACTTTGAGCATTTTAAAACATTGTGCAGTCCAGGCAATACACATCTGCAGGCCATATTTTGCCTGCATTTCGTTAATAACCAATGAGTGTGAAACATAAGGGTAGAAACAACTGAATTCTAGGCTGTACTTGTTGCTGTGGAAGACTACTATAAATACAGAATAGCAAGAAGATGGGAAACACAGTTGCAGTTTAGATTGATGTCTAGTGTTCTTTCTGCATATTGATGTTTGTGGGATCTACCTGACATTTTGTGAGGAAACAAAGAAACAAAAGTAACATTTGAGAAAACTAAGAAGGATACAATACACATCACTATGAGCTCAAGCCTCCGTGTTAATTAAAAGCAGCTATGTTTGTTTTATTTGCTTTGGCCACAGTGTCAAGTTGTCGTCTTTTTGATGAAGTTGTTTTAAATGTTAGAGTCCGAACAGTTACCACAACCAAGTATTTTGAGTGAGTGCTTTTGTCGTTGTTGATAGCTGTCCTTTGGGTGGAACACAGTAAAGATTGATATGAGTGCAGCCCGGAGAGATCCTGCTCCAATTGTTCCATTTGGATTAGCTGCATTTGCTGCCACCTTGTTTGCCTTGGGATTAGCTTTAGGAACAACCATAGCTGTTGGGATGTTGTTTTTTATCCAGGTAAGTTTCTTGGTAACCTCTAGCTAAAAGTTGTCAAGTTCTTGGGACTGATTATAATGAGAAAGAGATACAGACTGCAGTTACGCATGTAGTTTGAAATGGAAATTATTTTTGGCTATTCATTAGGTAACTAATTTAATCTTCTCTGTATTTCATCAGATTGTTTTGAAGTAATTTTGCCAGAATTTCTAGGTAATTGATTTAATTTTTAAGATGTTAACTTGGAGATATGTAGCACTTTATGGTTGAGAAAGCTCTTCTCACCATTACAGTCTAGTCTCATGATCTTTACACCAAACCCAGCTGTATGGTAAGAATATTGTAGAGGAGTATCACTATTTTCCTTTTCTTACAAATGAATAATTGTTTCTCAGAAAGGTTAAATGTCTTACCAAAGGTCACCCTTTCATGTACTTAGTTTACTAATTATTTCATACTTATTAATGTTACCTTATAATAGTATACATTTAATAATAGTAATCATAATAATATAGCTAACATTCATTGAGCACTTTATGTTCAAGGCACTGTTTTAGGCACTTTACATGCATTAGCTCAGCAATCCCAACCTTTTTGGCACCAAGGACCAATTTCATGGAAGAAAATTTTTCCACGGACCAGGGGTTGGGGTTGGGGGTTGGGGGTTGTACGTGGTGGGGGGGCGGGGCAAGGGTGGAGCTCAGGCACTGATGCCTGTTTCTTCCTAACAGGCCATAGACCCATACTGGGCCGCAGCCCATGGGGGTGGGGGGTTGGGGACCACAGTATTAGCTCATTTAATCTCCATAGCAACCATATGATTTAGATGCTATTTAATGCCTACTCTGTGATGAATCACTCTGCTAATTTCTGAAGCTGCAGTACAGAAAATAAAGAGGTTACTGCCATTAGGGAACTGACGACTAATAGTAAACAATTAACTAAAACAGGGCCATATATACATCATAGATTTATGGACAGACTGCTATTGGAACACAAAGTAGGAGGACATGGCTCCGAAGGGACCAAGAACAGTTCTTAAGCCTTACTGCATTCATGTAATTAATTTATTCATCCATTGAAGGCCTACTGTGGGCTACATATTGTGCTAGGCCCTTGGAATATGATGAGCAGTCCTAGTCCAGGGATGTTTTTACTGTGCCACACTGTATGAAGGCGCAGCTAGACTTCAAGGGAATGGAAAAGCTCTTTTAGAATTAGAAATGCTGGGCCTGAGGGCCCTGCATCACCCAACCCATTTTGAGTTCTTGGTTTTAAAATAAGCTGATTATGTTTATACTTCATATTTTCTACTAGCCTGGGACCAAATTCTTTGAAATTTTTTCCCCAATGCCTCTAATTAGAATCATATTAGAAATAAACTAAGATCTGGCAGAATCATATTAGAAATAAACTAAGATCTAGGAGTGTAAAAATCTCTGTATGTGGAATTGGTCATATCTAGGAAAATTGAATAACAAAGATGAATACATTTGATTTTTTACATTGAGGTTGATTGAAATGAGTCACTGTTGCTTGTCATAAATAGATAACCATAAATTTAAAGTTAATTAAAAATAGTGATAAAAGATTTTAGTAGCAAAATACACTTAAATACTGACTTAGTGGATTGATCTATTTTTAGTAATACTCTGAAAGCCTTGCCCAGAAGGTAGTACTTAAGACATGAATTTTGATTGAAATACTAGATTCAGATTTGATTATGGGTAGGTATGATCATTTTTATTGAGAGCCATAGTAGTGCAATGGGTAAAAACAAAGACTTTAGAATCAAATACATCAGATATTAACTGTGTTACCTAACTTCTATTGTCTTTGGTATCTTGGTCTATGGAATGGAGCGATAAAAGCTATCTCATAGGGTTACTGTGAATATTATGATCTTAAATGAACCAAAGTCAAATTATTAAATTTTACTATCATTTAATTTCCAGATGAAAATAATTCTCAGAAATAAAACGTCTATTGAATCATGGATTGAAGAGAAGGTAAATTTTAGTAATTGTTTCCTCAATATTAACAAAATACTGATTAGTTAATAGACCAGATTAACTAATAAGTACCTAAAAGCAAAAACTTGGCTGCCAAATGGCTTCCTTAAGTCTTTTGCATGCCACATAAAAGGCAAATATAGGAAACATTTGATTCCTTCCTGCTTTAATATAGCTCCCACAGAAGTATGCTTATCATACACCCTGAGTGGCTGAAGAGGCATAAGCCACACTTTAAACCATCTAGCCATTATTTCTCAGACCAGAGGTGGCCCATTTAGAAAGGAACTTCCATGCTACTAAGGTGCCATCAAGTTTCTCCTAGTGTTTTAGACATTAGACAAGGCTCATAACATTTAGCTTGTCACAGACCTCACAATAAGCACTTCACACT
Organism: Eulemur rufifrons; assembly: GCF_041146395.1. Taxonomy (NCBI): domain Eukaryota; kingdom Metazoa; phylum Chordata; class Mammalia; order Primates; family Lemuridae; genus Eulemur; species Eulemur rufifrons. The sequence continues at coordinate 56,153,450 of NC_091010.1, read as the reverse complement.
GTGAAGTGTGATTTTAATTTTAATTTGTGATTTTAATGTAAAACACAAATCTAGCTACCCTGCTTCCTGCTTAAAACTTCTCAGAGACTCCCCATCACTATAGCAGGGGTGGAAACTCGTATGCCTGCACTGTCCAGGCAGATGACCTAAATGAGGAGAGCAGCCTGTACACCAAATCACTGCCTGCCAGACCACACTGTTGCCACAGGGGAACATTCACCCAGTATGGTGAGATCTTCTAATTTTTTTCCTAGAAAATTTAGAGACCTAGATTTCTGTGAGATCCCCTCGAGTTTTTAAATGTTAGCAATTCAAATTACAAACAGAAAACCTTTGTGAGCAAAATAAAGCATGTTTATTGGATATAAATTTAGTCCCCTAGCAGCCAGTTTGTAAACTTTACAGCAGCTGTTTTCCAACTTTTTGGTCTCAGGACCCTTTTACTTGCTAAGGGCTCTAAAGAGCTTTTGTTTATGTGTATTACATCCATTGATATTTACCATATTTTCTAACAGAATTTTGAAAGATTTATTTCATTTAAAATTAATAAACCCATTTTATTTAAAATAACATTTTTATGAAAAATAATTTTCCGAATTAAAATAGAGAGAAGAGTGGTATTGTTTTAATTACAAATCTTTTTAATATCTGACTTAACAGAAGACAGTTGGATTCTCACATCTGCTTCTGCATTCAGTCTGTTGAGATATGTTGCTTTGATTGAAGTGTATGAAGAAAATCCAGCCTCACACAGATAAAATAAGTAGGTAGAAAAATGTGAAGCATTTTAACAGGCATTTTAGATGATAGTGGATATTCTTCAATATTACATTAAAACTTGACAAATGATATTTCATGTCAGTGAACTTTTTGTACTCTCTTACATTAAAATCTATCAGTCTGTCTTGCTTTTTGAATGGATCTTTTACTAATACATGGTTTTATATAACGTTGGGCATTGGTTGTTTGGAAAATATCGGTTTGCTGGGTTACGTAGGTTTTGCAAACATTAACACCTTTCGTTATGCAGTATCCAAAAATTGCATTCACTTATATCATTATCAATTTTATGAGAAAAATCTTTATTGGAAAACTGTCAAGCTCATAGTGGTAGATGCAAGTATAAAACTCCGATTTCCACTTGAAAGCCTGAGTTTTGTCACTGGCAACAAATACTGTCAATTGTTTCCCTTGAAGTGACAGTCTGACTTTTTATTTTTGAGAAAATGCTCACCAAACACTGAGGTCTAAATAATCTTAGTTTGACTGTTACCTTATTCATTCTTTCACATAAAAGTAGTGTTACATGAAAAAAGCTGGCTATATAGCTTGTTAGCTGACAACCAGTGTTTTCCTTGAGATAACCAATGTAGCTGGGCATGCTTTATTGTGTACTTTTCATTTTGTCATACAGAATATTAAAAGTAAAGGACATCTACTTGAGACTTGAGATTTAATAAAAGAATAATTTTTACTGTTTTATCACGGGCATTCTTATATGAAATTGTTGGTTTTTTTAAACTGTAAGTATGTATTGGTGAAGAATATAGTATATTCTACTATAGTAGTTAGTATAGACTACTAACACAGTTTGGGGCCACTGTCTTGATTCCCGCTAAGATCCCAGCAATTTTATCCACCATTACAAATGTCAACACAACAAAAGACAAATAACATCTTGATGTTGTTATGAAAATAGTTTGACCTTGCTGAACTCCAGGAAAAAAATCTTAGGGACTCAAAGGAGTATACTTTGAGAACCATCTCGCCATTATCTCTCAGACTAGAAGAGAAGTGGCCCATTTGGAAAGGAACTTCCATCCTACCAAGGTGCCATCAAGTTTTTCTTGGTGTTTTAGACAGTAGCTAAGGCTTGTAACATTTAGCTTGTCACAGACCAACTAAAAGGTGCTTTGAGAACACTGATGCACAGGTTTAAGTCCAAGCCCCTTCGCTTATGCATAATAAGAGCTTTCATGACTTCCCCCTTTTTATCTGCTTCTCCAACCTCATTTCCCTCCCTTCACCCCATCTCACACTGAATAACAAATTACTCATAGTTTATATATCTTATGCTTGTGTATCTTTGTACGTGTTGTTCCTTCTGCCTAGAACACTCTTCGTCTCTTACTGCCTTATTTCTTACTCCTTGAGAATTAGTTGATGTATCATTTTTTTTCCCAGGAACCGTCCTTGGCCCTCCCTAGACTTGGCTAAGTACTTTTTGTTCTTTTTTCCCCTAACATCTACTGCATACTTCTGTCACCTTTTAACACACAGTGTTGATAGAATCCCAACTTTATTGAGTGCTTCTTTTAAGCAAAGACATGTTTTAGTCATTTTGTAAACTATTCTCATATTTACGTTTTTCTTTGTAAATAGCCAAGATCTTTGTTCTTTGAAATTCAGTCCATTTTGAAGACTCTGAAGCTGTGTTTATAAAAAGGGAAAAGAAATTACCCTTTACTCTCTGGGTGAAGATGGATTTATATAATTTAAATGGGATATGGGATACAGCTTGACAATTCTTTTAATTAACCACTAATATTAATATCAGTTTAAATAACTGCAAGAAGCTTTTCCATAAAATACTATCCCCCAGTAATGACATATTTCAAAAAATCATTTCTAGTAAGCATAATAAATGTATTGACATTAGATTAACATTTTTTTTTTTTTTTTTGCTAATGACCAAGGCTCTTTATAAAGTGTCATGCTACATCTAGAAGTTATTTTGGAACTGGTACTTTATTGCTGAGTAAAAAATTCAAACAAGTGATCATATGAAATTTATAGAAATTACCAGATACTAAAATTTATACAATAAATTTCAGTGGGATTTGTACACTCGCTGTTGGAATAAATAATGTCTTTGTACCACTAGGTGTCAGCGCAACTTAAGAAATTTGAACACAGTTCATTTCCTTAAAGTTAAAGCTAACAATTTAAATGCCTAGAATATAATTTATGCAAGTTGAATATTTACGTATATGTACATGTAAATGTATATAAGTGAGTATATCTACATGTGTGATAGTATAAAAAAATGAAAGAAGGCCTCCTATACATACCTGCTAGCTTTTTAAAAAATGTTTTTCATAAATGACTCCCCTGTTATACCTTTCCTGACCATTCCCACAGGTGCCACTGCCACCCACAATACAACTATTGCTTTCTGGTACACCTTACAAAACAGTTCCATCCTGAATAAAACAGTACCATCCTGAATAAACCCTTGCTTTCTCCTGAATCTCTGTATATACACTTGGATTTTTTGTGTTACTGAACAACCATTGGGGATTTTTTTTATATATCAGATAAAGTTAGCTAACTCTCGATAAGCCTTTATGATTGCTTGTTCCCAAAGAAACTCTGTCGGGTATTCTCTGGGTGATCACATATGAGGTTGGTGTTCTATGTCAAGTTTCTTCCTTCCTATACTGTGATAAAGTTGTCTTTCTCTTCCATGTGTACTCACATTAGTGCACGTGAGTGCAAGGAGGAAGCATTTTTATGAATGATACAAATTTGGGGGATTAAATGTTCTTAATAGTACATTACTGCAAGCCACTTAAGACAGAGTCATCTGCCATCTTATGTCTTTGTTACCTGCAGGCTAAAGATCGAATTCAGTATTATCAACTAGATGAAGTCTTTGTTTTTCCTTATGATATGGGGAGTCGATGGAAGAACTTTAAACAAGTATTTACATGGTCTGGGGTTCCTGAAGGAGATGGACTGGAGTGGCCCATAAGAGAAGGCTGTCACCAGTACAGCTTAACAGTGAGTGTTTTTGTTCAAATAGCCCTTCCTTTTGGCCTCACCCTCTTCCCCTTAACTCCCCTTCAACTCAGGTGACATTTTATAGTAAAATAAGTAATACATATACTTTCACTATCTCAAAATGAATCTAAGTTAATAATCATAAAGCACTTCTTGTATCTTGTCTCTTCCTTTGTTTAAATCTCTCCTTAACCCTCTATCTATGAGATAAAGTCCTGATTCCTTAACTTGGTTTTATAAAATCTGGCCAAAAACTACCTTCCCACTTACAGTGTCATATGAACTCGTTGTACATTCCTGCCACCGAACTTTGCGCACAGTTTTTTCTAGCTAGTATGACCTCCTTTCTATCTGGAATTATTAAGACCAGTTCCAGTCCCACCTCTTCCATAAAGTCTAACCTACCTACTCTAGACTCATCTGGATTTGGCACTTAATCATACACTCCTGTGTGGTAACTCATGAAGTCTCATATTTTTGTTTAATTCTTGTATCTTACATCTTTAACATGACAAGATTCTAGGACAGAGACCATGCATTATCTTTATTTCCCCTAATATATCTAACAGTGCTATTTAATAGTTACTAAGTAAAAAAAGTGAGTTATAGTGATGACTTTTATTCATTCATTTAACTTCATTGTTAAATGTTCTTCATTGTTCATGTGTAGTTTGTTGTCTGTGTCACTAAAGAATCAGTGAATCTCAGTGTCTTCACCTTAAGCACTGGCCTAAAAATTTCGTGAGGGCAGAGAATACATCTCCTTGATCCCTCGGCCACAGTGGGCTCTCTAGGATTGTGCACAGATGATGACATTAGAGAGTGACAACTAAGAAGAAAGTCTCACTCTCAGCCCCTCATTCTCAGTCATAGAGCCTTCTTTCCATACCAAAACAACCTGTAGCCTTTAAACTGTCAGCACTTTGAAATGCTGGAAAATTGGGGGTTTGTCATGACACTTTGCTAGTAGATGAGGAAAGGCTATTTTTCAACATTGAGAGAAGAGACTTATTTTTTTCTTTTTATATCTCCCAAACAGATAGAACAGTTGAAACAAAAAGCAGATAAGAGAGTCAGAAGTGTAAGTAATTCTTTTGCAATGATACTAATTTTTTTCCTTTGTTGGGCTTTATACTTCTGTATAGTTTTTTTTTTAATTGACTTTGACCAGAAACCAACTGTTGGCTTTTATTAAATAATATTCCTGAATACATTTGTTGGCATTTGATGCGGTTTGCTTTTGTTTTTATTTAAATAGCTGGGACTGAAGGTTTGGAGATAATTTAGTCAATTTATATTGCCAATATAGGAAAATAATTATCCTCAGTATAGCTTGTTACGACTTACTACTATGAAACTGATCCTTACTACTGGGTTGTCAGATATCATGGCCACTAGCCACATGTGGCTATTTTATTTAAATTAAATAAAATTAGTTTATTGGTTCCACTAACCACATTATAAGTGCTCAATAACTACATGTGTCTAGCGCTGTTGCATTGGATACCACAGATACAGAACATATAGAGCATTTCCATCAGTGCAGAAAGTTCTCTTAGCTCTGCTCTAGAATTTAATTCTTAGCTATGTGCTTGAAATGAGGGGTAAAAAAAGTCTTAAGAACTAGAAGCATCAGTTGCTTCCTATAGGGGAACTGGCTGGATGGAAAACTGGGAGGGAAGAAGGCTTGTCACCAGGTATTTTGGATCTACCTTTAAAAATTTTAATTCAAACTAAAAACAACCTCAGATATCATTGGTAAGTGTTCAAATCGTTCTTCTGATCACTGATAACAGGTTCGCTATAAAGTAATAGAAGATTATAGTGGTGCCTGTTGTCCTTTGAATAAAGGAATCAAAACCTTCTTCACAAGCCCCTGCACTGAAGAGCCTCGAATACAGCTACAAAAGGGGGAGTTCATTTTAGCCACAAGAGGCTTGCGGTAAGTAATAGGAAGTACGACATTTCTTCTTTCGTGACAAAATTGACATCTAACCTTAAAGAAAATTAATTTTAATCTTTTATATGTTTCAGATACTGGTTGTATGGAGACAAAATTCTTGATGATTCCTTTATAGAAGGTATGGAAATGGAAGGGCATCTTTAAAGGGCAACACTGTTATCAATAATTCCAAATTTTACATGAATAACTTTTATAAACAATCACATGCCAAATGTATTAGGGAAACTGCATAGAAGGGCACATCATTAAGCAATAAAAAGAAGCTTCTTACATATTCTCCATAGCACTTATGTTTATATATCAGGTTTTTTTTTTTTTTAAGCTTTCCCCTTTATCAGGTTTTTTAATGATAGCTAATATTTGAGCTCATAATGAACTATGTGACAGGTATTTGTATAAGTGCTTCACTTATGGTATTAAAGTCCCCAACAGATCTCTGAAGTAGGTACTATCATTTACATCTTCTTGGTGAGGAAACTAAGCACAGAGAGGCTGAGCAGTTTGCCCAGAGCCACACACTAAAAATTGGTAGAGCCAAGGCTCAAACCCAAGCAGGCTGACTCCAAATTCCGTGCACCAAACCCCTGTGCTATTTGCTCCCTCTTTGAATGAGCATTTCTCTTAAGTTATTATAAAAACTTGGAGCTTCAGAATTATTCCTTTTTAAAGTAAAGGTTCGCTCAGGTTGTTCTTTAAAAAACACTCATAGTTAATCATAAATTAACCCCAAATGACAGCTTAGGCAACCTTGATATGGAAATTTCTATGTTAGAAAAAGTCTGAAAAGAAAATTCACAAAGGCTACAAGGAGATAGTTCCCTGGAACAGAGGTAGTGTGATGGTGTACCAAAAACTCTTTTCACGATCGGATGTGTAGAAGTCCCCCCCGCACCCCGACTCTAGTTAGGAGCTGTCTTCAACCATATTAGCCCGTTTCCCAGATAATAGAATTTGAGAAATACCTGTTTTCTAGCTTGCTACGAGCATTTTAAAACCATATATTTCCCCCACCTCAAGCTGTGCTTATAAGAGACAGTGAAAGGGGGAAAAAAACTAAAAGCTTATTAATTTGAAGCAATAGGACTTATTGGTCTCAGTAATTTCACTGCTGTACATCTATCTATTTCATCTCAGTTTCATTTTCTCCCTCAGGTGTTTCAAGAATAAGAGGATGGTTTCCTAGAAACTGTGTGGAAAAGTGTCCCTGTGATGCTGAAACAGATCAAGCCCCAGAAGGCGAGAAGAAAAATAGATAGCTGCTGTGAAAATCAAATTATTCTTTAAGTCTGCTCCATTACTTGAAAATCATACCTATTACTAAAGAATTATGCAATGAGCCTACTCTGGTTAAGGTGTTCTTTTCCTCAAAGGTGCCCTAGTGCCATGATTTAAATATTTTTGTTACCATTTTGAAATGGAGAAGCCATTCTGTATATGCCTTTGAATTCCTGCCTCTCTACCACCTCTTCTTCCCCCCAAAAGGAAAAGCATTTCATCCAAGTAAGTTAATTGCATTTTCTCTAGGATTTTTTTATGCACTGCACTCTGGACCTCACCTGCAGATACAGTTCCCCTTTTGCCAGGAGCATCTGCATGTGATACTTTTGTTTTCCCTTCAGTTGATATTTCTTATATGATATTCTAGATACTAGAGAACTAAATTTGTCAAAATCACTATTAGCTCAAATTTTGTTACCTGTCTTTTAATAATGCAGATTTTGTCAAATCAAATAAAGGTCAATGGATGTTCTTTATAAATCATAGTTTTTACTTAAAGCATTTTTTCAAGTAAGAAAGGTCTGAGGAAACTGTCCCGCCTTCTTTCTTCAGGGTTCTCAGAGGAAAGACTAAAAAGGTTCATCTTAGTTTCCTTATGGAGAAACTGTTCTGCTACCCTATGAAAAATTGCCATCTTGAATCATGAGTCATAAGACATTACATACTCACTTCAATATATGAACTGTGCTTACTAAGGGCATATTGAGATCACAGTGTTCTAGGAGACTTTAAAACTAGTGGTTTAAAGTGCTCTTGTACACTTGAATATATCAAGGACTGAAGCTTGCACAAGTGATAGAATCCAAGCTGGTGAGCTTGGATACTTAAAGTTGGGCTTGTCTAGACATATGAGCCAAATCACGGAAAGAAAGAGAAAGCCTGTTTATCTGGACTTCAGGAACCTAATCCAGTATTCGTTAATTCTATCTAAGGCAGGGAATTTGAAGCTTTGGGGGCCAGGCTTGTAATAGTTAAGAATAAGGGAAGGGCACTTGAGGATTCAGCAGTGAATGAAACATGACTGTGCCCCATTCCAGCGGGGCAGGAAGGTGGACAGACAAGTAAAATATATGTCAGATGGAATCATGTATTATGAAGAAAGAAAGTGGGACTGTCTTGAGTTGGCATTTGAAGCAGATGAGGGGGACAAGTCATGTGTCTCTGGGGTATCTGCATTTTAGAAGGAACATCGAGAACAAAAACAGGCTCAAATGTGCCTGGCATGTTTGATGAATAGGAAGGCAACCAGTGAGGTTCAGCTGGAATGAGTGAGAGATCTAATAGAGGGCTGGACCATGGAGGGAACTGCCTGTGACTTCCTGCCTTCCCTTTTGTTTCAGATACTCAAGAATAGACATTTCTTCAGCTTTTCTGGGCTCAAGGTCTAGAAAGACTATCCAAGAATATTCTCTTTAACTCCAGTAAAGGCCAGAAAAGAACACTGTTCAAGATTACTTAGAGTAACAACAAAGGTGGTAAAGGAGAAAGAATGAGTTATGCTCAGTTGGAGTTTTGGCCCAGCTGGTATGTGTTTTATTATTCACAGCTATGGAATAAGAAAGCCTAAGTCCTCTCCACTTGCTTTTCTTCAGTAGCTGTCGAACTTGGTTGCAGACTAGAATCACCTGGGGACCTTTTAACAAATGATTCCAATGTCCAGGCTGTGTTCTAGCCATTTAAATCAGAATCCCTGGGGTGGCATCCAGGCATTAGTATCCTCTTAAATTTTCTACATAATTCTAGCGTGCAGCCAAGTTTGAGAACCACTAGTTTACTTGATTTTTATGGTCCCTGAGGCAACAAACACCACAACATAATAAATATCTGTAATAGTTTATTTTAAAGACTTTACATTTACAGGTAGAAGCAACGCGTGTTATCTGGGGTAAGGTACAGCAGGAACTGGAATCCAAGGGTCAGGGAAGGTCAGCTGGTTCCTTCACAGAAGATAAGCCTGTAGTGTGGGCATCGTGCTTGCCCAATAGATCTTTATTCCCAGTGCAGGAGGTTTTTATTCAGTGCTTGCTTCATTTACTAGAAAAGTTCACTGGACATAGTTTCAGTTCCTTCCCCCACAGCCTCCAGCTCAGCAGCAAACTGTAGGGAACAGACTGAGTCACCAGCTACGATAACACTTCAGGAGCAACATTCTTTTTGGAAAACATGTCAGAGCCCCAATTTTTAGTACTCTCAGATCTAACTAGAGAGTTTAGGAAATGTTTGGTACAATCAAACTTTTCCCTTGTGTACACAGATTTTGGAAGAAATTTGTCTCATAGATATTATATGAGAGATAGGTTAAAACTCAATTTAAAATTTTAGTGGTTTTGTGGAATAGCTAGAAAACATGAATTATAAACAGCTTTTCAGAACTTAAAAATCTCCTAGTTTGAATATTAGAAGACTTAAATAAGTGTTAGGACTGTTGGCAAGTTAGGCTTATAAAACAATAAGGAAGAAGTCAAAGAAGCTCCCTTTGACCCTAGTGGCCACTTATCAAAATGGCATTAAGGTTGGAGATCATGAGAAAGGGACGTAGAATACGAACGGGGACCTTGAAGACAGGCACACTGATAAAAGGAGCCCTAAAGCCTTAATATGAGCAACATTTAAGATGGGAAGAACAGGATTTATTTATTTCAGGGCTAAGCTTCCATATTATAAATCTCTCAATATGAAAGCCAAAAGCTGTGGCTTTATAGTTTAGCAGGTAAAACAACAGATAGGAGGCAAGACCAAAAAAGTTTTTAATCCATATTGCCGCAAGCAGTGCAGACTGGGCAGACAGGCAGGCTGCCTTGAGCCGCTTCCAGCTTTAAGTACCTTAACCTACTCCTGGATGGCCCCATACAGGCTGTCGATTTGGGTCCGGAAGTATTTAGAAAGTTCTCCCCGCTTTGCTTTCAATGTTGGTGTCAGGAGGCCATTTTCAATGGAAAATGGCTCTAAATGAAGACAGATGTTTTTGACCTGGGAAAGCAGATGAACATATAGACATGCTTATTAGTAATTTGGACTTTTCTGCAGAGCCCTCTGAGGGCCTTGTGAAGAAAGTGAGGTCGACTCAGGAGGGTAAAGATAACAGTCACACGTGCCCATTCTCACAAACTCACAATATGGAAAGGGAATGAGCAGGGAGATGGGAGAATGGATAATAAACAGCAAAAAGGGGGTGTACAAGTAACTACAAAAGGTCATTGCCATTTGTAGTTAATGGTACAAAATCTAAAACCAATTCTTTAACTATTATACATTTAAACCCATAAGAAATGGAAACTTTAAATAAAACCGTCTAATATGACGAGAGACCAGAATAAGATCAGTAGTAGTATATACCTGTTCAAAGGATTTAAGGCCACTTTCTTTCCCAATTTTCTGCAAGTCTTCTAAAATGGCTTCTTTTACAACCTAGGAAGACAAAACATCACTTAACATGAGGCTGTTTGAAAAAGAGCCTAAATGAAACTCAAAATGCCTATAAAAGCTGATCAGGATAAAAGGATTTAAAATATGTATAAGCACATTATACACCCAATATTTATCAAAGAAAAAATGAAAAGAAATATTAATATTAACCCTAATTAAATATTAGGGTTTTTTTTTTTTCTGGGTGGCATTTTTTTTACTCTTATTTTCCAATTTTTCCCTATAATGAACATGTTACTATAAAAAGAATAGAGTTTTGTTTTCTGAACTTCCAATCCTAACCCCCAATCTCATAAAACTATTCAATCTGTTGGGGCTGCAGCCACCTGTCACTGATGTAGGATGCGTCTGTTCCTCCAGAAAGGAGGTCCTGGGAGCTCATGGCCCTACCCAGCTGGTAGGGCCTCTTCTCTGGCATGATGGGCCCATGAGTGTGCATAGAACTTTCCTGAGCAAGACTTACTTGGTTTTGGCACAGTTCTTCATGGGAGCCCTTGACCCCAAGTTTGGCTGCAAATGAGGGAAGTACATCTGGGTCAGGAACAACCACTCCCACTAAGGATGACTGTGGAAAGGAAATACAAGGTGCATGGGCATGGGAGAATTAGCGTAGCAATGTCCCCCAGTGGGTAAAGCAAGCAGGGTTATTATATCATTATAATGGGTATTTCCACTAAACCTCAAATTCAGAACTAGTGTCCTACTCTTCTCTCACCATATATTTCAAACCTGCACAGAACTCTACTCCATTTTCCCACCCAGCATCTCATTACAAAGATGATCTATCCAGATGTGATTCTTCAACATTAAGCTTAAAGCATCTCTGTCTGGCCCGTCCATGTCAACTCACTCCCTAAAAAGCTAAGTTTAAGAGCAGTACATATAAAATAGTTTATTGGCCAGAGGCACTCCTATTGGAGGGAAATCAAGTCCAAGGTGTAGTTCTTTTATTACTAAATGGCTACCTTTTATAGTACAACCGTATTAACAATTTTACCGACTTGTTTACAAAGTCTATCATACTTTCAAAAAAATTGATACTGCCTTATTTGCAGTTCGGAATGTAGTTTCATTAGTTTTATAAGCAAGGCTCTTCTCATCCTGAGCTCACCTATATAAATTCCCTGTAGCTACAGAAATCACATGGTCTGTGCCTGAAAATGGCTATTGTTAAGAAAAATGATATATTACCCGTAAGCTCTCCCCATGTACAAAAATTTGTAACACTTGTTTACTCCTGATGTAGATATTTTCTATCTTCTCTGGAGCAATGTATTCTCCTTGGGCCAGCTTGAAAATGTTCTTTTTACGGTCGATGATCTTCAGAGTTCCATTCTATATGAGACAGATAACAGATCAATATTTTTGAGCCATAGGAGTGTTATCAGTGGGGAGAGTGGTGAAGTCAGAGCTGCTTTTCTTCTTTAAAGCTGATCGCTCCAGAACTTAGGAGCAGTCTTTCATTTCTCTTTCTTAGCTTTGGTGAAAGAGGAGGAAAGCAGCTTCCGGCAAGAACCTGTCTGTATTGTATATCTATGTGGCATGTCAATGTGCAACCTCACAGATAGTCCCCGGACCCACTGGGGTTACACAAATGGGTGCCTCACCCAAAGAAGAAATCTCAATTTCCAATAACTTAATTTCCAATTACTCTATTTCCAGAACTCTCAGGAATAGGGAAGGAGTTATCTTTTATCAAAACTTTTGAATTCCTTGACTCCCTGCCATGTGTCTCTGACAGAGCCAGGAGCAGGCTACAACAGCTCCACTGTGCTAATCAAGTCCCTCACTGGGCTTGTTAAGACAGAAGCTGGGCTGGGGGGGCTCTCTGATCAGCCACCAGAGGTCATTTGCAGCTTCATTTCTCTGAGCTAATTGGTCTGAGGAGCTTAGGTTTTCAGAAGTTGGAATTGTAGAATTGGGACAAGTGGCAAATGCAATCCACATGATCACACTCTAAATAGGGCAATTGACTGAACAATCCCTGGAACCATCAACAAGGTTGACTCAAGAAATTAGCCATCAATTTACCCAAACATTCATTATTTGAAAGTGATTAAGAAGGTACAGCCTTCTGTAACTCAGGTGTGACGACATATCTATTGCCTACATCCTACGCTTATTAGAACAGGGAACTCTTATCAAACTGAAACAGATATGTTAGCAAGATACTACTAAACCCAAGTCTATGAAATACATCTTAGAGGTCTCCTTCTCAAGCATTCCTTGAATCTCACTTAAATATTGATTGAGCAAGAAAGGAGTTTTAAGTTCTAGGTACATTCCCTCTCCCCCAGCACACAGTAGACAAAATTTTGAGAGGGGAGACCCTCTGGAAAATCTGCAGGGGTTCTAAGGCTCCATCACTACCTTGCAATAATTTCCTCCCTTAGGAAAACAGACAGGATTGACCATGACTACTGCTGATGTTTGTCAGCAAGCTGTGCTTAAAAATGTCTCTGTGTCTGCCACAGAAAGAAACTGTGAAGGTCACTGAGAGGCAAACACTAGCCTATGCAAACAACTTGATCTAGAAATCAGGCTTCCTTGTTTTAATATGTCTCTGTTAATTGGGAAGGAATTATCTCTTGAAAGCTCATAAAGTGAACCCAAGAGTTAAACCACAATTTCTGCCCCAAGGAAAGTTAAAAAAAAAAAAAAAAAATTGCAATACCACATCTCCCTACCCCCTTTCCTGGAACAGTCACCTAATTTTCCTTGGCTGTGAGCAAATCAATTCCATTGCAAGGGATTCATGCCAACTCTGAGATTCAGGACTGTCTGACTTATTAAAGAATCTCACCTTGAATTGGGTCAGGAAACACTGTTGGTAAAATTAACTACCGCAGATGGTGTATTTGATGAGGAATAAGGCAAAAAGAAAACCCTTCAACGGGTCTATGTCTTGGTGTCTTCTGCAACATTGTGATCAAAATAGCAAAAGTACTCTTTGGCCTACAGAAAGGAGGCCTTTCTAGCTCTGGAAGCTCCACATCACAAATTAAGTTACTTTCTCAGGATTTTACATTGTTGGTCCATGGAAGAACTGGGACTAGAACACAGATCCCCCAACTCCCAGCCTGGGTTCTTTCAATTGTATGTTCTTCTCTTCACAGTATGAGGAAACCATAAGCCAGGTAGGGTACTGACCTAATCCCCTCCAGCTGCCTCAGCTGATTAACCTACTTGCATTTCTGGCCCTCTTGCTATAAACAGACCGTTCTCCCCAGTGCAGCAGCACAGACTCCCAGAAGTTATGAGGAAATACCCACCGGGAGCCAGTGACCAATGTCCCCTGTGTGAAGCCAGCCATCATTGTCCAGGACTTCCTGTGTCTTCTCTGGGTCCTTCAGGTATCCTTTGAACACGTTGGGGCCCTTGATGCAGATCTGCACACCAGATAGCACAAGGTGGTAACAATAGCAAAGACTGCTACTCCCAGCTTGAGCACTTTATAAAACACCTGCTCCCACCTTAAATCATTTGATGATTTCCACTACACTGTGAAGAGCACCAGGTGTTAGTCCACATCATAGGGGATAGAAAGGTGAGGCTCAGAGATGTTTAAGTCCTTGCTAAAGATCTCAAAGGAGTCAAACCCAAGCTTGTTCACAATTACATATGCTTTCTGATATAAACATCCCCACTGTGATTGTCTGCCTACAGGGCACGACCTACCCACCTCTCCTTCATTGTTCGCTGAAAAGTAGTTCATGTCAGCCACGTCTTCTAACTTCACATAATTGCAAGCCATGGGGGTTCCAACATGGCCTAGAACATACCACACTGAATCAACTGGGAAACTGGGAAACCAGAAAACGGTGATAATTCCAGGCATATTCTGACATATTTATGGATTGACTCTAAAAGAGTAAGACTAAAAAAATCACCTGGCACCAATGCAGAATAACCAAGATAGGCAGGCCTGTACCCACAAACTGAGTTTGGCGTTTGCCATGATAGTCCAGAGCCTTGGCGTCCATTCAGATTTATGAAGACTCCAAAGTCCTAGTCCAGTTAGAACCCTTCTCCCAACCACTGCACCTCCTGCCCAGCAGATGGAGGACTTACCTGATGTCCAGTCTCCAGGTAATGTAAATGTACAGCCAGCTGTGCATTCTGTTTGACCGTAAGCTTCATGCACCTGGGAAACCAAAGAAGGTTTTGAGACTTACGCAAGATAAAGCATGAGCCTGTCAAGCTCTGTGGCCAGGACAAGAGGAAAGCAAGATCTCTAAGGGTTTGAGAAAACTTAATGTCTTAAAACTCTGAATTCATGCCCAAGCTGCTGAGTCTTTTGGCCACTAAAAAACCAAAAGGGTCCAGAAATAGACTAAAGTATAGAAATTTACATGAAAATGTGGCATTTCAAATAGGTGGGAAAATGTAAGTTATTCACTAGCTATGTACAAACCAATGACAATTGAACTTGAACCTGAGCAACAGAGTACCACTGAAGGAACTAAAGAAAGGGAGTAGCATATTTTTTTAAGGGCAATAGTTGCAGCTACAGTATAGAACAGGGGTTGGCAAATTTTTCTATACGAGGCAAGATACTAAATATTTTTGGCTTTGTGAGCCATCTGGTCTCTGTCTCAACAACTTAAATCTGGTAATGCAGAACAAAAGCAGCCATAGGCCATATATAAATGAATGGACATGACTGTGTTTCAGTAACATTTTTGTTATAAAAACGGGCAGCAGGCCAGATTTGGCTTTTGCTGCAGTTTGCCAACTTCTGGTATAGAAGCTAATCTTGACTGGAGAGAGGCTGGTGACAGAAAACAAGTTAATAGGCTACTGCAGTGTTGGGTGTGGCCTGTGATATGCAGAGTTGGTAGACTGAGAGAGGAAGGCTTAGAGAAGACATTTCTGGGAGATGGGTAGCAACAGGACCTTCTGATCTATTGGTTTTGGAGGCTAGGGGAAAGGAAGGTGTTAAGAATGGCCAAGAGGATGCTAATTTGAAAGACGAGAGGACCTCTGGCCTTGGCATCCATTCAGAATCTTTTTTGATAGTGGTCATATAGACAGGGGACATCCTCTGTGAGGACAAATCTATGCCTGTTTTGTCCATGCTGTTCATGGTTGGTTGAATGAATGAACTAGTTATCGTTTTGGAGGAAAAATGAGACAATATCCATGGCCAAGCCCTGGGACAAATTCCAGATGGAGCTGAGACTTAAATGGAAAAATGGAAAATGATAAGATTACCAGAAAGTATGGGTGAAAACAGTCTTATGACATATTGGGGGTTAGGAAGTCCTGTCTAAGCAATTCAAAAACCATAAGAAGAACAAATGAATCAATTTGACCACAAAAACATTTGAAACTTTTATATAGTCATACACAAGGCAGAAGAGATGAGCCTAGGAAAAGTAATTCCAATATGACAAAAGTTAGTATTACAAGTAGAGTATCCCTAATCCAAATATCCAAAATCCAAAGTGCTCCGAAATCCAAAACTTTTTGAGCAAGGACATGCTGCTCAAAGGAAGTGCTCATTGGAGCATTTTGGACTTTTGGATTTGGAATGCTCAACCCACGTAATGCAAATATCCCAAAATTTGAAAAAATCCAAAATTCAAAACACTGTAGTCCCAAGCATTTCTAATAAGGGATAGTCAACCTGTATTACTGTATGAAGAAATCTTAGAAAGCAATATGAAAAAGAACCAAATTATCCTTTGCCCATTTTTCTATAAGGAAGTAATAGAATAATTCATGGAAGAAATACATATGTCAATAAGCAATAGAAAGATGTTTGGTGTTAATAACAAAATTGCAGTAAGACTTTTCATGTATCTGACTGGCTAAGATTTAAATGACTGATAATCAAGTCTGTCACTGGCAAGAGTGTGGGCAAATGAGGTCCCATGCATTTGTATCAATCAATCAATAATGATTGATTGATTACAACAGTGAAAAAATGGTAAGCAACTCAAGTGTTCATAAACAGGAGATTAGTTATTTGAGTACAGTTGAGCCTTGAACAACTTGGGTTTGAACTGTATGGGTTCACATATATGCAGATTTTCTTCTGCCCATGAGACAGCAAGACCAAACCCTTGTCTTCCTCCTCCTCAGCCTACTCAACATGGAGATGATGACGAAGACCACCTTTATGATGACCCACTTTTACTTAGTGAATAGTACATATATTCTCTCTTCCTTAAGATTTTCTTAATAATATTTTGTTTTCTCTAACTTATTTTAAGAATACAGCATGTATAAAAATACACATAACACAAAAATATAAGTTAAATGATGGTTTATGTTATAGGTAAGGCCCTAGTCAATAATAGACTATTAGTAGTTAAGTTTTGGGAGAGTCAAAAGTTGTACCCAAATGTTCGACTGTGCAGGGGCTTGGTGGCCCTAACCCCTGTTGTTGTTCAAGGGTCAACTGTACATTCAATAAACTATTGCAAAACCATTAAGATGATGCAGATCTTTATTTGACAAGGAGCGATGTTGATGGGGCACTGTTTAAAAAGCGTTTTATTTATTTTTATTATTATTTTTTTTAGAGATAGGGTCTCGCTCTGTCACACAGGCTGGAATGCAGTGTCACAATCATAGCCCACTGCAGCCTCCAACTTGTGGGCTCAAGCAATCCTCCTGGTTCAGCCTCCCAAGTAGCTGGGACTACAGGTACCATGCCTGGCTAATTTCTTTTTTATTTTTTGTAGAGACAGGATCTGGCAATGTTGCCCAAGCTGGTCTCAAACTCCTGGCCCAAGTGCTCCTGCTGCCTTGGCCTCCCAAAGTGCTGGGGTTACAGGTGTGAGCCACTGTGCCTGGCCTAACAAGTATTTAGAACACCGATTTTATTTACATAGATGTTTCTATTCACAGATGTGTAGAGAGGTGACTAGAAGGATATTTTCTTTGGATTTTGGGTGACTTTTTCCTTGGTACTTTTTAGTTATGTTTTCATTTTTATTTCAACAGTGAGATTTATTTGTGGAAAAGTAAAATAAGCTGTCTTCGAAAAGGTGCTTGGCTTACCGGACATCCTACTGCTGCCCGGAGGAATGTCAAGACTGAAGAGGAGATGGGGGCAGCTCCAGTGACCAGGATGCGAACCTTCCCACCCAGGTTGTCCTGTTGAATTGAAATAAGACTTGCTGAAACCTATTTTCTTGGCTTCAATTTCCCCCACTGTAAAGTGGGTATAATAGCTCAGTGTTGTTATGAGAATTAAACTTACATTACTTCTTATATTAATTTACAAAGCACTTAGAATAGAGCCTGGCATTGTAGAAAGCCACTTAAAATATTAGCTATTATTGTCATCACCATCCATAACTGGAAACAGAAGCTACATTTTTTAAAGTTCCTCATATAATTTCTATTCTTGGGATCCTCAAATTACTTATGACCTCTAATGGAAATAAGGGAGAGTGCTAGATCCTAAATAAAATCTTTTTTCTGCTTTTTGCCCAATTCCCTTTAGTGGCAAAGTTGTACAAGAGGTGTCTCAAAAGGTAAGTGGGCACAAAATCTGAAAGGATTTCCAATTAAAGTGATGCTCAACCATCAGAGGAAAAGCAGAGTACACTGAGTCACAGGCAGCCCAGATATTTGCCTGGCTCAGTGCAGGACCCACCCGACCTACCTGGATCTTTGCAAAGATGAGCTTGTCCCAGAAACTGTCACGCCTGATGATACCCTTTTGCACTTCCTTGAATTTACTGGTAACAGCCAAGTTCAGTAAGAACTTCTTCAAGGGTGTCTTGGCTTCATTTTGTACCTGCAAGGTGATAGCTCCTCTTAGTTGGAAACCTATTGCAGATACTCACCAAGACCATCAGTTAGTGAGCAAGAGATGGAGCATTCTAGCTTCATAAGGAAGTGTCCCACACTGATGGGCTGGATTACTGAATAATGATGGACCCAGAGAATAATTATGGCCACACTCAGAAAGAAGTGAGCTTAGTACACACGTACAGAACTCCAGCCCCTCCCCACATTCCTGGTTCTTGGCCAAAAAATTTGACAACTGAGATAAGCATGTCCTAAAAAGATGGTCAAGAAAGACTACCTACAAAATCATCTGGGGGTACTAGATTGGAAAAAAAAAATCAGCTCAATAGGTACCATCTCTAGGGTTTTGATTTAGTGGGTCAAAGAAGAGCCTAGGATCTGATTTTTTAAAACAAGGACCACCTCTTCCTCGCTGTCCCCCTATGATGCTTATATAACTAAACTTGGAGAATTACCACCTTTCGCTTTTAGCCATAGCATACAAAACCCAACAGACTTTTCCTACTTAGATTATTTCTCCCCTTTGGGCTTAATTGTGACACCATTTTCCCAGCTCACATTTTTTTCCTAGTCTCACTGACTCTGGCCTCACTATGATTCTACAGTCCATCCACACACTCCTGCCAAAGGAGAGTTTTCCCATGTGAAACTCAAAGAGAACTCCCCTCCTAGATCCAAAATTAAATTCTGAACTCCATATACTAGCTTTCAAGACTCCACCCTTCTGGAAGTCAGATTCTAGGCAAAGTTCTTTTCCAGTTCAAAATTTGACGAATGCTTCTCTAATCATCTTCCATGTTTACACTCTCATTGCTGGGCTTTGAGCCAACAAAGACTGCTCATCTTTACCTTCTAATATAAATTGTGCTGTAGGATCATGGCATCCTACTGTGCCGGTAACTGTCATTTTACCAATATCTCGCCATCTCTCTCTAAGATCCACACTCAAATGCTTCCTGCATCATGCCATTCCTGATACCTCTCTCGACTATAAGAGATGTATTTTCCTTCAACATTCATAAGACTCACCCTTTCCCAAACAAGTCACTGATATAGAGCTAGAATTAGAGACTTCTGCTAAAAAAAGTCCTTTATTTTAAAAACAAGTTCCATAAGTGAACTGTGTATTAAGTGTTACAAAATAGTAAGTATCTCTCAGAAATACAAAATGGTCCAACAACATGAACAAAAATCGTAACAACAATCCAATCTAATAATTCCATAGCACGATGAAGAACTGTTAGAATTGTTAACAATTCTGCTAGAAACCAGGGCTTTTAATGTCCAGGGGTCATCTGTGTTCTAGAACACTACCTGCCCTGTCACTGGAGCCCCAGTTTATAATCTGGTGAGAGTCCTAAGCGTGAAAGGCAATATTAGAATCTCAGGGGTGGGGTCCAAAACGTAAAGAATGGCCATGCGTTACTTCCAGGGCTCCAAGCCTGTGGAATTACGAGATGTTAGTCTATAGCCTGAGTTCAAATCCCAGATCCAACGGCTCCTGAGGGAAATTGGCCAATCTAAGACTTGGGTGAGAAATATACAAGATGAGTTTGGGACATCCTGTGCCAGAAAGCGAGGAACCTATCAAAGACTACAGGGGTCACGTCAAAAGGACATACAAGTAACCCGATGAGGGCTCCCAACTTCCAAGATGGGACAGTTTGAATTCATCAAGAATCAAAAAGAATGACTCAAACATACAAATATGAAAATCATGAGTTCCTAAAAATACAAAGGAAAAAAACCTCATTGGCCACTTTTGAAGACTGCCGAGGCACCAATCCCATTATTCTGAAGATCGATGAGTAAAGGGAAAGAATGAAATATTTGTCATGCCTTTATGGAAGAATCTCAGCTGATGAATGCAAGAGCAATGACAGAATTAGAAAAATCACCATTTTTCAATCATTAATGAAAAATACAGCAGTGATCAATGACACCTACAACTCCTGTGTGAAAGTTTGCTTCTGGCCCTACCCCTTACTGTATATGACCCTGGGAAAGTTACTTAACTTCTGAGGCCCAGTTTCCTCCTCATCAGTTAGAGATAATAAGTGTGACCTTTCTAGGTGTTTGTGAGGATTAAATGAGAGAATGCATCTGAAGTGCGTATCCTGGGGCATGGCACCTCAGCAAGAAGCTCGGTACCCAGGCCACATTATGAAAGCAGAGTGACAGCTTCCTGGTAAGTCAGCTGGACTTTGAGGGGCTCCCTAAGTCTAAGTTCAGGCCCAGGTAATCTTATCCAGAGTAAAAGGGCTTTTATGTATAAGGGCTTTTCATGGCTGGACTTGTAAATATAGATTTGAGTAGATACTTGTAGGGGCTTAGGGGTGGATGCGGAGCAAATTTCTTAGTGGTATAGAGTCCCTAAGAGCCTTAGTGCAGGGCTAAGTCACAGACAGTCCCTTCATCTCAGGGCCAGTCCATTAGAAGCAAGGTTAGTACCTTATCATAGACCCTGTTAAGGAGTCGAGGCACTGTGGGGAACACAGTGGGCTTCAGAGTCTTCATGTCATCAGACAGCAACCGAATATCTCCTTGGAAGAACCCAACTTTGGCACCACAACAGTATATAGTAGCCTAAAAACAAAACCAAATAGCAGAGCTCAGAGCCAAAGGACCCCTTTGGGTGGAGCCTGTCTTGGACGGAATTGAGAAAGTGAGTTGAGGGGTCCATGGGTACTTTTCCCTGTACAGCACCCCCTTCCCAATTCAGGTACCCAGGACCATGAGAGCCTCCCCCCAAGAAAGGATGGAAATTCATTTCTGTTGAGGTGACAGGACAGATAAGACTGATGAGACTGTAGCCCTCCCAACTCCACCACAGCTCTGTGTGACAGTCTAAGATATCTTCCTTTGCAGGACACCATCATTTATTATGTAGCACTAAGAAAAAAACACTGCCAATTAAAGTAGGACATGCCTTCAATCGTAAGACCATCCCAATTTCATCAGCTTTAAAAATATTTTTAAAAGGCTTATTAGAATTGATTTTTTATTAATCAGATATCAACACTTGAGCCCAAGGAACTGAATCTTGCATTTTTTGACATTTTAGGCATCAACCATAAGCTGGTTGAAGAGGCATTTGGGGGAGGGGAAGCAGAGAGAGGACTTTCCAGTTTTATTATCTGTGTTTTTGAAAGGCTGTTGCTGCTTTCAGTTCTCAAATCAGCCTCAGAATAGTTTGAAAAGCTTGGAATCCACTCACACAAGGGCAGCCCTCCTCCAGCACACACACCATGCTGACAGCACCACCTCACACGCTCAGGCGTGTTGCAAAAACTCCCGTGGGGGACACATCTCAGCTTACATGGGTGCTTCTTCCCTGACTCTCTATGAGGAACTTCCTTTTCTCTAACCTTAGATCTTGTCAAAAATTCTAACCAAAATGAATTTAAAAAAAAGACGCAATGTCGCATGTGCCAGCTCAGAATTAAGGGCAGATAGACAGAAAGCTCCTGGATGTGATCTCACTGGCCCCGCACAACCCTGTGAAGGCAGGACCAAGTGTTAGCCCCTTGGGCACACACAAACTTAAAGAAGAAGGCTCCACAAGTTAGAGTTGATGTCAGGATTAGAACTCAGATGAGCCAAGTCCCTGCTCGTGCCTCTCATGTTAGAGAAAGGGCTGTAAATGTTGTATGGCAGCCTTTGGAATCAACACGAGACTAGCAAGTCAAGACTCCCTTTTCACATACCCGCTACAAACGTGGAACACTCACCTGTACAATCCTCTCAAACATATGAGCCAAGGGGAGGTAGGATATGGTCACATCATTGGGGTTGGGCACAAAAGTATGCTATAGATCAGGGAACAAAGAGGAGACAACATTGGATTAATGGCAACTTTCTCTTCCAAAGGACATTTAAAAACTACCTTCTCAGGACTGCCACATATAGTTATGCAGATGGTACACTGTGTAACTCTAAGAGTTGCCTTTAACTGTGTGAGTGTAGAGATTTGCAGTGATCCTAAAAGACCAGGCTTGAAAATATACACTCCTCTGGACCAAAGACCACACCAGGACTTAAACTTCCCCCCAACCCCATGCCTCTTCTAACTTCAAAAATAAAAATCTTATGACAGATTCACATTTTAATGAGACTCTCTTTTTCAATTGACCACTGACCTCCATGCATTTGAGAAAACCAGCAACGTTTGAAGCAACATTTTCATGGGTTATCATAGCTCCTTTGGGGTCACCTGTAGGAAATAAGAGGTGGGGAGAAAGATCCTTTATGTAGCTAATAGGTAGCCTTTGACCTTGAAAGAAGCAGCTAGATTCAAGTGGTCTGGTTCCAGAGAGCCAAGAGTTTTTCCTGTCACTGTTTTTGTGGATGGCATATGCCTCTGTTTAGGAATAATTAATGCCCCCAGAGAATCCACTGCTGAATGCATCATTGGCCTTCCACTACCACACAGGGCACAGCCACGGTCTCAAATAGCAACACAGTCACAAAGAAAAATCCAAATAACACCCCCCCCCAAGACCTTGTGCTGTTTGTGTTTGGAATTTCAAATCTACAAATATTACCTAGTAATATTGTTACAAACCTTTATAAACTGGGCATACTGGAGTGAATTTAACTGTAGACCTTCATGGGCCACATTTTAAAGTATTAAGCATTCTAATAAATGGGTGGATGTGGGGTGGGGCTGAAGCTTTCTGTGGATAACTATCACTGAGTTACCTTGATTGAATGAAATTATTCCGGTGGTGTCAAATTGAGAGAGTGGTAGGTTGGGGTAGTGGGGGAGTTGACTTTTCAATGTCATCTTTAAGAACCATGAAATCCATAACAGGTAAACACCTTCCAGTATACTCAGCCAAGTTTATTTACTTCTGCTTATGTTTTTCTACTTGGGAATCCATACTCAGAAGTCTAAGATTGTGGGCCCCTAGGATAGGGCTCAGTTGTAGGGTATATTTACCAGCCCACCAGTGGGCAAGGGCTCCAGCCATGCTTGGCTGAGCAGGGCCTCAAGGGACAGCTTCATGGACACTGACCTGTGGTCCCACTGGTGAAGCAGATGATGCTCA
Source organism: Eulemur rufifrons (assembly GCF_041146395.1). NCBI lineage: Eukaryota > Metazoa > Chordata > Mammalia > Primates > Lemuridae > Eulemur > Eulemur rufifrons. The sequence continues at coordinate 56,130,179 of NC_091010.1, read as the reverse complement.
GGTCTTCCGGTTTAGGAGGCTGGAAGGGAAGCACAAGAGCTTATTCTATCACCAACTTTGAGAGGTGACTATGGCAAGACTCAGATTTGGGCAGAAGAAAACTTACCACAGGTTTACTGAAGTTCTCTTTGCCTAGATTCTACATGAACAGAAAACCAAGAAGAAAAGACATTAGTTGAGATGGACAGACTATGACAGATGCAGCCCTCTGTTTCTCTTCTCCATGAAAACACCTCTATGGGAATATAACCAAAATTCCAACCTGGATCAGACCCAGAAGACAATATTCAGGCACAACAGAAGCCCCAGGGAAGAGCATGAGCTTTCTCTGGAACACCAGCCTGAAGAGGGCAGATCCCAAATTTCTGAATTTACCATCATAGTCTTAAGTTTCAGTCACCTAGGACCATAACTAAATCCTAGTTTATGGATTAACTATTAATCATTCAGGGCTTTTTTCATTCAGGGCTTTAACCATTCAGGGCTTCTCCGACCAGTCATTGTCCTGAGCAATTTACATATATTAACTCATTTAACTCTTGACAACACCTCTGTGAAGTAGGGGCTATTTTGATTCCCATTTTATGGCTGGGGAAAGGGAAGTATGCAGCAACTTGCCCAAGATTGCCTAACTATTAATAATAGATGTGGAGCTGGAACGTGAACCCAGGCAGCCTGGCTCCAGGACTATTACTTAGCTATTACTAAACTCTGTATTTATGCATTCTCTACTTAGAATCTCTATGCAGCTGGCCATAGTACTTTGTCCTTCTCTGGCATGGGTTTCTGAGTTGTCCTAAGAAAATTATTCTCAAAGCTTCACAGCACAAGTTTAATTCATTCCTCCCGTGCCACCCCTGGAGAACAATAGCCCTGTGCTCTTGTGTAGACGTCCTGCAAGTTGCCCATGGATTTGGACCAGCCTTCGAGTTGCAAGCTGAATTTCAGACCCATACCTCAGCATCAGACAGGGCTAAGATCTCAACTCCAGTCTTCTCCCCTCTGTGCTTCAGGTCGTCATCAAAGGGGTCCATGAGGATGACCATCTTCAGGCCTGGAGTGAGGCCCTTCTCTACATTCCCTATCAGGACTGATGCCTTTTGGGGAGTATCACAGATCACTGTGGCGATATCAGCTGAAAGCAGAAACAGAGCCACGGGTCACCCTCCTGCTCTGCTACATACTCAATTGCCTTGCAAGGAAGAAGAGATTTTTAAAAATTTCAAAGCTAGCAGGTCCCCAAAGGAGATTATGTCTGCAAATCAGATTTATAATGTTGAACCTGAAACATTCCATTGATAATAAATGAGCTTAATTGAAACAGAAGCACATAGTTTTCTTGCATGCTGCTAACACGTTTTACGGTTTATAGAGAAACCATGAAATTCCTTCTGCTTAAGAAAAGTCATACAGATGATGTGTATAGATGACTGAGGTGTGGTCCTACCAACGTGTTTTATTTTGAGGAGAGGAGTAGGGAGTAGAAGAGGAAGGAGGGAGAAAATGGGATTTTTAGCTGATAAATATTTTATGATTCTAAATGTGATCATTTGCTTTGATACTTGTTTGTACAAATATAAAGCTTCTGATGGTATCTAGTGTTCAAATAGATCTACTCATTTCAAGATAGAAAGTGTCATCTTGGACCTGTGAAAGGACTGTTACTTGTCCATTGAAATTGGACTTGTTTCTCTAACAATGGCAATTTTTTCTATAGACTCACCATGGGCATTGGCACATGCTGGTTAACTGTACTGACTTGAATTTACAAAAGTAGAAAATTAAATCTGTAGCTTCACTGTGATTTAGTCAATTAAGCTCACTCTATGGTCTTTTATCCAGTGTGTTCAAAGTAAGTAGTCTTTTCTCTAAACTGTATTATCATACTATGTCACCTGAAAGCATTTCATTGAAGCTTCTATCTGTGTAGATCTCTGCCTCATGGGCTTTTTGTAACTTCCCTATAAATTATATCCTAAGTACTACAAGATCAGAAAGACTTAAGCATTTTCTGGCCACAGCAATTCAAGTCCTCTAAAAGTAAGCAGAGATTGAGGAATTACTCAGCATTAAGAAAGAATCAAGTTGTAATGTACTAGCAAAGTTTTACCTTTGTTGACAATATAAATGATGGCTTCTGCTCCCAAGGTATCATATAGGGGGACGGCTACCATGGAATATGTATAACAAGCCCACTCAGAGATGATCCACTGTACAGAGAGAAGTTCATGTAAGCATTGGAGAGCACTTTGAAGAGTATTCATTCATTCAGCCAACAAATGCTTATTTGGTAACTTTTATGTAAAAAAAAAAAAAAAAAAAATCACTATGGGGCCAGAGGGACTGTCACTGACAGGCCCAGAGACAACTACAATACAAAGGTAGACAATAATACAAAGGTAGAGAGTGGTAAGTTTCATCCATAAGAGGTGTGGAAAGCATTAGGGAGTCTTAGGGAGGCAGAGATCACTTTCAAGGGTGAGGTCAAGGCTATTTGGGACTGCTTTGGGAAAAGTGAAGAAAACTGGGCAGGGCTTTAGAGGACTGGTAGGATTTGGCTGTAGAGACAGAGGTAGGTAGGAAGAAGGAAGTGAATGAAAAAAGGTAGGCTAGCATGACATCACTGTGTACATACACATGACAAGGTAGGTCAGAATCTGCCTAACTCTTTCAAGCAGAAGAATAAGCAGCATGAGATACTGAACTAGCTTTGGTAAGTCATTAACAAGTGCCAGAATGCTGGGTTAGGAGTGGGATTTAAAGGTTTTAAACTTAATCCTGATTCATTTCCCTTAGTTAGCTTCAACATAGTTACCTCTGGCCTATTCTGAGCAAAGATTCCAACAAATTGGTCTGATGATGGCTTATGTCCTTTATGCAAGAGACAGGAGCCCAGGTACTCTGCTCGGTCAGATACCTACAAAAAGAGAGAGAGAGGGAGAGAAAGGAAGAGAAAGGGAGAGAGGTGTCAAAGCTCAAGTGAGACCAAATTAGCTCAGGATACTGTATTACCAAAAGAATCTTTCTAAAACCATGGGCCTGACTTACCTGTTTGTAGGACAGCCATCTGTAGGGCTGGTTTGGTTTTCTGTATCCCAAACAGGGCCCATTGTCTAAAAATATAATATTAAAAGAAAATCAATTCCAGTGGCAAATCTTTTGGACCAGAGAAGGTAAAAAGAGATTAAGAAGAGGCAAAACATAAAAGATAAATCAAACAAGAATTTGAGCTGCTCTTATGTGGCCAAAGTCAAAGGAAATGCAAAGTCAGAAAGTTCTCAAAGGCTTATAAACTATGCTTGAAACATTTAGGAAATGCTACGAAACAGGAGTGGTTCAGTGTTGGATATGTGACCTCTATGGTCACGTAGGCATTCAGAGAAAGCCATCCCTGTGGGCTAGCCTGTGTAATGTGACCAACACAAACAGCCTGTATTGAAAAATCTTAGATTGAGCTTCCCTATCATAAAAGAAATACATGTTCATGAAAATGTAGGAAAACATCAAAATATGAACCATCAATCTCATCACACAAATACCGTTAACACTGACATTTCCTTCTATAGCTCCTTTGCATAGTTTTATGGAGTTATATCCATTCTACATATTTGAAATGAATATACTAATTTGGAATTCTGCTTCCTCTCCCAATTTGATATAATTATTTTCATGTTATTACGTCTTCTCCGTAGAGATTTCAATGGCTAATCCATGAAGGGCTGTACTGTAGTTGACTTTATCTCATTGTGGGTATTTAGATTCTTTCCAAGTTTGACACCTTAAATAATGCTAAGTATTTTCAAATCGATAATTTCAAATTTAGACCATTTCTTAGAATAGAGTCCCTAAAATGAAACAAGTGGGTTGGAAAGGGTAAGGGAGGCTCAGAACAGTCAGGCTTTGGATACCTAGCACCACACTGCTTACCAGAGCAGATGTGACAATTCACTTTCCTCCCACCAGCAACTTACCAAGTTTTATCACACTAAACAGTGTCTTTTACAAATGTCTTCTGGTCTGATAGTTTTGAAAAGTTATTAGTTTAGTCTAAGTCTCTTCAACAGCTAGTAAAGTGGGACTTGTCCCCTTATTTATTAAGTTTTATTTACTTTCACAAATGAATCATCTGTTCATGTGTGTTACCCATTTATATGAGTGTCTTCTAAGATACCAAGGCTCTTAAAAAAACTACAAGAACATATGCACGCATGCACATACACACACATACATTTGCCTTCAATATTTTTCCAATTTGTGTCTTACATTTGCAAACAGAAGAATTTAACTTTTGAACATCTAAACTACTCAGCTATACTTAAAGTTAAAATAAGTCTGAGAACATCTATTTACTAGAGTAAATAGTCATCTCAATTCTTAAAACTAAGGCATGGAAGTTGTGATATTAGGCTGAAGAACAACGCTTAGTGGCTGAGAAGCCCCCACATCTAAGCCAGAATGAGCCTAGTTGTAAACAGACAAGCAGAAGGGAAGGAAATTTTACATAGAGAATCTAGCCAAATTGCTGAGAGGAATACAGGTCTTGCCAAAAGGGAGTATTCAGAGAGAGGGTTACTAGGAATTCAGAGGCAAATCAGTGAACTTCTATACTAAAGTCTAGAGGGAAAAGGAAGGAAAGCAGGAAAGAGATAGCTACTCTGATTAAAGAGATATAAAAAACGATGAGGAGGCTGTCCACAGGAAACATTAGTGCTTTTCTTCCTGTTGAAACAGCTGCATGAAAGCCCAGGAAGTAAAATCTTGGACAGTGACTTTCCCTTACACATGGCGAGTCCTGCCTGGTCAGATGGTTGGAGCCAGTGCTACCCCAGCATGCGGGCCTCGGGTGGTCTACCGAGGAATGAGATCGTTGGTGCTAACATTAATCGCTAATGATAGTTACCGTTATGGAATGCTTACTCCATGCCAGGCACATTAACTTGTTCAGTGTTTCCAACTATTATCTTTTCCATTGCCCTTAGAATTATGAAGGCCTGGCACAGCTTCTTCAAGCTCACCCAGTAAGTGGTAGAGCTGACAAATGCGAAAGAAACTATTTTGCGTTTCCTTATCACTTCCTGATTGATGAAAATGCTAGCAGAGGCTGATGGCCAAGGAACAAGTCAAATAATTGGCCCAAACGGGCAACAACTCCGATTTCATTAAACTCTGTGCCCTGATCACCTTCACCCTATTAGTCAAACTCCTGACCAGGCAACAGCCTAGCCTTTGATTAACTTGTGCAACTCAGACCTTGTTAAGTTCTAAGGTGTGGCCATCTGCAAAGGGCCCACCCATCAACAACTTCTTGGCAAAGTTGCCACCCTAAGCTAAGTAGAATTCAAACTCTGGTATACAGAATTCTCTGGAAGCTTTGTTAAAAATACAAAGCTTCCTGAGGGTTATTAGTTCTCACCATCTAGAAATTTGATTCAGTGAAACTAAGGTGGAGCCAGAGGATGTATATTTTAAACAATAGCCCCAGGTGATTCTCAACATAGACAAACTACTGGCTAGGAGTTAAAAGGGTATATTAGGGCTGATATAGTCAACCCTCGATAGGACCAGAAGTGTCATTTTTCTATGGAAGTAGCCACACCAGATTTCTCATGCCTGTTTACATGAGAAACCATCTTAGCCTTATTGCTTTAGCTTTAATTTAGCTTTGAAAAACATCCTAAATGAAGTATCTTATGTGCCACATAGAACCTGGTTTGTTTTTATTTGCTGTAAGCAAGTTAATTTTGAAAGAAAACATGTCTCCAGCATTGTCTTCAGTGATATAAGATATAAATATTAAGGCTGGATCTGTTCCAAAGGAACTTATCAAAGCCCATTTGATGGTATATAAGAAAGTCCAAAGGTAATTTCATTCAGTGATCCTAAGAGTGGCAGCATGGGCCAGTAGTGTGGTATTGGAGTTAAGGAAAGGCAGGAAGTCAGGAGTCCTTTCTGCTAATCCTGGCTCAGATTCCCTATCTGTAAATGCATGGAAGTGCATTTGTGAAAAGCATGTTTCTAAACAAATGCCCTGCACTAGTGAGTTAGTCAAAATACTGTCTTACACTCTATTATCTCCTTGACTCTTTAAAAACGATGTGGCAGGGAAGTTCTTGTGTTAAGTGAGAGACAGATTCAGAGAGGCAAAGTGGGTTGCACAGGGTTACACAGCTGGAACTGGAAGAACTGTGCTTCACACTGGAGTCTGTCCCACATTGTTTCCAGGACCCATCCTGATACCGCGCTAACGTCTCCTCTACTTTGTATTAATATATTGGGAGTCTACTGAGACCACTGCATCTGAACAGCCAGGGTTTTAGGAGTGAGACAGGGAAGAAGAGGTGTGGAACAGAGTCGACCTCAGTCTTCTTCAGGCAAGGACAGACTGCCAGGCTTACCAGACACCATAAGTCCTCTTTGGAAAATTTCATACATCGTCCTGGCATCTGAGAAGTAGTAACGTATTAGGTCATTGTTCTTCTGGGAAGGATTCTTCCGCGCTCCTCCCTAAGATATAAGACCAAGTTTAGGCCAAGTCCAAGTCTCTCATACACTTTCTGAAACCTTTGTGGATCGTATTGAAGAGAACACAAATACTGATTTTGAGGTTACAGGAATGTTCTTTTTGCTATTCAATCAATTGTTTAAATCTCAAAATTGTAGTATGTTCACATCAGAGAAATTTTGAAAAATATAAAAGTATAAAAAAGACAAAAAAATTGATCTGTAATATCACCACCCAGAGATTGTCATGGTTATGTATTTGATAACCCTCTTGGAATACATATACAGAGGACAGAGTATATGTATCTTTTTTAAGAGACAGGGTCTCTCTCTGTCACCTGGGCTGAAGTGCAATGACACCATCATAGCTCACTGTAACCTCAAATTCCTGGGCTCAAGCAATCTTCCTGCTTCAGCCTTCTGAGTAGCTGGGACTACAGGTGCACACCACCATGCCCATGTAATTTTTTTATTGTTTACTTTTTGTAGAGACAGGGTCTTGCTATGTTGCCCAGGCTGGTCTCAAACTACTGGCCTCTTATAATCCTCCTGCCTAGGCCTCCCAAAGTGCCAGAATTATAGGCATGAGCCACTGCACCTGGCCTATTTGTATAGTTTTACATCTTTTTTTTATTATGTCAAGTTTAAACTTCTATTGAATGCATACTGTTTGTTCTAGGAACTGTGTAAACACTGTAAATGTGAGTTAAGGCAAAATAGCAACACTTGAGCACCTCATAAACTAGGGTTTTTGGAGTATAGGTGAATGATGAGGGGAAAAATACAAATATGAATACTGTGCTATACATGCTGTAATAAAAATAAATACAGCATTTGGGAAACAAATGAAACAACCATTTCTGTATTAAGCAGAATGGTTACAGGGAAGAAAATATATTTTAACAGAGACTTTGAAGATAATTAGGCATTTACCAAAAGGATGTGGTTTGGGTAGGGTAGGGTAGAGGAGGAAAAAAAAGGAAGAATAGTCCAGAGTGAATGAACAGTGTAAAGGAAGGCACAGAGGCAAGAAAACACAGTGCAGAGCCTGGTGCATAGCTAGAAAACAGGGTATTTGAGAAAGAAGGAATAGCTAGGGATTTATAGAAATGTCAGCTGGAACTAAAGGATCAGGCCCTTGGATGGATCCCGGAGCTACAAGAACAGCTACAGGCAGGGTCCAGCCCTCTTGAAAGTTAGTCTAGAGAGGAATAGGCATCAACTGAATAAGCATTCAAAATGTAAATTACTAGCCAGGATAAGGGCTTTGGAAGTATAGGGTAGCACATGAGGCTGTAACAAGGGATCTGAGATAGTCTAGAACATCAGGGAAGATTTCCATGAAATGTCACAGGAAGACAAAATATCCAAAATAAAGTTCCTTATCTAGTGAAGGAAGATAGGGCCTTGCTGTTTGTGTACATGCATGGGGTGAGGAAGAAGGAAGTATCAAAGATGATTTATATTTTTAACTTTAGGCAACTGGATAAGAAGAGACAACATGTAACTGTGATAGAGCAGGAAAGCCTGTGTGTGTGTGTGTGTGTGTGTGTGTGTGTGTTTGCGCGCGCGTGTGTGAAGGGAAACTATGTGCAATAGAGAGACTTGTAGAGCTTGAGTTACTTATCACTGAGGTCAGAACTAGAAAGTCAGATTTGAGTGTCACAGCCTTTAGGTACATTTTGAAGTTGTAAAAGTCTCAGCTGTGAGGATTTAGAGCAGGCATTGGCAGACTACAACCTGTAGGCTGAATCTGGCCTGCCACTTGCTTTTATAAATAAAGTTTTATTGGAACACAGTCATGTTTATTTGTTTACAGATTGTCTGGTACTGTGCTTTCACTCTATAACAGCAGTGTGGAGTAGTTGCAACAGACCCCGTATGGTCCTCAAAACCAAAACTATTTACTGCCTGGCCTTTACAGAATATGTTTGTCAACCCCTGCTTGAAAGAAATCAAGACATACTGAGAATGAAACCCTAGGATGATGAGGGGAAAGAATCTAAGTGCCAAAGGAAGATTGTTTTAAAATTAGGAAGAAATCTCATTGAACAGTATCATGAAAGGCAAAGGAGGAGTTTCAAGAAAGAAATCTCAAGTCAATTGAGAGGAGGGCTGAAGGAAAAGTTATTGAATTTAGAAATTAGGTTGTGAATGACCCAAAGTGCATTGGAGGAGATGGTCCTGGTGAAAGGTCAGATCTCAGTGGGTTGAAGTTCAGAAGAGGAAATCAATAGATGACTCTTAAAAAATTCTGGTGGGAAAGGGAAGGATTGAGAGGAGATTGAATATAGCAGGGTAGGAAGATGCCAATGAAAATTGAACATGCGAGTGTACCAAAAAGGAGGATGTTGGAGAGGGAAGGTAACTTCGAGTGAGATTTCTGAGTAGATGAAAGAAGATTATAAAAAGAACAGAACCCTTGTGAAGGAACAGGAATGCTTTTATTCTCTGAAGAGGGCTACAGATCAAAATTGAAGAGATTCATGGAGGCAGAAGGAAAGAAATATGAAGAGAACATTCTTAGAGCTTTCTGTTTGCTCATAGATACAGGAAGCTGGGTAACTTGCTGAAAGCCAGGGAATGAGCCCAGTTCAACTTCTACTAGTTTTAAGAAGAATAAATTTAACTCAAAGCTAGAATGTAACTCAGGGTAATGACTTCTTTACCATTCTCAGACATTGGGTATCTCAATGAAAATATTCTCTTGCCCCCCAAAGTACCCCCAACTCCATCATCTAGATCACGGGTTGGCAAACTTTTTCTGTAAAGTTTAGATAGTAAATACTCTAGGCTTTGTGGAACACATATCATATTTCTTGTTTTATTTTTCTTTTCTACTTGTCCTTTTAAAAATGTAAAAACTATTCTTGGCTTGCTAGTTGCACAAAAAAGGTGAATAACATATGGTGCCAGCAATCTACATCAGGATTGGCAAACTACATATGACCTTTATTATTACAAATGAAAATGTGCTAGTAATAGAAGTTTAAATCTGTAGGTGGTTTGTCAATCTGTAACCTAAAAGGCTTACTTTTCCACACTACACTCAATCTCCTTCATGATTTATCTCCAGCATTGGAATTACAGTGTGCATCCCATCAAGGTTGACAAAGTAAAAAGATGGCTGGTACGTTACCTCAATTCCCACAGACTGATTGTTTAGGTCAATAAGAGGTAAAACTGGTGAAGGTCTGTTGATCAGCCACAGGAAGATGGCAGCTCCAAATGTCAGGATGCAGATCAATGCCGGGGTTGGAAGTGGGGAAAACAAAAAGTTAAAGATAAAAAGCATCTTTGTGAATAGCAGCAGGAGATTCAGACCTTAAAAAAGGGGAGGGAAGGGAAAGAAAAATTTAGAGGAAATGGCCATATTTTTTACTTGAGAGTTCTATGTTTACAGAAGGACACACACACACACACACATTTACACACACATCCAAACCCTCCAAATAGAGTTGGACCTCGCTGGCAGCAAAATTTACCCAACTGTTTATCTTAGCAATGTTGAAAATAATAGAACATATTCTCCTGCCCTGCTACTTGACTGTCCTCACACAAAGCGGAAAGGATCAAAGGAAACAAATTAATCATTTCCTAGACAATTTTGAGAAACGACTGGCCTTTTATTTTTGACACATAAAGCCCAAAAGGTGGCCTGCTGGGCCCAACATAAGCTGGTGGTCAGAGGAGGGTGGGCCAGAGAGCTGCTTCTGCCCACGCGGACTGAGGGCCAGGAAGGACTTTTCTAGCTGCATTTCCCTCATATAAACCAAACAGAAGAGGAGGCCTCTGTAGAGGTGACACCACAGGTTTTAGAAATTAATCATTTTGCATGAAATGCAAATGAAGGACATTTCCTGCTGGCCAAATATGCCTTACTGCTTTCTTTCTGGAGCATCAGAAGGGGTCTCAGAGATCAACAGTGTTACAACTCACTATGCCCAACATCCTCTCCTCCAGGGAGCCCAGAGGAATCATTTTTCCACGAGGCAAACATTAGCCAGGTACACAGTAAGGGCGCCGGAGAACGGACCCGACACATGGTGAGCATTGAAGAGTTAGGCCAAGAAGAGATCTCAAGAAACTTTTAAGCAAAACAAAGGCTTTCCCCAACCCAGTTTTTCTTATAGCTTTCAGCCAACTTCAGTTTCAAAGTACTCTAATAAGAGGAACCAACTTGGGAGTAAGTCCTAGGAACATACCCTTGTTGAAGCTATCTTTTCCTGTGAAGCTCTTGCCTCATAGCTTTCAGACTTGTTTAGGCTAATAATAGCAGCAAACACATGAGCACTTACTGTATGCCAGGCGCTGGGCTGGGATGTTTACATGGTTCATTTAACTTAATTCAAGCAATGCCATAAAAGTAGGATTTCACAGAAGAGGAAATGGACCATTCCAGGGATAAAGTGACTTGTCCAAGTTTCCACACCATTCCCCATTGCTGCTTCTCTGTTAAAATCTACAAAACCACAACCCACTTTTTCTTAGAGATTCTAGTTACAGAGTTAAAGGAGACTAAATTTGTCTGGCACCTTACCGGTGACAGCAAATGAAGTTCAGAATTTGCATTCTTCAAAGCTTACTGCAACGCCTGATGGAACAGTGCCTCAGAGATGACGCCAAATATTCCCACTCGAAATCAAAAGAACAAAGCAACCCCAGTAAAAAAGTTTTATCAGATCAAGATCACAGCTGCCCTTAGAGCTTTGGGGCAACTGCCATTAGTTAGCATCTGGAACCTTCTCCATTATGGGAAACATTTCACTCTAATCTAAGGCTTTAAGGGCACAGGAATTTTAAATGGGGGCAGAACAGTCACAAGAAACCCTGAGTCGATCATTACTTTTGTGCCCCTTAGGTGGTTATTACCTGACGTTGGAATACATAGACCCTTTCCATTTAATGGAAGAAAACTAGACTTCCAGAGACTGGGATTATAGTCCCCAGCTCCTTGTTTCCTTCCATATTGCATTTAGGGGGAGAGAAAGAAGACAAAACAAAAACAAAAGCAAGGTCCCACAGGTGCTAGGTTACATAACAATAAGGGCGCTATTGTGACCACCTGGCAGGATTCTGAGAGCTGGGATTTTTGGAATTCAGCCTTCCCTGGACTTGTAAGGTGAAGTGGCACTCCAGGATGCAGAAGCATTGAAGAGCCAGCCACATAGCCCCGGCAGAAAAAGGGGACTGCGCCAGGAAAACTGAAATTGACAGAGAGGGCTGCAGTGCCAAAGGGAAGAGAAGCCCTGTTTGTGCCGGCCCACCAGTCCCTCCGCTCCGGCTGGGACACTGCAGCTGGTCTGGCTAGTATTTTATCTGGGCTTCTTCCCTGTGCCCTAATCCGGCAAATTAGGAGATACCTACTGGCGGCTTCCTTCTCCAGTAATGGAACAACTGTTCCACTGAGGCCTTTTGCCCTCTTTTTCCGGATGGCAGATTTACATCTTAATAGAAGACTTTGCAAACAAAGTCTTCCAAATAGGATCTAAAGGTGAAACTCCTGTTCAGTTGCGGGGAGGAGGGAGAGCGAATAGCCCGGCAGGGGCAGGTGACAGGGGAGAAGTGGCAGAGAGAGCTCATGACCAGTCTCAAGGGGGCAGCCGCTGTCAATCCCAGCTGATTGTTACCACATAGTAATGTGAGCCCAGGTCACCAGGTTGTCAGATTTTCCCCTCTAGATGACCCGGAAGACTGAAGTTTTGTGAAACCTCAATTTTAACTAATGGCAAGTTTTAAGAGTCTGGTACGGGACAAATAAGAACACATCTCCGAGTTTAATTTGGACCATCGTGCGCCAGTTCCTGACTACTCCTTTTTTAGATAGACTTCAGTCATATTGCCCCCAAACAGAATGAGACTGACCACCTCATCACAAATGAGGAAGATGTTTGCAAGTTTCAAGACCACAGTCTCATGAGAACGAAAGAACCTTGTGTACACTTGCAAGGGATTTTATTTGCAGAAGACACGGAAGGATGTATTTGTCAATGGAAATAGCTTGCTCACTTAGTTTGCTATCACTGACCAGATATCCAGCTCAAGTAGGAGATGCACAGAATTTCAAATGGTTCCTCCCTGCTGCCCCCACATTTTTTTGAAATTAAGGTAAAGTTTATGAAATACAGAATTAGCTATTTTAAAATGTACAATTTGGCAGCATTTGGTACCTTTACAATGTTGTGCAACCATTACCTCTAGTTAGTTCCAAAATATTTTCATGACCATGAACTGGAAACCCTGTACCTATCAGCTGCCATTTTCCATTGCCTCCTCCTCTGAACCCCAAAAGAAAGCACTAGTCTGCTTTCTGTTCCTATGGATATAGCTATTCTAAATATTTCATATAAATGGAATCATAGAAGGTGTGACTTTTTGTGTCTGACTTCTTTTACTCTGTATCATGTTTTTAAGATTCATTCATGTCAGTACTTTATTCCTTTTTATGGCCGAATACTATCCCATTGTACAGATAGACCACAAGACCACAATTGTATAGATTGTCCATCCATCAGTTGATGGATATTTGGGTTTCCACTTTTGGCTATCATGAGTAGTGCTGTTATGAACATTTGTATACTATTTTTTTTTTTTTTTTGAGACAGAATCTCACTCTGTTGCCCAGGCTATAGTGCCGTGGCATCAACCTAGCTCACAGCAACCTCAAACTCCTGGGCTCAAGCGATCCTGCTGCCTCAGCCTCCCAAGTAGCTAGAACTACAGGCACAAGGCACCACTCCTGGCTAACTTTTTCTATTTTTAGTAGAGTCAGGGTCTCACTTTTGCTCAGGCTGGTCTTGAACTCCTGAGCTCCAGCAATCCTCCTGCCTCAGCCTCCCAGAGTGCTAGGATTACAGGCCTGAGCCACTGAGCTTGGCCTATATACTAGTTTTTGTTTGAATACATTTTTCCCATTCTTTGGGGTGTATAACTAGGAGAGGAATTGCTGGGTCATATGGTAATTTTAAATTGAACTTTCCAGGGAACCACCAAACTGTTTTCCACAGTGGCTGCACCATTTTATATTCTAACCAGCAGTGTAAGTGGGCTCCAATTTCTCCACATCATCACCAACACTACTATTTCTGTTTTGCCTTTTTGGTGGTGTTATTTAAATAGCCATCCTAATGGGAACAAAATGGTACTTCATTGAAGAAATGTCTACTCAAGTCCTTAGCCCATTTTTAGATTGAGTTGTCTTTTTAGTGTTGAGTTTTAAGAGCTCTTTATATATTCTGGATATTAGATCCTCATCAATGATATTATTTGCAATATTTTCTTTCATTCTGTAGATTGTCTTTTTATTATCTTGATAGTCTCTTTTTCAATGTACAATACACTAACACATTTTTAACCTTATAATATTAGCGCTAGAGAGGATTTGCAATCATATCATCTAACTCTCTCACTTTTTAAATGGGAAAACCTAAGGGCCTGGGAGAAGGTGAGACCCCTGGGTCACACTCTTGCTGGACTCTGAGGCTCTGGTTACCATTCCAACCTTTACAATCTGTTAGCACTTCCAGATGTGCTCAAATAAATGAGGGGGAAAAAGCCACCACCCTTCTTGTCATGTGTCCTATATGACTCAAATTACAATTCTGGTTCAGTTGCCACATAGAACACCTGCAAGCTGTTGGTGTGATGGCATTTTCTCTTCTCTTTAACATCACTCCTAGTTGGGAAAAAATGGGTTAGGGAGAAGGGCTAAAGAAAAGAGGAAAGAGTTCTGTTGTACTGTGTCTGGGAGTTCCTGTTTCAGGTCTTCTACAAATGGCTGGGCAAGCCACAATATGCATTAGGATGCCCATGCCAAAAAGCTTACTCCACTTTTTGACATGGTGAGGGTGACACACCTTGGCCACAGACCCTAGGAGGCCAGTTTGTCCTTCCCTTGAATTCCCCTAGGCCCTCCCCCACCCTGTGGTGTTAATGACTGTAGCCAAAGCCTCTCACCTCCTGGCTTCTAACATGTTTTATTCTCAAGCTAGCTGAAGGACCTTCTGCCTACATAACTTTGTGCAAGCTTCCTGGACCAGTCTTGGTGTCTAGGTTATGACCACCCCATATTCAGCTTTGGATTTTTCTCCTTTGTGGATGTGGGGCAGCTTTTCTTCATTTAGTCTCACTTGCTTTAGATAAAGTCCCTAAATGGCCCCTTCTACTCTACCATTTGGATTTTCGGTCAACTGTGTTTATTGCTATGAATCTTTCAGGCTATCCCTATAGTCTAAAAATCATTTTTTGGACAGTCTTTGCTTTTTAAAAGATTGTATTTTTCCTACATGTACTCCACTCAGAGCCTCATCTTCAAGTCTGTTCTGTTCCCACCCCAGAGTCTCTGTGTGTGCTCTTCCCTCTGCCTTGAACACTTCCCTGGATCTGAAATGGTTGTGTGTTGCTTGTATTAATAGATCAGGCCTCACCTCAAATGTCACTTCCTCTGAAGCTAGCTCTCTGACCACCCTCTTTACTGTGGTCTTTCCTCCCCAGTCAGTGTCACAGGCCTTGCTTTCTCTTCGCCATGACACTGTTCACCATGTGAAATAGTCCCAGCGCCTTATTCTCCATTGCCCCCACTGAGTGATATTCTATGAATAATTGGAACAGGGAATTTTGTTTTGTTTACTGCTGAGAGTACACCATGCCTGGCACATAGTAAGTCTTTCAAAGAGTGGTTGTTGGATAAATGAACAGTTTTCTACTTCAGAATTTTCTTTTCTAAAAACTCATTTTAGAACAGTTAATCCATGTTTCTCCAAAGTCAAACAATCCCCACCCTCAAACTCCCAAATCCTAGATCATCAGAAATCACTCTGGCCAATCTTCAGATGGTTACTCCCAAATCAATACTTGGGTAAGGTGTTGGATTAGGAATGGTGGATGGTGAAAAGGGTGTATTTCTAATACACATCAAGGACCCTTCAGGATAAGGCTACTCCTCCAGGCTTGGAGGAATTGGGATGAAGTGATCTACATTGGTTAAGTGGACAGAAAATCCAGCCAAGAAATAAATCACTCTGTTACTCTGGGTTTCTGGAATTCTAAGGATGATAAGGCAAATGATCTTTGCTTGTAGGCCTGGAGAATTAATTATTTTCTGTGCAATTATGAGATAGAAATTGCAATGATAAGCTTTTTTTTTTTTTTTTAAATCTGCCTTCTAGAAAGTGGCACATGTTCATTTGGATTTAATTGGTTTCTCTGTTCTCTTGCATGTATGGGCTCATCCTATGGTGACAGAAAGCTCATTAAAAGGGAGACCAGAGTCCCCAAGTGCTCACACCCAATTAGTCAACACATTCTTCCATGCTAGCAATGATTTACTCTCTCCTAGAGACTATGTGCAAAAGCCCTTACAACTCATGACTCCTAAGGAGCGTATGTGTTATTTAGGGACATGAAAGTTTTGCTCTCTGGGCTGAGTTTTCAGTTTCTAATCCACCCTCCACTATTATTTCCCCTAAATTCCTGCCACCCTCAAGTTAGGAGGCTTCATCTCAGTCCTTAACCACATAGTCAATATTTTTAGACACACCCCAAAGTCATGGCAAAAGGTCAATAGGACATTATAAACCAATAGCTTCAGAAGAATCTGATAACCTTTTCCTTTAGAAGCAATTAACTGGAACAAGTCATGTGCTCTATTCCAAGATCCTTCACGCAGTTTCCACAGAACCCTAGGGCCAAGGAATTTTTTTAAACCTTTTCTTATACCAGTTTACTTTTCTGTATCACATGTAGTTTTCTTCTACTAGGGAAATAAAAGATAACGTGATTTGAGACAATGATCCTGTTTCACAAAACTCAAATAGTCCAAGAAAAGCCTGATATGGAAAAACACTGTTCCCAAGGAGAGCAAATCTCAGCTACTCAAGCTGTTTAAAATGATTCGAAGATCAAAAGGGTTGACATTCTGTTAGATCTGAGATAAAAATCTGTAGTCATATTTCCCAATCAAAAAATAAGACAAAACCAAAAAGCCAGTTGAGAGGAGGAATCCTAAAAACCCTCTTAGGTAATAAGAGGCGGTCAGTACTTTTCACTTTTATAATTACTGAGATAATTCAGTAAGGTGGCCAATTACCAAAACTAGTATCCAGAAAGTCGATAGCTTTCCCATATTTCATACAAATAACTAATTTGGAAGTCATGGAAAAGATGGCATTCACAATAGTGTATATAAGAATGAATGTAGTGTATATAAGGCTGGGTGTGGTGGCTCACACCTGTAATCCTAGCACTCTGGGAGGCTGAGGCTGGAGGATTGCTTGAGGTCAGGAGTTCAAGACCAGCCTGAGCAAGGGTGAGATCCTGTCTCTACTAAAAATAGAAAAAGTAGCCAGGTGTGGTGGCACATAACTATAGTCCCAGCTACTTGGGAGACTGAGGCAGGAGGATCGCTTGAGCTCAGGAGTAGTTTGAGGTTGCAGTGAGCTATGATGATACCACTGTACTCTAGCCTGGGTGACAGAGTGAGACTGTGTCTCAAAAATAAACAAAATTTAAAAAAAGAGTAAGTATTTAAAACCTACATAAAAGAAGTTTAGCTGTGAGGCACAAAAGAAGCCTTGAAAAATGGAAAGGTATACCTGAAATAGTCAAAGGTCCTATCTCCTTAAATGTGTCTATACATTTAATACCACCCTAATAAAGACCAATAGGATTTTCTTGGGAACTATAAATCTAATTCTAAAGTTCACCCAGAAAAATAAAACTTACAAAATGAGTCAGAATTTTTTTTTTTTAAATAACAGGAATTGGGTAGTTGGCAGAGAGGCAAACATTACCAAATTTAAATACTTATCATAGAAATATAGAAGTTTTCTCCTGGTCATAAATAGACAAATTTGTTTAATGCAATAATCCTGAAATACACCCAGTAGATGCCATTACATACTAAATTGCATTTCATATCAGAATAGATTTTTTTTCACTTACAATAAATGTATGGAGAGAACCAGCTAGCTGTTCAGAAAGAATATGTAAAGCTGACTACTGTCTTAACTTCAACAACAAAAATAAGTTAGAGATGGAGCAAAGACAAATAAAAAACAATGAAAACCATAAGAGTATTTTGGGGCAAAAAGGTAAGAGAGAAACCTTCTTTTATTAAATATAACCTTGGCATGAGAAAGACTCAGAATAAACATAAAGCCTATAAATGAGAATGTTGGCAAGTTTGATTACGTACAAATGTTAAAAAATATTTGTCCTGTGAAAAAGATACCAGAAACAAAGTCAGAAGATAATTTGGAAAAAGTAGCAAATTCCCCAGATAGGGAAAGAGCTAATTTCCTCAATAAGGAACTCTTAGAAGTTAGTTAAAAACAAAACACAATCCACTAAAACGAGGGCAGAGGGAATGTCTAGAAAGCTCACAGCAGAACAGTTAACTTAAAATTAGGGAAAGACATTCACCTTTGTTTATGGTTTTAAAAAATGCAAATTTAAATGAAATGCCTTTTCCCGATGCATTAGATTAGCATTGATGAAACAGTGCAGAATGCAAAGTTAATTGAGGAAATGTAAATTTGGCACAGCCTTACAGAGATGTGCCCATTGTCTTCTATCATAATTTAAAATGTGTGCCCTTTGAACTAATTTATGATTCTATCACCAATTTATCTTGTAGAGAGACATCAGCTCAATAAACTGCATCACAAATGACGTGTGCAATACTGGTTAAGAATGTGGGCTCTTGAGTCATACTACTTGGGCTCAAACCCTGCTTGGTCATCTTTTCTTGTGCCCTAGGGCAGATAACTTCACCTTTGTATGACTTCTTTTCTGTAAAATGGAGATAATGATGTCTCCCTCCTAAGGCTGTCATCATGATTAAAGGAGTCAATGTATTTGCAAAGTTCTTATCACCATGCCTGGCATATAGGTTCAGGTGTTAGCTATTACATTCATCATCATTAAAGCTATAGGATTGTTCCTAATACAGGAGCCCAGGAAAGTCTTCCTCGATAGGACAGTAACCAAATAAATTATAGCACTTTCACACAATGGAACTCTCGGCTGGTATTAAAAAGAAGGAAATAGATCTGTATGTACTGATATGAAAAAGGCTCCTTGATCTACTGCCAACTAGAAAGAAAAAAACAATACATGGACGATGTGTACATTATCCTTGCAATTGTGATGAATTATACGTCCATTTGTGTTTCTGGCAGGATGATCCTCATAGGAAGAGATAGATGGAAGAGGAGAAATCATGATTGGATATTCCACAAAGTTTTGGGTGAGTACTCAATCATTCAGTCAAGAGATACTGAAGAGCTTGACTCTGTATGGAGCATTTTTCCAGATGCTGGGGCTATAGCAGTGAGAACCCTGTCCTCAGGGGATTGTATTCTGTTAGGGAGTTACGTCCAATAACTGGATTGTATAGTACTATGGAACAACACCAACAACAAAAGAGTTGGGAAAGAGGATTGGAGGTTTAGCAGGGAGGGGGGTTAGTTTTAATTAGGGAGGTTAGAGAAGGTCTCACTGGGAAGGTAACACTTGATGGTGTGTATTGTTTAATCTGAAATATGCATGCTTTAAACAAACGGACAACGAAACTTCATGTAAGTTCACCTCTGATTCAGGCAGCTAATTTAGAAAGTTCTACCGCTTTAGTTGGTGGCATTTCACATGAATGCACCTGAGAACACACCTCAGCTTTGTTTCTATTATATAAGCCTGGCCCTCCCACCTCCTGCCACCAAAGTCATGTTGACACAACTTCTTCCAAGCACTCACATTGTGTAAAATGCTTCTCAGACACTGACAGCAGTCCTGGGGGTGGAAACCTTTTTCATTCATTTCTCTAGCTGATAAGAATCTGAGCAAAGATGAAGGCTGAGTCACAGGGCTAGAGGGGCCCCTGAAACTGCGTCTTTCAACATTTACTCCAAGTAGCTGAGAAGAGCAGCTGGCATAAGATCCTGACCTACACCCCGCAGATAACTCCTCAGCCTCTCACCAGTGCCTGGGTGCTCACAGGAAGGGGCCCCCTTATCATCACCCCTGAGACATGCCGGGGGGAGCAGGGAGACAGAGTTAGGACCAAAGGACGCCCTGTTAAAATATCAGGTAGTGGTTGAATCGTCATTTCCATACCCGGGAAAGAGTAAGTTTGATTGCTTAAATAATTTTTTTTTTAAATGGCGGTTGATATTAACCTCCCACGTCTTTCTTCCTAGTGCAGTTGCTAGGCTGCATCTAACAGCCCCAATTTGTAAGACAGCTGGCAGGGAAATGTAAGAGTCTAGGCTGGAGACAGGTTTCCTGGCCCACAAGTGAGCGCACCATAAATAAATCATTCGGGCAGTCGATGCATATTCACTGGTGATATCTTTGCTGCCAGATCACACAGAAAAAGCTACAGGAACCAGAGGTCAGGAGGGTGGTGAGAGGTGGAGTAAGACTAGCTCTTTCCTGGGATTAGGGTCTCAGTGGAGCTTCCTGTGACCCCATGGACATCTCTGGGATGATAGGCCTCCCTGTACACACCACAGAGAGGCCCTCCTAGCCTATGGACGCCACTGCACCTAGCACGGTGCAGCACCTGGGATACAAAGGAACCCACTGGTACTGAGCCACCTTCTGTTTTTCTCGCCATTGGCACAAGTTGAGAGAAAGGCAACCAGGCAGGGGAGTCTGTTGAAGGAAACAGATTGCAGAATTCAATCCCATAATGAACACAGTATGCTTCTAACTACAGAGTGGGACAGAGTCTGCCAAGTCTTCCTCAGGAATGCCACGGCCAGGGGCTTCATACCGTGAGAAGGGCAACACTAGGAGCCCAACCAGAGGGAGGTCAAGGTTCACTCATCGTGTGTGCATTTGGGTATTTGAGCACTTACCGTGTGCCGGGCAGTGTGTTCAGCATAGGGAAAGACCGAGTGGAGTTGCTAGTTTAGTAGAGGACACATCCAACTCCCCAGGCAGCCACAATACTTTGAGACTAGTGCTCTACGGGGTGCGCCCCAGCTTTGGCAGCACTTGGGGGGCTGGAGAAGCATTTGTCTTGCGAGAGATCTATTTGCCCTCTGCACTTTTAATTTATTTGTACATTTACTTTCAATAAGGCAAACAAATGTCTTGGACCTGTGTGTCTGGCACTGGGCCATGTGTTGAGGGAAAAACACTTAGAAGATATAGCTCCTGCCCTCTGGGGACTTATGGGTCTATCTAACACTAAAAACTCTTATGAAATGATTCAGTGTGTGGGATGAGCTCATGGGTTTGAAGAAGGGAGAGGCCAGTGTAGACTGGGGTAGATTCAGACAGCTGTATGGAACACTGGAACTTCAAGGATGTGTGTCCTTGATCCCCTGGCTTTATTGCCAGTAGTCTCTTTTCCAGGGGCAGTCAAGGATGCTGATCCCACCAGTGACACCAATGGCAAGGAAGGCCCCAACTATGATTCCAGCCAGGGTCCCTGTCACCAAACCATCTTTCTCAACTGCTACCTGTGTTTCTCATCCACTTTCTTCATGGGCAGACCAATCGTGGCATTAGGTTGGATGAACCTAAGTGGAAGGGGAGCAGGTGAGTGCTCAGATGTGCTAGGGGCACTAAAGTGGGACAAGCATGTCATATAGGGGAGGGAAATAGTGAAGAGGTATTTCTGATGGAAGTGGAAAGTCTATCTTTAGTTGAAAGGGAAAAAAAGAAAATGCCTCCAAGAAGGATGAATGAGACAGTCTTTGGGGCCCAATGTAGACGCTGTACCCCTGGGGTCACTTCATTTACAAACACCACGGGGCTTTGGGGGGCCAGGCCTTGAGCAGTCCAGCTAAGTGGTATTTCACAGGAGAGCACTTGTTAAGTCAAATACCAAGAGCCTCTTAACTCAGGTCATTAAGAAACCACAGGGTGGTGACAGGAAGTGACAAATCCCACTGCAGTGCAGGTTGTATAGTCAACCTTGATCCCCCACTGTGCTTCAAACAAATCCCAGTCCAATGGCCCTACCTTGAGGAGAACCTTGTCTCAGTAAATGCCCCCAAAGGGCACCCCAAGCCGGTTGCTGACCACATGAATTATAAGAGAACGGAGCAAAGACAACCAGTGTCAGAAGTTCACTGCATCTGATAAGAGGGTCTGTAAAAAGATAGGCTGGACAAAGGGCTAGGACCCTGTCACCCATGCCAGCATAAACACGGGGTTAGGAAACAGGTTGTGAAAGAGGCCTTTCTGCCTTGGTTGTCTGCAGAATCAGCCCTCACACTGCCTCGTTGGACCAATGGTCAGGAGTCCCAGGATTCAAAGTACGAACAAGCTTTATTGCCAGCAGTCTCGTGTCCAGGGCAAGCTTTCAAGGCTACTGCCTTTCCAGGTACCAGACCAAACAGCTCTACCGCTTACTGCTTACCACGTGTGTGGTCTTGGGGACAGTGCCTTAATGTCACTGAGCACGTTTCCCTCAACTGCACACAGAAGGGGCAGGTGATAATCCCTATTAGAGGGGATATTATCTGTAGAACTCCTGGGGCGCTGTCAGGCACATCGGGAGTCCTTAGGAAAGATGAGCTCCTTTCCCCTCTTTCATTTATCTCAATTTTCAAGTTCTTGCCAATATCAGACGTTCTATTATGAGATGTCCCAAAAGAGAAGAGATGATCATGGTCTTCGCACAGTAACTTCCCTTACACCAATGTGCAGAGGGCTTCACAACTCCTCGTTTCTATTTGAACAGAGCACTTCTAGTTGGAGGATCCATGGTCTATCTCTGCCCTAGCCTCCGCCCCCTCACCCTCCACATCCTCCCACAAGCCACTCACAACCTCACAACGCTTAGAGTAGAAGCAAGACTGAGAGATCCACTGGCTCCCCTGAAAAGGGTTGATACTATGGCCTGGCCACAGCAGCACCTGGATTGTCTGACTTTCCAACCCCCAAAACTCATGTATCCATTCCAACAGAATGAATTGAGAACCTAGGAAGTGTCAGACGTGCACCAGGAGGAAGAGCTAGTGAGAGCGTCCCTTTCTGACGTTAGGATGTGCAGTCACGTAGGAGAGAAATAGACCCAGACGCATTTACGGCAGATTGTGGTAAGAACAGTGATGGCCGAGCTTACGGCTGCCGGGGACACATCACCCTTGCAGGGTGCTGCCAGGCATGAGAGTCACCTCTGGTTGCACCCCAGCTGAGGGTCAGAACATCTGCTGGCCAGGCATACAAGATAAACATGAGTAGATACTCTCTTCTTGGTTCCTAAAAAGTTGCCAAATCCTGGTTTGGGAACTCACGTGCCTGGAGATGGAAGGATATTTTTCTTTTTTTGAGGTTCAATTTACATAATATAAAATTAACCATTTAAAGTGAACAATTAAATGGCATTTAGTATATTCACTACATTGTGCAACTGTCACCTCTATTTAAAACATTTTCATTACTCCAAAAGCAAACCTCGTACCCATTAAGCAGTCACTCCCTCCTCCTCCCTCCTCCCTGCCCCTGGCAACCACCAATCTGCTTTCTGTCTCTATACATCTGAGGTGGAGGGATTTTCAAAAGAGAAATTTCTTCCAGTTTATAATTCTTTGGTTTATGCTCTAAACTTGACTCATCAGAAATTGAGGCACATCTCAGCTTTGGAGCTAAATGAGCCAGAGTTCAAATTCCAGCTCCAATGTGCCCAGTTTCTTTATTTCTAAGCCTCAGTTTTCTCATCTATAAGACAGAGTAGCTACTTCATAGAACTGTTGACGATCAAAAGATAAAAGCCCCATAAAACACTAAGCACGGTGCTGCCCCATAGAAAATGCTCAACGACTGGTAGCTGTAATATTTGTAGTTCTAGGAAAACATCAACCCGGAAACACATGCAATAATATGTGAACTCATTACCTGTCTGAATCATCATACATAAACATCTCTTTTACAAATAAAGTTTTCTGGGCCCTCTGAAGGAAGGCTAACCCTACATGAGAGTGGAAGAAGGATGACCGTTTTTAGCATCAGACTGCCTGCAGCTTCAAATTCCAGTTTGACAACTTGCTCGCTTTGTGACCTCGGGGAAGTTGCTTCACCTCTCTGAGCCTACTTTCTCAAACATAAAACGGTGAAACCATCCACTCAGAAGATAGTCTTGATTAAATATAAGAGTACCTACCACGTGCTAGTACCCCCCTGGCTTCATCTCTCTCTCTCTCTCTGTTCATAGTTCTCTCTCCTTCCTAGACCTCCAGCCTCTTTGAAGTATCTGTGGCCCAGTGCAAGCTGGACACTTAGGCATGCAGTCATATGCTGATATTGCTCTAGGTGTCTTTGCCCTCAAGTAATTATAACACAGCCTGAGAGAGAAGACTATATCAGGTCAGGACCTAGACAAATGCATGGTCGAAATGCTCTGTTTGATCTGGATTAAAAAGTGTTTCTAAAAAAATAATTAAATTTGAAGACATTTATCTAGGGCATGCCAGCCTGAATTTTTCTAGCATCTCCACCACCAGCATATTATTACACACCATCTACTTATCTGTGTTACCTTTCTGTCCCAGAAGCAATTGCACTTACAACTCTTGTTTTATTTAGGTTTTTGTTCCTTGTATTATGCCAAATACACAGGCAATGCCTACAAAATTTTGTACCCTATCTCTTCCAAGACATATTCTGTGTTCCCCTGCAATATTGGTGGATCGTTGGGTACCGCCACAGAGGGACCCCACGCCTGAATATGGAGGGAGGGATCACACCAAAACAATTGCTACATTTTTAAAAAAACTAAATCAGTCTTTTATTGTAGCATTTCAGACTCTGCCTGTGTTACAGAATACCAATCACCTAAAAGTTAGAGCTATAGATTCAATCCCACCTTTCAGATGACCAGAAAAGCTGATAACCACAGGAAGTATCAAGCCCCCACCGTGGAGTCCCTTCCAAATGCTCCCTGAAGGTACTTGAAGTTCACCTTGGATTTAACCTGTGGCCCTACCCCTTAAAATCAGTCCAGCTTCATTCAGAAACCATTCCATCAAACTCTCCCAACTCATCCGTCTCATCCAGCAGCTCTTACCACAGGAAAGAGGCACAGTCCAACATGAAAGTCGAGGGCCAACCCCCAGCCCACTGCAGAGAGCTATGCCTGGTGCTCAGACCCACAAAAAGAGGTCTCTGCTGTGGGCCACCTCCCCTGGGAGAGGCAGGAGAAATCCACGCCAATCCATGCCCCCCATTCCTCCTTCCGCGTACTGCTCCTGACATTCATGTCTGAAGGTGTCCCTTACAGACCTGAGGGAGCGTGACGTGGAGATGGGACACAGCAAGCCCTGGGTCCCAGGATGCTTCGCTGAATCAGGGGTCAGGATGCTCCCCCCAACCAGCCTCCACCACATGCTCACAAGACTCCCTTCCTGAATACCACACCCCTAGACAGTCCCCTTACCCTGCGAGGGGGCCGCATCTCTTGGTGCTTCCAGAGAATGGGGCTTCTTGGCTCCGAGTTCTTCCTGGCACACAAGTCCCTGTCTGTCTTCCCTCACTCCCCAGTTCCTCCTGGGACAGGGAGGCTTCCGAGAGTCCATGCAGGAGGACGGCCCCCGCTCAGAGTGTCCCCAGTTCTGCCCTGCTCTGAGCTGCCCCGACTCAGGCCATGGCTGGGCTTTCTAACGTGCTCGGGGACTTCACTTCCTGGTTTTTCTTTCACAACTGAAAGTGGAAGTGTTCTGACCAGGAGGAGAGAAGCCGCCAAAGCTACCCTGGCTCATTTTTCAAAGCCTTAACACCGGCCCGTAAGAGCTGGAACAAAAGCCAGCTTACATTAGCACAATTCACCCTGTCCTCCTCTGTCTGACTACCTCTAAACCAAGACAAAAAAAACTATAATAAAATGGCTTGAGGTGCCCCTTCAGACCTCTAGCGCCAGAGAGGCAGAGGTGACATTGTTCCCTGCTGGATTTGCAGGACAGGACAGTCCAGCTAGAGGGCCCCTCAGCCCTCCGGTCCAAGACCATGTAACCCCTGTCTCCAACCCCAGAGCTGCCAGCCGTAGTCCCCAAAGCAGTCCTGACAAAGACAAGAAAATAGATAAGCCAGTCAAGAATGACAGGCACAGCCAGTCATTAAACTGACGTGATTTTTTTTTCTCAGACACATCAGCTCCAGCCTTTCACACCTCAAAATTTAAGTTAAAAATGTATTCTGCTCTCTCTCTCATCCCCCAGTGCCACCTGGATGTTAGTAGCCTCAATTCACCGGAGCTGTGGCACTGGGGCCGCCACCCTCAGATCTGGAAGTGGAAATAACAGGTTCTCCTGCCTCTTCCCCACCTCACAGACAGCCCTGATTTAAGCAGCGCTTTCCCAGCCTGGATCCCTCCCCCCAAAGGCTCACAGAGAGTTCAGCAGGAGCCGGGCTCTTTGTTAGAGTAGATTAGGATCTGTTCTCTCTGTGGGGAGAAGGTCCTAAAAGCTTCCAGCTAAAGAAGCTGGGGTGAGCTGTGCCCCAATCTCAGAGCACCCAGGGCTAATCCCTTGGCCTCATGGGAGCCCTCTTTGGACATGACATAAAAGACAGGAAGATGAAGGGCAGCCCTTGGTACTCCACTTCTGGGTCCTGTCACGGCTGGAGGAGCACTTGGCTTTTGCTTGGTTTTAGGAGCTCAGCTCCCCAAGAGGCAGCTTCCTCCAGAGGAGAGCAGAGGACATCAGCGTGGGTGTCGAGTCTCAGCCGCTCTAATACCTCCGGGCTCTCCACTGGGTGCTGTCTTCCTTCACCA
The DNA here is from genome assembly GCF_041146395.1 of Eulemur rufifrons. Lineage (NCBI taxonomy): Eukaryota > Metazoa > Chordata > Mammalia > Primates > Lemuridae > Eulemur > Eulemur rufifrons. The sequence continues at coordinate 56,103,955 of NC_091010.1, read as the reverse complement.
ACCAGATGAAGGGCTCAGGGCCGGGAGAAGAGGAGGCTTTTTTATTGGTCTCCTCCAGGATTGATTGCTCAAGTTCGAAAAGGTCTAGGTCATTCTAAGGTCCCATCAGAGTTGCATTCCTATCCCATCCTATGTGCACATGAGTGACACCTTCAAGAGTTCGGAGTATAATGGGAGGTTTTGGCAGCACACAAGAATTCTGCACCATGGAGCAGACCAGTGAGGACTCAAATCCTAGCCACACCACCTCCCAGCTCTGTAGCCCAGGCTGTGCTGTCCACAGTCTGCACACACTGTTCATCCATGAAATGGGAAGGACACCACCTACCCATGGAAAGCGAACAGCCAATGAGTCACCTACCTAGAATAGTCCCCAGCACCTCACTGAGTATCTGCTAAGATTCCCTTCCTCTTCTCCCTTCCATGTGGGAACCTCTGCCATCAGCAGCTTCTAACCATACCGAGACCGAAATTTCTGAATGGAAGATGAAGACCTACATCCTGGCTTTGTCTGTTTTAGTACATCTAGTGGAATTAATGTTCTCTCCCAATTCCATCTCCTGCTAGCATTCAGACAGCTCAAATGTCTCCGCCCCCTTTCTAATTGATTTTTTCCTTTGCCTCCTAGACACGTCAGCTGAGATTACTACTCAACTAAATGTAATATCACATTATAAAAGAACCTGAGGCTGAGAATAGACACGTGTCCCACCTTCCTCCCCCCGCCCCCCTCAATTCCTGCTATCTCATAGATGTATAAACTACGGAGCAGGTAGTACCGCTACAGCTTACCTTGTAAGAAGACTGTCACTTCCCGGGTGCAGGGAGTGCTCCCCTCACAGCTGGCTGTACTGGTTCAGCTCCACATTCAGGCACCTCTGCCCTTTTCACGGCTCCCGAGACAGGGCCACTCCTGAAACCACTGTGTACCGTCCTGTGAGTGGCCAGTAAGGTCCCCTGGAACCTTCGAACCTGTTGCAATGGAAGTTCAAAGGTAGCAGTTACCTGTTCAAACACTCGCAGTAACTTCTGACAGGGAGAAGTGCAGACCTGGCAAAAGTTTAAAATAAGAGATTGTTATGCAATGGGCTTAAGAGGAAAGGAAAAAAAAAAAAAAAAAAAAACAGATCAAAACAGCCCTCGGCTCAGAAAGCCAACAACAAGAGAAACCTTTTATGAAACTCATACCTCAGGGAAAGGAGAAGGGGTAGACAGGGATTTGCATCTGCTTTTGTGGGACAATTCTAGAGACTGTGATAGGAAGAGGAAGGTCTAGATAACAAGAGGAAAAAGTGTTCCTTGCAAGTAGGGTGAGAGAAAATGAGAAGCTGTTCTCACTGGCTTGAGCTACAACTTTAAGATGCAGATTAAGTGGAGGTCTGCATTTGAAAACCAGTGGTGTTCTAGAAGGGACCAGTGTCCCCTACAGAATTAGAACATCTCAGGACAACCAAATAAGCCAGATCAGTCTAAAGTCTAGCGTCTAGACTGAGAGACACGCTTAAGTGCATTGTATTTACAATGCAGAATCATGGACACAGTCTGCCACACCCACAGTCCAGCCTATCTTACTCTCTTTCCCTGTTGAAGTCACTAGTCACCACTCTAGATTCCGAAATCATTAAGACTGCAAGGCATCATCACTAAACAGAAATGATACCTAGAGAAGAAAGAGGCCCTGGAGACGTGTACAACCTCTATTTTATAGGTGAGGCCAATGAGGCCTTTTCAGGTGAAAGAAGTCACCTGGAATCACGTACCCAGTAGTCAAGCTGGGAGCCGACCCAGGGCCACCGACAACCACTGCAGGGCTTTACCCTCCCTGTGGTGTGTCTGCAGACCTTCCATCCTTGCGCGTTTTCTCTGTACCAGATCTGCAGAAATTCAAGGAAATGCTATATTAGGTTTTTTCTTACTGAATTCTGTCTGGTGGACAATAACCCAAATCAGAAGCCAATACCACTTCCTGCTGCCTCTTTCGTGGAGGAGTGAGTTGCACATTAACATAGAGGTCTTCTCAGGCCAGATTCTCATCCAGGTCTTAGATACATTAACTCTTGAAGGTTGCTTCTTGCTGCACAGCCCTAGTCCTTCCTTAGTATCTGAAAGAAAAGGGCTTCTAAGAAGGAGCTAAAGGCCATACGGAGCTGTGGGCTCGGGTACCACTTGATTGGCCTAATGCCAAATTGCATTAAGGAGCAACCCACCGAACACAGTCTGACCAACGCGTGCCAGAGAGCAAGATGCTCTGAGCCTGCATGGTTCCTGAACTTGAGTGAGTGTTACAGTTTCTCGGAGGGCTTATTACAATGTAGATTTCTGGGTCTATGCCAGAGTTTCTGATTCAGTAGCCCTGATCTGGGGCCTGAGAATCTGCATTTCGAGCAATTCCAGCTGGTGTGGATGCTGCTGGTCCGGGGACCACAGCTGGACCACACTAGGAACGTCCCTGCTTCAAGCAGCCATCCTGCCCTCAGTGGGCCCCACTGCTGAAATGTCGCAAGGGATGTGTTTGGGGTAGTCTTGGCTATGGTGACCCTGCAGTTGGGAGGATAACGTGACACAGAGTGGACCTTGTGATGTGCTCTGGGAGAGGGGCATTATTCAAGGCCAGCCACCAGGCCACGCTGCAGAGCAGTGCAGCAGCAGCAGCAGCAGATGTTGGTAGTCACTGTCCTGCTTTTCCTCTGCGTAGCTATAAATCAAAGCTGCGCAGCTTCGCTGCTGGATAAACCATGCGGCTATGAGAGTGGGTGCGTAGGGGACATCAGCTGACCCAACAATCTTAATTTTACTTCTGAGGGTACCTGAGACCCCAAAAGGTGAAGCAGCTGGCTAAGGTGATGTTTTGACTTAGGGAGAGAGATAATAAAGTCAGAACCCAGGTCTCATGTGCCCTGGCAGGCTATACCCTCTACCCTGTCTCTCTCTCTCTGGTTTTTTTTTTTTTTTTTGAGACAGAGCCTTGCTCTGTTGCCCTGGGTAGAGTGCAGTGGTATAATCCCAGCTCACTGCAACCTCAAACTCCTGGGCTCAAGAGATCCTACTGCCTCAGCCTCCCAAGTAGCTGGGACTACAGGTGCTTACCACCAAACCCAGCTAATTTTTGTATTTTTAGTAGAAACAAGGTCTCATTCTTGCTCAGGCTGGTCTCAAACTCCTGACCTCAAGTGATCCTACCACCTCCCAGAGTGCTAGGATTACAGGCCTGAGCCACTGCACACATCCTGATCTCTTGATAAACCATTGTTTCCTATGGCGTCTCTCTTCAAAAAACACGTGTTAGATAAGGCTTCTTTGTCACACCCTCTCACCTTCCTTCCCCTCCCACAGCCATATACATTTAGAACCCAACACAGACCCAAATTCCCTTTAGGTCTGGACATCCTGCAGCCCTTAAAAAGTAAAAAACTTTCATTTTATATGTCACCCATTGGTGAGGTGCAGGAGGTGTGAGGGGCCTGACCAACAGCCCTGATTCCGACATACTCACACACATGCTGCTGTGATGGCTTTGTGTACACTCCCTTCCTTTTTCTAGGGACAAAGGAACCACACAGTTAATGTATGACAGTTCTAGAATACCAGAGGCTAACATTCCAGAGTTTTGTACCACAGCCTAGAAACAGCCAAGATACCTTTTATGATGTAGAGGCTGGCAGCTCTTCAGAAGCAGAAACCAAGGTTTCCCCATGTTTTAGAAAGCAGGAAAAGACAGGCAATATGAACGGGCCAACATTACACGGCCTGACCATGCAGCTCTATAGCTCCACCCAGTTCCTGAGACACTTCCCAGACTGCCTCTCAGCAAACTCGTGAGGTGTAAGTGGGAACAATACTTTCGACACCCAAATCTGGGAGCCAGGGCCCACGACAAACACTTCATTCGGCCTTTACAATAAACTGGGAAGGTAGTTATGATTTGTACACATGAGAAAAATAGAAACTCAGAGAAATTACACCACCTTCCTGAGATCCTGTAACTCAGTAACAGGGTGGTGATGGTGGTGGGGGCCAAGAGTTATTTTTTAATAATTTCAGGCTAAAGTAGAACTACCATTTGACCGAGCAATCCCAATACTGGGTATTTGCCCAAAGGAAAAAAAGACATTTTATAAAAAAGACACCTGCACTCTAATGCTTACAGCAGCACAATTCACAATCACAAAGATGTGGAAACAACCCAAGTGCCCATCAATACGTGAGTGGATTAATAAAATGTGGTATATGTATACCATGGAGTACTACTCAGCTATAAAAAAATGGTGAACCTTTTGTAACAACCTGGATGGAACTGGAGACCATCCTTTTAAGTGAAGTATTGAAAAAAATGGAAAAACAAACACCACATGTACTCACTACTAAATTGGAACTAATTGATCAATACTCATGTGCACATATGGTAGTAAAATTCAATGGAAATCAAGCAGGTGGGAGGGGGGAGGAGGGGATGGGTAAATTCACACCTAATGGGTATAATGCACATTAACTGGGTGATGGACACACTTATAACTTTGACTCAAACTGTATGAAAGCAATTCATGGAACCAAAAAGTTCATACCACTATAATATTCTGAAATAAAAAATTAATTAATTAAAAAATAAATTGCAGGCTATTTTGCAAAGCCAAGCGATTTGCAGCTTGTCTTTGCAAAGCAGCCTTTCTTTAGGGAGCACAGCTCACTGCAGAGCAGATTTTACAGCGGGTTGAGGGGATGAGTCAGGCAGGACACCAAGTGTTATTTAAAGGTCTTAGAAGATACTTCCAGATTCCAGACACCACTGAACCTAATGAAGTGCTTGTAAAGGAAAGTGGAACTTCTTCTTTTAATAAAAACCTCTACCCTCAGGATCTGTGAGATTCATATTAAACCTCTAGATCTTTTGCTTGAGAATATTTCATTGGATTTAGATTATAGAACAGCCACAAAATAATGCTTACCATAAGCACTCTGGGTGAGGGCAGAGAAGCAAGGAGGGGATGAGAAGGAAAAGGAAAGGCACACCGTGGGGCATGGGGAACACTTATTTAGGGAGAGTCTTAGGCTGTCTTGACCCATAAGCCAAGTCTTTACAAGTCAGGCGACATGACCCAGGAGGATAGAGAAGGAGAGTCCTAGAGCTATAGGCTGAATCTATTCACGTTAACTTAGCAATGATGGATCAGAAAGAAAGCAGGTGAGATGTCCCTCCCTAGACGGAACAGCAGGGCAGAGGTTGTGAGGGCATGCAATGGGCAAAAATAAATCTGCGATGGACTGACCTTTAGCTTCCCACATGGCAGAACCGACTCTGAAGTTTGTCCTTCTATTGAGATATGAGAAGGAAGGGGCAAAGTTCCTAACAAGGGTGCCATTATCAGCCATCAGAATTACATACCCACCCTCCCCCTGCTTATCTGATATTTCAAAAGGCTAATGGCACCCAAAGTACAGCTTACTGGGCAGCAATGTAAGGTTCTCATGCCAGATCCTCTCTGAAGACCTTCTAGATAGATGACCATGGTGGTGAACATTACTGAGCAATTCCTGTGCGGTGGCAGCACTGTGCTGAGAGGTTTGTCTGCAATATCTCATTTACTTTCATAGCAACTGGAGGAAAAAGTTGTTCCTGTTATTTGGAAGAAGAGAAAAGTCTAAGAGAGGCCAAGTAACTTGCCCAAGGTACACAGCCAATAGCTGGCCGAGTCTCAGAGTCAGATTTTGAGCTCAGGTGGCCTTGAGTCCAGAGCCCAAGCACATATCCATGATTGAGTACCATCCATTCCTGGACCCCCTAGCAATCTTGTGCATTGGGTATGCATTGCTCTTCAGAATTTTAATTAGTCTTTCAAAGGAAATTAAGAACCATGGCCTTAGAGGAAGCAGGATCCAATATCAGACATGTGGACCTGATTCTAGGGTGGAGCAACAGCTACCAACCCCTCCGCAGAAGGGCTTCCCATCTGCCTGGACGTCCTTGCTGCTGCTTAGCTCACTGCTTCCCTCGACTGGAGGGGCCAATGAACCACATGCTCCAGCTGAGCAACCCTCCCCCTGCTCTTTCTTCTTAGTTGTTTGCTATGCCACGAGTGCCCACAGCTCCATTCTGGGGTCTGCGGTCAACACTGCAACATGGCAGCTTCTCAGGGCACAAGGGAGCAGCTGGCCCCACAGCTCAGGGTCTGCAGCAGCTCAGTTGTCCCAACTCTAGTCACTGACAGCAAGAGCTTGGGCACATATACGCTCGAGGCCACTTGCTCATTCTTTATGGGAAGGAAGTGTTACCCAAGTATGAGCACCTAGTTGACAAGAATGATGTTTGCACAGATTACAATAAAAAGCTTCCCTCAACCCCAGATCCTCACCACCCACTCCTTTCCCCCCAAAAACACACACAAAGCAAATTGCCTTTCAGCCTTAGATCTGAGCTTCCCAGCTGGTGAGACATGGCACACTCAGGGTGGCAGGCTGTGTTCATAAATAGCCTCTTCTGGGGGCTTCCGTGTGCCATATAAATATTATTCTCAGTGTCACCGTGTTGGCAACTCGCTCCTTTATCAGCAAGAGCTTCCAAAGAGCGTTTAAGAATCAGATGGAAAGTGAAAAGGTCCTCGAGAGAGGTGTGGGCTTAGATTCCCAGAGCTGTCAACAATCCCGTAGGCAACATCACTCTCTCCCAAGGAAAAGTAGCTCTGAGTGAAGATCGAGACCTGCCCTGTTCAATACCGTAACCACTACCCGCATGTGGCTACTAAGCACTTGAAATGAGGCCAGTTTGGGATGACCTAAAGCGATTCCTGTATAAAAAATTACCAAGATTGCTCAACTGAGGCTTAGAAAGATTTCCTAACTGGCCCAAGTGTTGAAGGACTCCATGCTATTGTTGTCAGATAGGGATGGAGTACCTGTTATTAAAGTGGCCAATGATAATGCTCCAGAACATGCTTTGAGACCTGGTTTCTTATCTACTTTTGCCCTTGCAACAGACCAAGGGAGCAAACTTGGACTTTCAAAAAATAAAAGTATCATCTATTACTATAACACCTACCAGGTGGTTCAATTTAATCGTTTACCTTTGGTAGTGAGTTTCATAGCCAGCAGCAATGCCAATACAGGACTAATTGTCAGCCTAGAAAAGGAACTTGCTCCATTATTTAAAGAACTGACACGGGTTGTGGAAGTTTCTTAATCTGACAGTGGTTTCGATGTGTACCTTGTCTTCATTACAGCAACACAATATCAATCCAGCAGTCTTTAGAACACAGGAATACTTATATCCACGTGCTCAAGAAAGGTCCCCCTTTTCCACCTTCTACTAAAGAAAGAGCCTATAGATATAATTTATAGACAGATCGATTGTTATATTTTCTCGTGTTGGGTCTTTTCTTATTTAGTGAGATCTGGGGATACCACAGAAATGGCTCCGTCCGTCACAGCTCCCATGGAGTTAGTCCAGTCACCAGACATGGCTGAGATTCTATTCAGTGGATCAGAATCAAAATGGTGCATTGATCCACTGGAGCCACTGAGTGTTCCCTGTTGTACAGTGTGCCCAGGTCTGCAGAATGAAGCAGACTCTTTTTATTGTGAATAATGATAAGGACATATTTGTCTTCAGATTATGTTTGATTTCTTTGCATTGTGAGGAAGATAAAATGGCTCAGTAAAAGGAATAAAATCAGTACAATCACTAACTTTCCTTTGTACATATTATTTTGCAGTATAGGTGAATATTACTAATTGATTCTTTTCAGAGGATGCTGCTCTTTAATGAAAATGAAAATTATGGCTAATGAGTTTTCCCCCAACTCTGCTTTCTGTAACCAATCAATGTTTTAATGTTTGTGTGCTCTTTATGAAATTTAAATATGGTTTGTTATTGAATTCTGTTTCCAGTATCAATATGTATGTAAACATGACAGGATAGCCAGTTTTTTCATACATGAGTATAAATAAAATAGTATTTTTAAAAATATATAAAAAAAAGAAAGAAATGAGGCCAGTTTGAATCACGATGTGTTTCAGTACAAAATACACACCACATTTCAGAGATGAAGAAAATAACATAAAACCTCAATTTTTACCATATTGATTACATGTCAAAATGATAATATTTAGCGTAGTCTCGGTACATAAACTTATCTGCTCCTTTTACTCTTTTAAATGTGTCTGCTGGGATCTTAAATAGCATACGTGGCTCCCATTACTTCACATTACTTTTTTGGAATGATGCTGATTTAGAAACCAAAGGTCCTTTGACTTAATGCCTACAGGCTGGAAGCAAAAGGTGGTGTTACCCGGTGGCAGCAGTAAATGTGTTGTAACTGCTCCTGGCGAGTTTTTAATTTTTTCTCCAATAACCAGCCAGAGCTTTCATCATCCCATTTAATGCTGGAAAGCTAAATACGTGCGTTCAGGTATACATTGGAAGCTATAAATTCAGACATCTTCAGAAACCTATAACAGTGACGTCTTTCACCTGTTTCTCTGGTTTCTGTAGCGGCAGCAATTTGTTCCTTTGGGTTAACACAGAATCCATCCAACAGAGTTTATGACTTTTTCTCTGAAGCAACAGTCCCTTATTATAAAACTGCTACTATTTACTGGCTCTTGTTGTATGCCTGGCACCACGCTGTGTACTTCACATCTATTATTTCATGGAAGCCGCACATAAGGTCATCAGGGTAGTTACAAATGGGGAGACTGGGTTCAGTCCAAGCCAGCTTTTCTCATTTCAGAATCTGTGCTCCCAGCCATTCTGCAAAACTGCCTCCTACGGGAGGGTGGTGGTGAGAAGCCATGGCTTCCGTGCCATAGATAGAGGAAGGGTGCCGTCCCTCCCTCCTGCCAAGCTTTTGGGGATATCATCGTCTGCTTTGCAGCCTTGGTTTCTCAGGCCCACAGCGTGGGGAGAATCACACGGAGCGCCCGGCTAGTGAGCTAGTTCAGAGTCTTTAGCAGGAGCAGGGAGGAAATGCCAGGAAGTAGGAGGGCTTCTGGTCTCTCCAGACAAGAAGCTGAAGAGGGTGGAGGCATCAGAAGGGACATCCTGCCTCACTTTTTTTTTTTTAATTTTATTTTAATTTTATTTATTTTTTTTTTTTTTGAGACAGAGTCTTGCTCTGTTGCCTAGGCTATAGTGCAGTGGCATCATCATAGCTCGTTGCAACCTCAAACTCCTGGGCTCAAGCCATCCTCCTGCCTCAGCCTCTGGAAAAGTTGGGACGACAGGTGCACACCACCACACCAGGTTCATTTTTGTATTTTTTGTAGAGCTGGGGTCTCACTGTTGCTCAGGCTGGCCTGGAACTCCAGACCTCAAGCGATCCTCCCACCTTGGCCTCCCAGAGTGCTAGAATGACAGGTGTGAGCCACGGCGCCCGGCCTTGCCTCACTCTAGATGGCTATCACCAGAGAGAAGCTGCCAAACCCAGCATCACCTGGGTCACTGATTGACAGACGTGGAGAAACGTGTTCTATGGATCAAAAGTGTGTCATTACCAAGAAAGATGTATTAGGACACATTCTTTAGTCGTTCAGTGTCTGGGACACTGTGACAATAAAGGTCTTCTTGAAAAAATTAAAATTTTATGGACAGTGGCTTAGGAATTAATGACATTGCTCTTAATCATTCAGTGTCTTTGAATATTGAGTACCTGGAACAGGCAGTCGCCTGTCCTCCTTGCTACCTGCAGAAAGTTTTCTCTTTTCATGCTAAGGCTTCATGGAGAGCAGGGGGGAGGAGCAGTTATCTGGTATGTAGGAGTGAAGACCAGAAAATAAATATTCAGAAATCTGGCATTTATGCCAGACCAACCTGCTAAACTTCAGATTATACTGGTAGCCAGGAAAAAACTCGATTGTTCAAAGTATCGATTAGAAGCCCCAGATTTTCAAAAGTAATCACTCACCTGTTAAAGACTCATTTCTTGCAAACACAGGTGTGATAAAGAGCCGATTTTAGCAGCACAGGATAAACATCAGATGGTTGAAGGACACAGGAGACAGGTAGGCCTCCCATGATGGAGGGATTCTCTTCCTCTTGCACAAACTTTTTCAGAAACAAGACCAGAGTGTTCTCATTAGTTAACCAAGGCCGGGGCCATGCTTACCCTTCTAGGAGCAGCGTGTGCACGGTTCCCCAAGGCAGTGGCTTTTGAATCCCAAGGAATTTTCTTTGTTGCGGACTTAGGACACATGATCTCTCAGTTTGAACTTAACTCCACTTTCCTGTGGCTCCTCAAACCTTTGCTCAGTAGAACTTTGTCTTCAAAGACTGCGTCGCAGCTGTTTGCAAGAGCTGAGAAGACAACAGGGAACTCTGAAGGTCACACCCTGACAGATAGGAGCCACTTTTACTTGCTCTTATTTCTGGGATGGTTGGTGCAAGGTGTGCTGTACCTCTAGGCATGTTCCTGTTAGGAATCTGCGGGCCAGACCCGAAAAGAAACTTGCTGACAACACCACCCCACCCAATCCCCCAAGCCCCCGGCCAGGAGTGCAGTATTCGGGTAGATAGGGGTTCACTGGAGTCCTAAGATCTTAGGGCAAGAAGCTGGTAAGGTCAGAGGTGTCTGCCCTCTGCCATCTCCCCGCTTCACAAATAAGGAAACTGAGGCTCAGGTGCAGTCTTATTGACCTGGGAAAGCCTGGAGCATGTCCTTCTCCAGGAACAGTGTGTGCAGGTGCTCCTCACTGTCTTCCAAGCACGCCACACACCGTTTTCTGCCTCTTACCTGCTCTCTGGAGGAGAATCAGAACCCACACATTCCAAATCTTCCCTTTTCCTCTAAACCCGATCCAGCCACTGATTTCCAAATGGAAGGGAGGCGGGGGCAAGCAGATGGGGTGGAAGGGCAGCTGGGGACACACCGGAGGTTTTACTAAGAGCCCACCATCCTGGATACAGCTACTCTTATCTGATCTCGGATGCGGAACAGCTGGCCCCGTATCTGGTTTATGGACTAGGCCGGTCAGCACTGAGGAAACCATAAACCAGGCAGGAAAATGCCCTCCCTCTGTAGTAGTCCCTTCAGGAAACAGAGACGGGATAAAGTAGCCAGGAATTAAAGAACTACCCCACTCACATAGGAGGCCACACTTCGAACCCCTGGTGGCCAAGCACAGATGACTTTTGTTCCAAAGCATCATCAGATGAAATAATGTGGCTTCTCTCAACCCTACTGGTAACTTCTAGGCATAAGGGTCCCCTAGAAGGGAGGAGAGCTAGAGAAGCGAAGTGGAAGACAGCTCCAGCAGCCACAGCCCCTACAACAACCCCGCAGCCTGGCTTTACCCTCAGGCCTTTCCACTCAGCCCATCAAGTGCATCACACAAATTGGGCTTGTAACTCTGGCAATGGTTTTCCACCCGGTGATGGTCGTTATCTGGACCACTGCATCTCTGTCTCTGACGGCAATGAAGAAAGAGAAGGGGCTGAGCTCAGCAGAGAATAATTAGGGCCCACAGAGGGAAGCCAGGTGTCTGGCAGCGTGGGGGCCCAGGCCAGTGGGGCTGCTCTTGACCTAAGGAATTAAGGCAGCACAAGTTTAACCCCCTGTGCTTTCTTGCCACGAGTACAAGTCTGTAGGGTTTATTTTGATGAAAATGTTCATTTTTCTACTTGTTGCAAAGACATGAAGAGCAAAAAAATATGGCCGGGCGTGGTGGCTCACGCCTGTAATCCTAGCACTCTGGGAGGCCGAGGCAGGTGGATCATTTGAGCTCAGGAGTTCGAGACCAGCCTGAGCAAGAATGAGACCTTGTCTCTACTAAAAATACAAAGAAATTATATGGACAACTAAAAATATATAGAGAAAAAATTAGCCGGGCATGTTGGCACATGCCTGTAGTCCCAGCTCTTTGGGAGGCTGAGGCAGGGATCGCTTGAACCCAGGAGTTTGAGGTTGCTGTGAGCTAGGCTGATGCCATAGCACTCTAGCCTGGCAACAGAGTGAGACTCTTGTCAAAAAAAAAAAAAGGCGCAAAATTAAGATAAGCAAAGCAAAGAGAAAACCGCTCATAATTCTCATCACACAAAGCCACTTTTAGTGGTTTGGTATATGTGATCTTTTCTATGCAACTTTTTGTGCTTTAAAAAATACAACTAAATGTTTTATAGTGTGCTTCTTCACTTAACAATACCCTGTGATATTCAGACATGGAAGAGCTGCCCCAGCTCCTTGCCCGCCCTGACCTGTGTAGAGAGAGGGTTAGTATTCATCCATCAGTAACCAATCCATGGTGCCCTGGGGCCTGGGCGAGAGGTGCAGACTGTGCCAGGTTGTCAGTAGCCCTTCTCATGGCCATTAGCACACTTATTCCAGAAAAATTTCCTATAGGATGGAATCAGCAGGTGATAATTATTATTACTCTTATCAATATCATCATCATCACCACCACCATTATCAAATCTAACAGTGATGGAATAGCTTTCTTTGTCCAGGTATTGTGCCAAAGACTGGACTTGTTTGATCTCTTTAATCCTCATCTTATCACTTTGGGGAATACCCCATTACAGTTTTGTCCCCATTTTACAGATCAGAAAATGAAGGCACAGAGAGGGGAAGTGATATGTCCCAGGTCACATAACTAACACGTGATGCAGTCAGAATTCCAGCCCAGGCCACCTGATGACATTTGTGTGGTTTCCATGATGCTTATTTTACTGGTGGAGAGGGACAGAGGGGTCATGTGACTTGCTCAGGAATGTGAAATTTGTCAGTGATGTCACTGAATTAATAATCAGCGTCTTGCAGACGCCCTATTCTGGCCTCTTTGTGCAAGACTGCTTCTTCTAGATCGTGTTAAGACAGATTCTGAAAAGGGAGGGCTTGGGTTAATTAATAGCACTGAACAGAAGGCAAGCTGTGGTCCCCAAGGAATTCCACACCATCATATAAGTTCCTGGCTTGAGTGGTCAGGAGGCTGAGCCTCTCAGAGTTCTGCAGTGATACGGTGTTAGCTGCTATCCATGGCTCCCAGGACAGATCTTGAGGCCCCACTGGAATCTGGGCTCTGTTTGGGGGTTGGATGCCGAGCTGACCACCCAGCACTAGTTCTGATGCTCTTCGCCGGTGTGCTGGTGACATGGCTTGGGGCTGCTAAACTCACTGTAGGCTTCCAGGCTCCCTGGAACATCTCCCATCCATTCAGTGTGCAAAGGCTGGGTGCAGGCCTCCAGATTGCCATGGACAAGGTCAACTCAGAGCCAGTGGACTTTGGAAATCTCAGCTTGGAGTTCACTTACACCAACTCAGCCTGCAGCACCAAGGAGAACCTTGCTATTTTTATCAACCAGGTCCAGAGAGAACAGATTGCTGCCCTGTTTGGACCAGCATGCCCAGAAGTAGCAGAGGTAGAGTATATAACCTTCTAGAAATTTTGGCTGAGTTTCCACTGGAAGGAGTGGTCTTAAAGATGATGGCACAGATTTGAATAATCTCTTGACAAGGATCACATTATTATAACAATAACCGTGTAGATCTTGGGTACCATTTTTTTGAGATGTAATTAGACCATGTAATAAGAACAGTTAACATTCTCTTTAAAGAAAACCTTTCAAATCAATAATTGTTAGTTCCCTCACCCTCTTCCTCCTCCTGTTGATTGTTTGAACTTGGTGCTGTTGTATACAGACTGTAATTATTCACTCCTATATTCCCAGCTATGTGGCCCAGAAAAATTAAGAAGAAAACAAATGCTCGATTTCAAATAGAAAACTATCAAGTGTTTGAGTAGGTTTTTCTCTGGTGTGTATAATAAATTACCTTGTGATGGTGATAGTAAATGGAAAAGAATAAAACATGACAGATTACATAAACTAGAGCAAGAAAATGAAGGAAACGAATCACTTGTATTTGTCCGGTTGGTGGGATGAGCTTTGTCAGTGTCTTTGGGTCTCACCCTGTCTCAGTTGTTGATGTAAAGGCTAAATAGGAACAAGCATCACAGGTCTCACTCTCAGAAATACTGCAGAACTATGATTAGTTGGAGCTGTATAATTAAGTTCACATTTGAATTTGGATCTTGGTCTCTCCCTATTTGACACATTTTAGGCTGTCCAAAGCCTACTCCTTCTTCAAAGTCAAGCTCAAATGCCACGGAGCCTTTCTTCATCTCTTCACCCCCATCCCGCATTTCCCTAATTTCCCAACCAGAAGTAATTTCTTCCTTCTCTAAACTCCTATACATCTATTGTTTATAAATCTTGAAGGGTATGTTTAACTCTAGAGCTATTTTTATTTACTTTAGTTCCTGTAATAAACCATAAGCTCTTTTAAGAGCAAGGTCTCCAAAGTCCCTTGTGGGCTCCTAATGAAAAATGGATGAGAAATGAATAAGGAATAAATTAAGAAAGACAGACAGAGAGAATGAGTAGCTATGGGTGTGGGCTGGGAAACCTTGTTGCCTGAATTTCAATCCTGCTGCACTGTGTGCTAGCTATGTAACTTATGTCTTTGTGTCTTCATGTTTTATTGTTTAAAAGGGGGTAATTATAATATCTACCTCATGGAAACGTAAAAGTTGAAATGATATATGTAAGCTCCAAGTAGAGCACTTGGCACATAGTAAATACTCAGTTAATGCTCCGTTATGCTATCTTTGTCCTCTGAGGTCTTGCATCTGCAAGTTGGATCCAAGACGGTATCATCAATATTCCAAAAGAGAGGGTCCAGTATGACCCATAGACTCAACTCTCTGAATCTGAGCTTTATGCAGATACCCTACAATGGGGATTGAGTGCACATAAACTCAATTATAGAAAGACATCCTTTTGGTTACTTTCTAGGTTATTGGTTTGTTGGCCTCTGAGTGGAACATTCCCATGTTTGACTTTGTTGGACAAATGGCAAAACTGGAAAACCACTTCTTGTATGACACCTGTGTGAAACTTGTGCCACCCAAGAAGGACATCGGTGATGTGCTTCAGAAAAGTCTACGGTACCTGGGCTGGAAACACATTGGAATGTTTGGAGGCTACTCTGAGGCTTCCTCTTGGGATGGAGTAGATGAACTGTGGAGGATTGTAGAGCATGAACTCAAATCCCATTTCACTCTCACTGCCAGCATGAGATACACCAACAACAGTCCAGTTCTCCTTCGAGAGAATCTTAGGAGCATGTCATCAACTGCCAGGGGTAAGTAGGAAAAAGCCTTCTGTCACTTCTGTTTGGGGAGACAAATAGGACAAGCAGATTGAAAAAAACCTAAGAACTCCTCCTTTTTCCATGAGTATAAAACGCAGACAGAAGCAGAGTACAAAATTAATGGTAAATAAAAGCAATTTCATTCTTTGCTTGATATCACCAACAAAAACTTGGTGGGTTTTTTTTTTTTTTTTTTTTGGTCTAAAGTGAAATCCTAGATGTTGTAGTGTTATGATGCACAGAGTTAGTTTTGGAAGCATCTTCCAGGTGGGCTGGGTCCTGGACTTTGCTATTTGTTCAGAGCATGGGCTCTGGAGACAGACAAACTTAGTTTTGAATTCAGCCTCCGACACCATCTCGCTGTGTCCTCCTGGGCAAGTACCTTAGCCTCTCTGTGCCCCAAATACTTTACCTGTAAAATGGAGATAATCATCCTGCTTACCTCACAGAAAGGTGAGGATTGAGTACAGTCCTTCCTGTGAAGTGCTTCTCATAGTGTCTAGACAAGCAGTTGGCCAACATAGGACAGTGATTATTTTTGTGGTGATGCTTATAAGGCTCCGCTTTCTAGCATGAATTAGTCACTGGCTCTTTGCTGTTCTTCAAATGAACTAAGCTCTTTCTGGCCTTGGGACTTTGGGGCTTGCTGCTCCCTCAACCTGGAGTATCACCTGCAGCCACAAGCCACCTACCCAGCACTCCTGCTGTGGGCAGCTTCCTCTCATCCTTCCAGACTCGGCCTGGAGCCCACCTCCTGGAGAGACCTCCTTTCTGTGGCATTGTCCCCTTCACTGCATTAGTATCATGGCATCCTTTCCCTCTTTCACTCATTAGAATCTTAAATCATCTCTTCAATCTGTTCACTTGTATACCGTCTGACTTCTGCCTTGCTCACTGCCGTATCCTATGCCTAGCACAGTGCTGGCACATGTTTGCAGCTCAGAGAGATAGCTTATAATTTACTTAATTAAAAAAAATAAATCACTACTTCATTTGTGTGTCCTAAAATGAGTGACGATGTGATTGAATGGAAGGGAAGTACACGGCCTGCTCCTCCCCCAGCCCGCAATCTGACTCAGCAAGTCCAAAGGCCCTTGATTCTAGGTCCTCTGTGGATTCCTCCTAACTGATGTGTGGCTGACAAGTCGCAAGCTAGGGCCGCTCTTCTGATTTTTGAGTCAATTATACGAAAGAAACTAGAGCACAGGAATGATCTCAGATTTTTAGGCTTGTTCATTGTGGGAGAGCTGCAGCAAAGACTAGTTCTGTGAGGCAAAAGGCACCAGTTTGTGTATTGCAGGCTTGGTTCCAGACGTATACACTCAGGGAATAGTTTAAGCGTTCCTGTTTCCCAAAGCATGCCCAAGGAAAGAAGAAGTTCATGTCTCATTTGGAGTGGCTTTAGGCTAGACTTTAAAAACAGAGTATGAGTGTCTGCACACACATGCAGGCATGTGCAATTGGCTGATTCTGTTTTTCGTTCTTATAGTTATCATCTTAGTATGCAGCTCAGAGGATGCAAAAATTATTCTGGTGGCTGCAGAGAGCCTGGGACTCAACACTGGAGATTTTGTCTTCATCATTCTGCAGCAGTTGGAGGTGGGCACTACTGACCACTCAAGGGCTCTGGTAGTCGGGAGTGATGAGTATGGGGCACTTGCTATAAACCAGGGGGTATTAGCTCCCTGAATACTCACTGCAACCCTAGGAGGTATGCACTCTGGAGTCCTCATTGTAAAATTAGGAGACTAAGACTGAGCTGAAAGAACTTACCCAGAGTTCTCTTGCACAGCTGGTGAAAAGATGAGCTAGGCCTTGAATTAGGTCAGCAAACACCAGCCACGGAAGAACTATTTCTACCTGGTAGCTGAGACCTTCCCATAGGAAGGACTCTCACATACAGTGGCTCTCAGTTCTTTTTCTTCTATGGCCACTTCCTTGTGTCCCTGCTGAAGCTCTAACAAAGGCTTGGAAAGACCAACATACTGGTTCAATGAGACAATTGTTAGGTGGTTTGATTCTTTTGGTAATGATGGGAATGGCTACAATACCATGTGCTTACTATGAGTCTTGAGTCACACATTATACATGCATTATTGCACTTGATATTCCCAATTGCCCTGTGAGGCACATTGTAATACACGTGCATGTAAATTCTGCACTTGATATTTCCAACGGCCTTGGAAGGTAGATATTATTAGCATTCCAACTTACAGATAGAAAAATCAAGGCTTAGATAAGTAAGGTTCCTTACCTAAGATCTCAGAGCTCCCAAGTAGCACAGCTCATCTTCCAGGAGAGGAAGGACTGGGCTCCTCTTCCCCCCTCATCAAGTGCAATAATGCATGGAAATAATGCATGTAGTATCTGCCTCACAGGGCTATCGTGTCTGTGTATGTAACCACCATATTACACTAGCAGGCATCTAAAAAAGCCACTTGCCTTTTGCTAGGGATACACTGTATTATTTTTCCAGCAGTTTTATCTTTCTAAAATGAGATCTTTTTACTCGATCACAAGAAGCTAAAATAGGGCACAAGGGAGTAAAGGAAGCTGCATATTAATGTCCCAGATATCTCTTTCTGTATTATGATTTTTTTTGAGACAGGGTCCCACTCTGTCCACTGGATTAGAGTGCAGTGGTGCGATCATAGCTCACTGCAACCTCAAACTCCTGGGCTCAGGTGATCCTCTTGCCTCAGCCTCATGAGGAGCTGGGACTACAGGTGTGCACCACAATACTGGCTAATTCTTTTTTTAAAAAATTTTTTGTAGAAATGGGGGTCTTGCTATTGCCCAGATTGGTCTTGAACTCCTGGCCCCAAAGTGCTAGGATTACAGGCATGAGCCACCACACCCGGCCACATATCATGAAATATTTTGGAGCACTGAAAGTATCTTGGTTTCTTTGGGTGGCCAGCTGGAATTCTAAACTCATTCCAGACTTTCCCAAGCATCCTCTTACTTTCCTTTTCCTTGCTACCCACCTCCATTTCTGTTCACTTTCCCCTTTGCCTCTGCCTTCAGGTGGATGAGGAGAGGATAGGAGGGGCCACATCTCAGTACCAGCAGGGAAGCCCTTCCAAGCTCCTGTTGCTCATTCCCCAAACCTCGATGATCCAATTCCAATTGGTGTGTGGTGACACAAAGAAGATAGAACTAAAATTATACCACACAACATCCATACAATTGAATTCATGTAGCTTGAAGAAAGAATAGCATAAATCCATTTTATAAAAGTGTTCCCAGTATAGATTTAGGTAGGAAAAAACCAAGCTGCAGAATGACAGTATAGGGTGATGCCATCTAGGCAAACACACACACACACACACACACACACACACACGAGTGGGTATATACTATTCATAATAGTAATGATATAGCCGATAATGATGATAACAAAGTACTTAAGCCACAAGCAGAAAAGCAAGAATGGACATCTCGAGCTTTTCAAGTTTCCACACTTGTCTTTAGAAGATCAGCTGTCTGCATCTTAGCTGCTCGATGCCCCAGGCACATTTTTATTTTTCATTTATTTATTCCCTCCCCGTCCCCCCGCCCCCACCGCCTTAACTGTTTATATGCCAGCTAGAAAACGTGGACGTTGCATTGCAGGCCTTCTGGAATCATTGCGTTTCCCAGCACTAGAACACAGTGGTTCAAATTCCAGTTGCCTTAAATGTGCTTCCCTTGCCCAAGTTATTTCCTGTAGAATGGTGACAATTATTTGATTACATTTTAGGATAGTTTTTGGAAGGAGGCATTGACAAATCAGAAGATGATGCACTTCCCGAAAGTCTATATGTCAGTGCTTCTCATCGCCCTGAGCTCCTACGGAGAAGGCCCCAGGCGCGAGGGCTTCCGGGAACAAGTGTACCAGAGGCTGAGGGGGCCGCCCTTCCGCAGCACGATCTCCTCGGAGGAGCAGGTCTGACTCGGGGGCTTCCTACCCAGGCCCCACTGCCCTTCTTTGACCGTACTTGTGTTTGGCTTTTGTGTTTCTCCCTCTTATTTCCCCTCCCCCTTCCCACCACCCCCTTACACACACATGCACACCTACACACACACACACACACACACACGCAAAAACACACGCACTTCCCCACCTTCCATGCCCAAAATAAATAACAATTTGATGCTCTCTTGTGAAATCTGTAACCCAGGACCACAGAGGGAAACCGAGATTACTGGGTGAAAGGCCACGGGCCTTTGGAGTCATAGACTTGGGGCTCCCATCCTACTTCTGCTATTTGCCAACTGCGGCAACTTGGAACAAATTGCTTAATCTCCTGACATCTCGGATTCTTCATCTATTAAATGGGCCTGATAACGGCATCCACCTCCCAGCCTGGGGTTTTGAGTATCTAATAACATAATACCTGCAAGTGTCAGAACAGATGCCAAACGGTACTCAGACCATGACAGTTTCCCTGACCAGGAAGATCAGGACCGAGAATCAAGATGGCGCAGTCAGAGGTTTGGAGCTAGGCCAGGCCCAGACAAGCAGATGGGCTGGAATACGGCGAGGACAATGGGGAGAGAGCTTATCAGCCAGTGGTAGTCTCAGTATGTGTGGGATGATGAGGCAAAGCATCTGGCTCCCACAGAAAGTTTTTTATAGAGAGACTTTTGTACAGAGTTGGAGCTCCTTCTAGGGTAAGGCCAAGTGGAGCCCTGGGGTGACAGGAGGCCACTGATGACGGGGGTTGGATTAGAAATCAGGGGGACAATTGCGGATCCCTACACACAGGACAGGATGACCAAAGGACATTTGTGGAACAATCTCCTAAATGTCAGCTCTGCACCAGGTGCAGCAGGAGAACTGTGCCCGGCACTTGTAGGCACTTGTATTTTCGTTGACTAAACCAATAGAAGACGATGTCATGTGTTAAACACCTACCACTATGGTAGGTAGTTTACCTATTCTGCCTCATTTAACTGTCATCATATTCACCCTAACAGTGGTATTATCCCCATTTCATAAACAAGTGAGCTGAGATTCAGAGGGATTCAGAGATGTTGCAGAACTTACTCCCGATTTCATAGCTGGTAGGTAGCAGAGCCGGCCTAGCTCCTAAATCTCCCCTCTTTCACTTAAACCGTACTCTCTCCCAGCTATGGCCTAAAGAGCTGTTCCTGAAGGATCCTGTGATCAAATTGGAAAGTGAGACATCAGGAGGAACATGAAGGCGGTGATGCATGTGGTGGGCCCCCACTCTGCAGGAGGAAGGAAGAACGTGTGCTACGTTCCACCGTTAAGAGGGCGGAGAGAGATGCCTCCCAGCTGAGTGCTGGACGGTGATCCAGGAGGCCCTGGGCTTCTTTAAACCCCACGTTTGCTTTCATTGAAGGTGAGCCCGTATTCTGCCTACCTGCACGACGCCGTCCTGCTCTACGCTCAGACAGTGCAGCAGGTGGCACAGGCAGGTGGGGACGTCCGGGATGGACGGCAGCTGGTCAGCAGCCTGCAAGGTTCCAGTCGGACTGCGGTGCGGGGTAAGTGGCCTGATGGCCGGGGTGTTCTGCACTCAGGCCGGCTGCTCCGGTCCGTGGGGGCTCTTAGATGCTGGGCATGCGACTAAAGGCCTCTTTTAGGGCCTGCCTGACACCCAGCTACAGAATTCATCTTTTTCGTGGAGATTCTGGTCTCCCATAGGGTGGTCGAGGTCAGACCTTCTGGCTGCCAGAGTCCATTTATCCTGCTCTGCCCAGAAGGCAGCCCAGACCAGGTGAGGGGGCCCTGGGCACCTTATCCCCGCCCTGCACGGAAAGTCTCCCCCGACAGCTCCTTTCACACTAAAGCCATCAAGAATAAAACTCAAAGCCGTGCACAGTGGCTCATGCCTGTAATCCCAGCACTTTGGGAGGCTGAGGTGGGAGGATCACTTGAGCCCAGGAATTCAAGGTTACAGTGAGCTGTGATTGGGCCACTGCACTTTTGCCTGGGCAACAAAGAGACCCTGTCTCTTAAAAAAAAAAATAAAAAGAAGAAGAAGAAGAAGAAGAAGACAACTCAAGAATGTGAGACCTGCCTTGTGGGGTCACTTCCATGATCCTTCCCATCTGTGGCCTTTGTGATGGGGGCCCTGGTATCATAGGCCTCTAAAGACAGGGTCTCATTTCATTTTTACTTTCCTTTTGGGGGTGAGTATAGGCTTGGGAGTTAACTGCTTTGAAATCACCCTCAGAGCTGACCAACTTCTCTGATCTTTCTTTTTCCAGTTTTCTTATTTGTGAGACAGAGATAATACCTGTTATCACATATAATAATAATAATAACCAGCATTTAGGAAAGGTTTACCTTACACCAAGCCAAATGCCAAGAGCGTGTGTGTATTACCTCATTTTATCCTCTCACAACCCATGAGGCAGGTACTTCTACTATGCAGGTGAGTAAACCGAGGGTACAAAGGTTATGTAGCTTGTCTGTGGTCGCAGAGTTATTAGACGGTGGAGCCAGGATTCAAAATAAGGCCTGATTTCTCCTGGACTGATGTTCTTTGCTGCCGTGTAACACTGACGGGTAATGAAAACACAAGTGCCTGGCACATAGTATGTGCTCATTAAATGGTAACCATTTTTACTTCTGCTTTGGCTTATCGCTCACTTAATAAATTCTTACCTAAAATTTCTCTTAAAATTTAAAGAGAGTTGCCAAGACTTGCTCTTTGGAGTTTTTATAAACTCGTGTCACATTTACCTTATTAATACTTTTTGCAAGTGGAAGTAAATATATATTAACCTGCTTCCCTCTCTTCTATCTTTCCAGACCCTGAAGCTTTTGCTTAAAAGGGGGCAGAGCTGGAGGGGGCAGGTCTTTCTTTCTGCTCTCAGTTTAATCCCCTCTGTTGGATCAATTTTTTCCTCTTTCCTGCCCTTTTAGAAATTCCTGCTGCTGGAGTTAGGGGAGGGTGAGAAGGGCAGAGAGGCCCCTTAAGAGCACGAGGCATCTTGCTTTGGCTCCTGGGCTCCTTTCAGGGATTCATAGCTGAAGGGCCCTCCTTACCCCTTCCAAACTGGCGTCTGTTCCCTTGTGGGCTGCAGGCCTGGCCCTGGCAGAATCAGGGTATTTGTCTCTGTTTCTTGTGTTCATTTCTGCCACATGGTAGCAACCACCCCACTAGCCAGTGCTAAAGGGCTTTTACCCCGTTCTGGGAGAGGGGCCCCTCTAGGAGGCCAAGTTAGGGGATGGAGCTCCTCAGCCCTTCCTTCTTGGCTTTGGTAATTTTGTGTCCTGTCCTCAGTGGGAACAAATCAGCAATAAGTCCTTTGTCAGAGCATGTCCCCTAGTCTGGGGAGTGTAGGAGTTTTGTGAGTGGAATTTAGCACATCCTAAGCAAGAACAAAGAACATGCCAGGCCAAGGCTGATCACTCTGCCAAAACCTTAACACACACCAAAAGCAGAAGGGAAAGCTTGCAAACTTGTGCCCCAGGGGCCTGGCAGCATGGAGGGGTGGGGTGAGGAGGGTGGGAGGGACGAGAGGAGGCAGCTGTCACTTGGCCCAGTCAAGTGCTGCCATGTGGCCATTAGGCCTCCTGTTGTCACATCTTCTGATTGCTTATGGGAAGCATAAATCTGAGGTTCTATGTGAAATTAATTGGAAACTAACTTTGTTTTCTTTTTTCAATGCTGGATGGGCCTCTCCACTGTGAGCTTAATAAAATACACCCGCTGCCCCATGTGGCTCTTGAGCCATACGAGGACGCCACCTCTGAACTATCTTCTTCCCTTTGCTGTTCTCTGTTGACCCTGTCTCAAATTCCCTGAAATGGCAAAAACCTCGTATTTGGCTTTTGGTGGCTGTTGGGGCAGGGGGTTCTGCCAATGTGAGTCGGGCGGGCTGGCATTTCAAGCCATGAGTTCCTCTGTGTCCTCCTTATCCTGCTAACCTCCTGTCTTTCCAGGAATCACTGGCCCTGTGTTTTTGGACTCTCAGGGGGAACGGCACATGGATTACTCGGTTTATGCTCTACAGAAAGCTGGAAATGGGTCCCTTTTTCTTCCTTTTCTTCACTATGACAGTTATCATAAAGCAATAAGGTACTGGCAGGACATTTCTGCAAGTTTAGACCATATTCCAGGAAGAGAGGTGGGAGGAGGAGAGCCTGGGGAGGGCCAGTTTGGGATCCAGGCCCTAGAATTCCCCCGAGTAGCTTGGTGCTCTCTGAACTCATAAAGATCCACTTTGGGCCTTTAAAGGGATTTTGCCCTTGGCTGTGGGTGTGGCTCGAGCATTTCAGATTCCCGTGTAGAACACAGCACCCCACAGCTGCACCTCCACAGGGGCCTGGGCCCGACGCCCACAGAGACAGCAGCGACCCACACACCCGGTGTTCCCAGTACTCAGCAATCCGTGGAAAAAATCCCTGCTTTTGTTCTCTCAGTTACAGATCAATGAGAAAACTAAAAGGAAACCTAAAACTCAGTTCAATTTTTACCTCTGCCCACTGTCAGCACCACCAATCCTGATTTTATTTGAGACTTTTTTCTTGGCTACTCTTATGGAATTTTAACGTATCAAAATGGGCCCGGTAAACACAGTAAGCATGGAAAACTGGGTCCTCTGTACAATAGGGACAGGCACATTCCATGTAGAAGGAGACGTTTTGGTCTGTGGCATGTCCAGGGGCCAAAACACAAGTGACAAATCCTGCAACACTGAATTGGCACATCACCTTTTAAATCAAAAGAGACATGGCTGAAGTCAGAAGGTTGAGGCAGCTACTCTACTGGCAAAAAGACACGGCCTTCCTTGAATCAGATGACCTGAAGGCTGGATTTGAAGAGTCCAGGGCAGGTGGGAAGATTGGACAGGTCAGCAAAAGTTTGAATTGAGAGACCAAGGATTGATTTTTGTGAATAACGTGCACATTTCAGTTGCCCCTGCTGCACATGAGATAGAGAATAAGTAGAATACTTCGAGTGGACACTGACCTTTATGGTTTTTTTTTAAAGACCCGCAGGGAATTTCTCCAATATTACTTGGCCCCATGGCTCCCTTCCTGAAGACAGACATGGCTGTGGATTTTATAATGAGCTCTGCAAAGCTGAGCCTGCTGTTGGAGGTAAGTGTGGCTGCTTGGAGAAGGTGGCAGGAAAGGACTCTCTGTGGCAGGGGTTCTTAACAATGGCAGCACTCTTGACATTTTGGGCCAGATAATGTTTGTGTGTGTGTAGTGGGTGGTGGGAGGAACTGTCCTGTGTGTTGCAGGATGTTTCGCAGCATCCCTGGCGTCTACACACAGATGCCAGTAGCAACCCTCTGGCTGTAACAACCAACCAAGCATGTCTCCATCACCATATGTCCCCTAGGGGCAACATCATCCACTTGCCCTGTTGAGAACCACTGCTCTAGGGAAACCTGGCTCCTGAGATTTGTGTCCCCGGAATTTCATTTCTAGGGAGGTAGAAAGAGTCTGGGCAGCGGAGTGTGGCCCGGTGGTTCGGAGCCCGGCCCTGGAATGAGCTAGACCATGCCTGGAGAGCACCTCTAAGGAGCACACATAGTAAATGTCTAAGAAAAAGTGGTGGTGTTATGAGAAGTTGCATTATTATTTCTCTACAGTGAAAGTTTCTCTGCAGAGGAGGAGGTGAGTGCAGTTGCCATAGGAACTGGAGGAGTAGTCAGGGATGGATTCCCAGAAGGGACAAGTCTGAGTGGACTCCATATGTCCCAACCTGGACCTACCCCTGGGCAGCCTTTGGGTCACCTGCTGGGCAGGGCCAGGCTGGGGCAGGGATGTGCTCACTCCTGCTCTGAGACTGGGCCTGAGTCCCGTGTCTCTACCTTCCAGGTGTGACTGGTGTGACGCTCACAGTGACGCTCCTCATGACCACCGTGGGAGCTGCCATCGTAGGGCTGATTTTAAGGATGCAGAAGGGAAAACTGCAGAGGCAGAATAAAGACATCTGGTGGCAAATCAATTACAACAACATCACCATTCTTCCCCAGAACAAGGTGAGGCCACGCAGGACCCGGATGTCCACTTCCCTGGTCACTGCTGGCAATTTGCAGAAGGGACCTCATGAGAGCAAAGGGCTGACTCGTTTATAAAATGGTCACTTCCGGCGGAGTCTCGAGACCTGACTTTTCATTCTAGAACCAGAACTCCCACTTCCTTGCTGAATATCTCTGAGAACGTCATTTTCCCTCCCTGAGACTCAGTTTCTGAACGGTCACAGACGATTGACAGTCTCTAAAGCTCCCTGCAGCTCTGTTGCTCTGTAGGTGTGAGAACTGTTAATCCTGCTCACATGTTACAGCTGTCCCCGGGGGAGCATTTATTCTTATAGCCACATCAGTGACGGATACCATAAAGTTCCTTTGCTCCGCAAACTCTTGTTGACCATCCATCGCAGGCCGAGTATGGTACAAGGCATGGGGGTTCCTCACCTTCCCTGCAGATGGAGGGACTAAAGGTCTCAGCATCAGGAAGGCTTCAGAGAGGAGGCGACATTGGGGAAGAGTTTGTCAGCAGTGACAAGGAGAGAAGTCACACGGGCCGTACCAAAACGTGGGATGCTTCGGGCTGGGAAGCTGAGCTGGTACCCAGCCAGGGAGGCTAAGACCAGGAGATTGGGATTCATTAGGAGCCCATTTCCGGATGTCCCTGGGGATTCTGAAGGTACCTCTCCCCACCTCGACCAAAGCAGCTCTGCTTCGATCTACCTGGTCTCTACATTATATGACAGAGTAGTCGCCCCTCCTCCCGTAGATGTGGAAGGGAAATATTGAGAATGGGGAATTTGTAACAGAGGGAATGGCCTGGAAAAAAAAAAAAAAAAAAGGGCAGTAAGATTTTCTGTCTTTTTAAAACTTCCCCCACTCTTTTGGGAACTTATAGTCTGGCCTGAATCCCTGAGGTAGGTTAAGTCAGTTGTTAAAACTCCCAGGTGGCCACCAGCCCCCTGGTCAGCGGGCAGAGTTGACAGACTTCGTTTTTGGCAGAGATGGGATGATTAGAATAGTTAACCACAGTAATTGCCTGAAGCTGAGAACCCTCCCTTTAAAAGCTCTGATTTCTGCCTGTGTTCAGGAAATTTGGGATTTTGAGATGAGAAGGTCTATTGTATTTCCTGCTTTGCTGGCAAAGTAAACTCTCTCTTTCCTTCCTCCTCAAACCGCTTGTCCTTGTTATTCGGCCTCGTGGACAAGTGGCTGAGCTTTTGGTAACAATTAGGGTTCTAGGTAAGAGTTTCCTTGAAAAATAGAGTCCCTGTGCTTTGGAGGTGTTCTCTGGGTGTTGGGAAGGCACTGCGCGTATCGAACAGAGAGAGAACCTGGTTAGATGTTCATCTAGAAAGGTGACTCAGACCCCAGGTCACACATCCGGTTAAGTGCCAGAGCGGGAACTTGAATCTGGGTAGGCTGCCCATGCTGTCCGTGGAGGTACAGACGGCAGGAGTGATGCCTGTAGCAGGTACGTACTCGCACTTCAGGTCAGAAGGTTCGGGGTTCAAATCCTGACTCTCCCATTTATTATCTATGTCACCTTGGCACTCATCTTCCTTATCTATAAGATGCCCTGTCCCTTTAGCACTTGGCCATGCTACCGAGAGTGATCGAATGATGTCCTGTTTTACAGCCATCCCAGAGAGACACACCTGTGTTGAGAGGGAACGAGAGTAACTCCTCTAGTGCGATGATTTCTGCAGACCTCAGCTCCTTTGTCAAAAGCCAGCAGGGGGAAGCGCTCTTCTATGCCCCAGTAGGGTTTTACCAGGTACTTCTGTGGGCAGTGGCTGCTTGTGGGTCTTATCTCGGTTCCATTCTCCACATGCAAGGGCGGGGCATTCTGAAAAGGAGGGCATTCTCCAGGCAAAAACCAAAGGAGTCTTGCAACTCCAGACACTGTTTCCCAAACTTTAATGTGCATACAAATCACCTGAGGCTCTTGATAAACTGTAGATTCAGGGTTAGCACCTGCAGGTCTGGGGTGACACCTGAAATTCTGCATTTCTAAGAGGTTCACAGGTGATTCCTATGCTGGCTTCTAGATCAAATTCAGCTCTGTCCAAACAACCTTTTTGTGTTGATGGAAATGTCCCTACTCTGCACTGTCCAATATGGTAGCCACTAGCCTCCTGTGACTACTGAACATTAGTGTGTCTGGGGAACTGAATTTTAAATTTTATTTGAATCAATTTAAATTTCAATAGCCCTGTGTGGCTAGTGGCTACCTTGATGGACAGTACAGTCCTAGAGCATGGATTATTTCATCCTTGGTACTTTAGCATGGAAGAATCAGTTGTGGGTGCTGGTGCTTCTGCAGTGTAGACAGCGACCACTGCTGAAAGCTGGAACATAACTCCCACCTGTCCTTTCTCACCCTTCCTTCCATGCCCAGACCATGACAGCTGCCTGCACTTAGCAAACCCTCAGAAATTCAAGACCCCTGGGGGAAAGTTATGTAAAGAATAAAAATCTGTATTCATTCTTTAAAATGGAGGTCCTGGAGAGTAGGGACAGAAAGCTCCCAGCGTGGGAAGAATTGTTCATTGCTCTAAATTGGGATTAAAGACTAGCGACACATCATTCCCTATGCAGCTGAACTTAGTTTTCTAAATGTTTGCTTACTTGAGTCTTTAAACTACAAACACCTCCTGGGATCTTACCAAATACTCTAGGGACCACCATCCATATGACACTGTATGCGGCGGTCACCTGGCCATTTAGAGAAGGAAGCCAGCAATCCATAGCATATCACTGTCTGATTAATCTCCCTAAAACGTGTCCCCTCTCCCTGCCCTCAAACACCATCACCAGATTCCCCACCTCTGTTCCCTGCATGGTGGTGCCCAAACTCTTTAACAGGAAACCAAACCCCTTGACTACTTTAGTCCCCACTTTTAGAACCGTTTTTTTTTTTTTTCTGGCCTAAAGCCTATGCTCATCCAATTGGTCTCCCCAATTATGTTGGCAATGCTATGCCTGCTCCCCGTTCCCCTCACCTGGAACTTGCTGATCTCTCAGGGTTCAGCTCAAGCATGACCTCTTCCAAGAATCCTTTCTTTCATCCTGCTGCCAACTCCTATCACAGTCTGTTACTCCCACACTAGAAGTGGCAGATCTTGGGTTGATATTTAACTCATACTGGGTCTTACATTCTCCTGTGTCTGGATTCTAGCTCTTCTTTTACCCAGCTCTTACACATCACTGTGTGTTTTTGGGGTGATTGATTAAATGACTCTCTAGAAGCAGACCTGAGAGGTAATAACCATAAGATAAACCATTTGCTGAAAATGTAATATGTGCCAGACATTGAATTGCTAGTGGTATTTTAACTGATTTAATCCTCAGAACGACTCTGTGTGATTGGTGTTTATTTAGTTAGTTATTTTAGAGACAGGGCGTGAGGGAAGTGGCATGATCATAGCTCGCTGCAATCTCAAAGTCCTGCCTCAGCCTCCCAAGTAGCTGGGACTACAGGCACACACCACCACGCCCAGCTAATTTTTGTATATTTTTGTAGAGATGGCGGGGGTGGGGGGTCTTGCTATGTTGCTCAGGCTGGTCTCAAACTCCTGACCTCAAGCTGTCCTCCCACCTCGGCCCCCCAAAGTGCTAGGATTACAGGTGTGAGCCACCAAACCCGGACTGGTCCTATTTTTAATCCCCTTTGTACAGATGAGGAAATGGAAGCTTGGAGCAGTTAAATCCCTTGTTCAAGGTTGTTTGGGTAGTAAGTGGTAGCACTGGGCTTTGAGCCAGGCATTTGATGCCAGACTTTCATTTATGACCTCAACTCACTATTTCCTCTGAATGATAATGGGACATTATTGTATAACAGAGAGAGTATTGTCTTGGAGTCACTCTTTTGAATTCTGTCTGTGCTACCTATAACTGTGCAACCGTGGAGAAGTCACCCAACCTCAGTGAGCCCATCTGGAAATGCACTAATCATGCCTACCTTGCAGGGCTGAGATCTTGTGAAGCAGCTAGCTCAGGGCCTGGATGTAGCACAGTGCCGCCTTGATCCCTCTCATAGGGGGATTTCTTGCCAGTCTTCCTGCTCCCCTTCCTAGCCTGGAGCTTTTCCTGGATCATGCTAGGTTAAGAACATTCCACTTTGCCTCTGATTCCAGGGAAACCACGTGGCCATCCGCTATGTCGGTGACCAAGCAGAAGCCTGGGTTAAGAAGCCGACTGTGCTACAGGAAATCCGGCTGGTAAGGCCCCTGCCCTGGGAGGAGACAAAGCAGTGCTGCTGTCTGCCCCTGCTCTGCCAGCTCCCTGTTCCCAAGGTGCAATGGTGGGTGGGAGCTTCCTTAACTTGTCCTGCCTCTGCCTCCCCCCACAAGCCCAGGCTTTGGAGCTCAGACCCAGGCACCTGAAACCTGGGATCCCTCCAACCTCTGCTTTTTCTCCTTAATTCTTCCTGGCCCTTCATCTTCTGTTGCTTCCCTACCTTGAACCTGGTCTTGAGGGAGTCAGGTTCATGGGATCTGACTTCTTGCTCCGTATCTATGGCCTGTTGTGGCCCACACACTGGTGTAGACAGCCATAAGCAGGGAAGCAGGACTAAGTCTATCGCTGTGACATGGTTTAGTTTAGCCCCATGGCCAAGGTTAGACTTTGATCATTCCTCTGGTTTACTTGCTGGAAGAAGACTTCCTAGGTTCACCTCCCAGCTCTGCCACTTAGAAGTTATATGATCTTCGACAAATTACGGTACCTTTTGAGCATCAGTTCCCTCATCTGTAAAATGAAAGTGGTAATCGTTTGCGTCTCACAAGGTTTGTGTAAGAATTAACTAAAAATATGTGAAGTACATAGCACAGTCCCTGGCACAAAGATACACTCTATACGTGAGCTACTGTGACCATTATTATTTCCAGATGTGTGAATTAAGGCACGAGAACATTGTTCACTTCTTTGGTATTTGTACGGAACCACCTAACATCTGCATTGTCACCCAGTATTGCAAAAAAGGAAGTCTTAAGGTAAGCAAAATAGTCCCTCTTACCTCGGGTTTGATTAGCGACAGCTAATCCAATAAAGGACCTTATCAGTGCTTTCTCCTGTTCATGCAAGGACAATTTCTCTCTGATCTAATTGCAAGACCTGAATTACTTTGTTGGGCTACCTGCTAGGGATCACATTAGCAGTGGAGTTGCCAAGCGTCTGGTTTCCTTTGTTATGGGTGGAAATCATCTGAGCTTGGTTTCTTCTCCTGCAATATTATGGCTATCCTTGAACTGTGTTCCTGTGCTCCTCCTACCCATGGTATGTGACCAATAACAGCTTTATGTCAGGAATGAGGGAGTGTTCGTAAAACTCCAACTGCTTACTTTCTCAATATTGAGCCAGGTTATGGTATCTCCTGGGAAGATTTATAGTTACTAGGTTTAATGTTTTTTTTGCCTCACAGTGTATTGGTTCTGGTTTAAAATATCAGATATATTGGAATCAAATCTGTTCAATGCATGAAGCTCACTGTGTTTCAGGTTGAGTCACTGGTGATATTTGGAATAACTGTGTTTTTCAGGATGTTTTGGGAAACTCAGACCATGAAATGGATTGGATATTCAGACTCTCATTTGCATATGACATAGTCAATGTGAGTATAGCATCGACTTATTTAAAGAGTCAATATGATAGTGTTTTTGAGTTGTTCTACACCTCGGATGAAACTGAACTGTAACTTTTCCTGAAAATTCTGGCCCCCTTCAACAAAGGGTTTCTAGCTCTAAAAAACTACCACTTCAATCAGATTTTCCATTCTTTTCTTCTTTCCTGATTATAATATTAATAAATAGGGAGACAGGAAAGTATTTTATACAAAAGTTGGAATGGCCGATAGGCTTTCCCGATCAGGAAAGAGCAGAGTATTTACATTTTCGGGTAGAATTTTGATCTCAAAGAGAATCTAATTACTAGACCCTAAATGGAGCTGGGGAGGAGAGTTCCTAAGGCCCCTTCCTGTGCATCTAGGGCTGAGAACAACTGGCCAGGACAGGTCTTGTCAGACTGTGACAAGAATCACGTGGGACTCCTGTTAAAATGTGCACTGTGATCCAGTAGGTCTGGGGTGAGGCCCAAGACCCTGCATTTCTGCCAAGCTCCCAGCTAACGCTGCTGGGCCCAGGCCGTCCTCCAAGCAGCAGGAGTCTAGGCAGTCCCATTTCACAGATGGGAAAATTGAGGCCCAGTGAGGGGAAGTGACTTGCTTGAAGAGACTGAGTAATGAAGTCCAGACTTGAACGCATGTCTTCTGGCTCTAGTTCTTTCTGCCCTCTTCATAAATAATAATACTACAAACCCCTGAGAACACAGTGGATGCCATAAGAAGTCTGCAGCGTTCCTCATTTTGCCTGAGAAGGGCTCAAACAGGACCCTTAAATGCATGTAATAGCGTATCATTTGTAGTATGTAGGTAATAAAATAGTCTTCTTAATTACATAGTGCTGTTTCTATATCATTGATATTTTCCACCATATTTACGCATGTATCATAGTTATGTAATTTTTTCATTATAACTTACATTGGCTCTTTACTTTGTGTCATGCACTATGCCTGGTGTTTCACTTGCATTATTACATTTAATCTCCACAACCACACCATGGGTAGGCATTTTGTCACTTCCATTTTGGTGAGAAGAATGAGGCTTACGAGCATAGAGTAACTCGCCCTGTGCAAAGTGGTAGAGCTGGGATTTGAACTCAGGAACCTGAACATCAGGATGTATTTATTTTAAGCTGGCCTTGCCTTCTTGGCTCTACAGTGAGGAGCTGGAAATAATAGTTTTCTCCATTTTGAGTGTCCCTGCCCAGGTTGACTCCCTGGATAAGGGGCTGTACTGGTGGCTCTTGGACACATGAACACAGAGATGGGCACATGCCCTGCCCTGGGTCTGTGTTTCTGTCCGTCCGTCTCTCTGCCTTGGTTCCTGCCAACCATGTCACTGGCACCTGGTCTGCCTCATCTGCTCATTGTCACCCTTGCAGGGCATGCTGTTCCTCCACAGGAGCCCGCTGGGGTCCCATGGCAACCTGAAGCCTTCCAACTGCCTGGTGGACGGTCAGATGCAGGTGAAGCTGACAGGATTTGGGCTGTGGGAACTCAAGTACGGCCAGACATACAGAACATTCGATGAGAAAACTGCTGACCTCTCAGGTAGCCAACAGCAGATCTTGTACCCAGTAGCGGTAGGCAGGGGGGTCAGGGGTTCCTTGCCCCATCTGTGCTCCCCGATGCTCACTTGCCCAGGTACCCACAGGTGGGTCTTCCTCTGGAGCTCACAGGGTGATGTCTGGGTAGGAGACTGGTTGAGCTGGGCAACCTGCAGCAACCATTGCCCTCCCTTTAGTCCTCTGTGTGCCCTCCTGCACTGCTCCTACGTTCTCCGCATAGAACGTGAGATCTGCCAGGCACTTCAGAGATAACCCAATTCCATAGTTCTCTGTCTTCTAGGTGGCTGGGTCCCTTCCCTACCATATCAGTTGAACCAGAATATCTGAAGATTGAAGATGGGGTCTGGACATCAAATATCATTTTATTTATTTTTTTATTGAGACAGGATGTTGCTCTGTTGCCCGTGCTGAAGTGATTCCCCCACCTCAGCCTCCTGAGTAGCTGGGACCACAGGTGTGCACCACCATACCCAGCTGATTTAAAAATTTTTTTGTAGAGATGGGGTCTCACTGTGTTGTCCAGGTTGGTCTTAAACTCCTGGCCTCAAGGGATCCTCCTGCCTCAACCTCCCAAAGTGCTGGGATTACAGGCATGAGTCACTGCACCAGCCAGTGTTGTTTTTGAAATGCTCCGAAGTGATTCTGGGGTGCGTGTCAAGACAAGATCCACTGCCTCAAATCCAACCCTCTTTTACATGTAAGCAAATTGGGGCTCGCTGATCTTTCCAACTTGTCCAAAGTTACTTGAATGCCTTTGAGTATCACCTCCTCATGTTCAGCCCAATATTCCCAGCCCCGACGCCCTCTCTGTGGGATCAGCATGTCGCCAGCAGCTTTTCCATGGGAATCTGGGGAGGTTTCTATACCATGTATTTCGATGGTGTCTTTTATAGAAAAGACAGGGGAGAAACTTTGAAGACCTGCTAGTAGCCACTCCTAGTTCTCTATCCTTTAACATATATAGATTTTCTTTTAATGATTATAACCCATAATGATATAATCCTATAGATCTCACTGCAAACAAAAAAAGTAGATACATAAAATACCCAGAATAGATAGAACCATAGAGACAGATGCAGGTTGGCGGTTGCTGGGGGCTAACGTGGGGAGAACAGGGAGAAGCTGCTCCATGGGTCAGGGTTTTCCTTTGGAGTGACGGAAGGAAATATTTTGGAACTAGATGGAAGTGGTGGTTGCACGACATTGTGAATGTGCTAAGTGCCACTGAATTGTTCACTTTAAAATGGTTAATTTTATATTGTATAAATCATACTTCAGTGAGTTATCCTTAAAAATATAGGCAATGCAGGAAAGAAAAAACGAAATGAAAACCATCTGTAATTCCACGGTTATGCGTGAACCAGCGGTATATACGTTAGGGCACGTCCTTCCCGGCGGTTTTCTCCATATTCCCACGCAGACCCCAATCTGCCCTTGGCCCGACGCCCTCAGGGCTGACGGCTCAGGGCTGGATTCTTTCCCTCCTCCCGTGCCCCCCTAAGGATGAAGGGGTGGCCTTTCCTGTTTCACCCAGCAGTGCCTCGCTTCATGTGGACATCCCATTGCTTTGCAGAGCTCTACTGGACGGCCCCGGAGCTGTTGCGGCTCCCAGAGGTGCCGCGGTCGGGCACCCCAAAGGGAGACGTTTACAGCTTTGCCATCCTGATGCGGGAGCTGATCCAGCACCCGGACCACGGGCCCTTTGACGACCTCCACGAGGCACCAGCTGGTAAAGGGGGAGAGTTAGTTGGCTTTTGTTGTGTGGGTTGGCTTTGAAATGTTTGCCAAACTCTTGGCAATCTCTGATCTATTTTCTGTCTCTATAATTTTGCCTTTTCCAGAGTGTCACATAAACAGAATCAAACAGTATGTAGCTTTTTCAGATTGGCCTCTGTAACTTAGTAATATGCGTTTAAGACTCATCCATGTTGTTGTACCCACAATATTTTTATACCAAAACACGGATGTATTATTCTCAATATTTCTTTTATAACATCTGGTTAAGCAGAATCTTAAAGAATATCAGTAGAAGCCAATAAGGAAATGAAAGAAAATAGGTTTACAAAATTGGACAGAGAAGCAGAACATGATGGTAACATTCATTATTTGTTAAAATAGCTTTTCTCTAATGTATTATATGGAATGCAAAATTGCATAGAGCATTCTTTGGGGAATTTGCAACACCAAATGCTTATACATTCTTGAAATCATATGGAGGTATGTGTTATCTCAAGAAACGTTCTGTTCTAAAACCTTAATTTAAAAACAGATAAATTAGGAGGGTGCCTCTATGTTGTACACTAGAATTCTTCATTTTCCAGGAGAATCAGAGTATTTTTATCAAAATATCCAGATTTCTCTGGAATTCCAATCTGTTCTATGACTTAGTTTATAAACTTAAGAGCACAATTACTGCTTAAAGTGACTGTACTAAGTGGTGCAAAGCTCAGACATTTGGCTTTCTCAACCCAAAATGAATTTCAGAAATCATCAACCGAATCAAAGACTCCAGGGCGTCAGTTCCACTGCGACCTTCGCTGTGTGAGGAGAAAGGCAATGAAAAGATCCTGCTCATGGTGGCGGCATGTTGGGATGAGTCTCCAGAGAAAAGGCCCACTTTCCTGTCTGTCAAGAAGACTCTACAAGAAGCCAGTCCCAAGGGGTGAGTTAGACGTGCAACAGACATTTTCTCTTAGTCATTTAATCATTGGAATTTTAAAATTATATGGCTGTGATTGGTTCTATGTCACTCACTCCCTTCATTCCTCCATTCCTTCATTCATTCATTCATTCATTCACCATATACTCAATGCCTGCCACATGCAAAGCCTTGTGCTATGTGCTGGTTAAAGCAAAATGTGAAATGCCCCCTTTATTTCATACAGATTACAAAAATGTATTCGATGTTATGATTCTACTGTCTTCTTTGTCCATTCTAGAAATCACTAATCAATCAAGGCCTTATTCCCAGGGAGTTCTGGCATGGCCTGAGAATCTATTTCAATCAGCATTCCCAGGGTCATGACTAACAAACTGGGATTGGATTGGGGGATTAAAAATTATTTACTACCCTTAGAGTAGGTATAATTTAAATTATGCATGCATTTCAGACAATTTTCTCAAGGGTAGCTTCCCTCACACTAGTTAATTATACCATCTTTTGGCACATTGAATATATGAAGACATCACCATGTTAGAGGTAGCTTGTGTTGGTAGAAAGATTCCCCGGGCTGGGAGTCAGGTGTCTACTCCTAATTTGGCCACTTGGCTATGCATTCTTAACAAAATTACCCTGTATTCTGCATTTTCCAGATCACTGTATTATAGTTCTGAAAAATTTAAAACTTTTTAACATTATTTTTAAAAGTGAAAAATTATTTATATTTAGGATGTACAATGTGATGCTTTGGTATACACTTTGTGGGACGTAAATCAAGCTAATTAGCATAATGGTACATCTCGGTTGGTTGATATGTCCTGACTTTTTACTCAGAAAATATGGTCCAGTCTATTTTCCTATGTGAGTCTCAGCCTCCTCATCTGAAAGATGAGGAATATAAATGGGTTCTCTGAAGGCCCTTCTAAAACAAAAAGCCTACAGGATCTAGAAGTGCCCCTTACATCGGACAATCTGAATAGAAAAGAATGACTCTTCCGCAAATCTGCATTTTCAGTGGGATGGAGACTATTGGGAGGTGGGGGAAGGGCCATTAAGGCCACCATTTGTTGAGTGCCTGCGGGTGCCAGACACAGCCCTGGACACTTTGCACACGTTATCTCCCCCAAATCCTCAGCACAACCCTGTGAGCTCTGTATTATTAGTCCCACTTTCTGGATGAGTAAACGGAGGCTCGGAGAAATGAAGGGTGCAGCTGAAGCTCCCAGAGCTGGTGAAGGGCAGGCTCTGTCCTGCCACGTGGCCTCATTGCCATTGTCATTGCCCTGCTGTCCATTGGCAACGCTGCCGTAGGAAACCTTAAGGGCGAGAAATGGTTTCTTGGAATGTGTACCTGGAAGTTGTGTTCCACTGTGGCCCTAAGGTTCTTGGAAGAAGGTGTTAATGTTTATGTTCTTTTCAAGCCACGTGAGCATACTGGACAGCATGGTGAGCAAGCTGGAAGTGTACGCCAATCGCCTGGAGGAAGTGGTGGCGGAGAGGACCAGCCAGCTGATGGCAGAGAAGAGGAAGGTGGAGAAGTTTCTGTCCACAATGTTGCCCAGGTATTACAAAGGTCTGGGGCCCTTGACAAAGAAATCCAGGCAGTGGCTCAAGATGGAGGAATTATTCCATGGTTCTTTTCCTAAGAGGATGCCATGTCCTTCAGAAAGGGGTCCAGCATGTTGTGTGTAATTTGGTACACTGTAAAGGGAGATAGAGGCAAACCCCTCTGAATGCAATGGGAATAAAAGTAGGTCTTTTACCTGGAAGGCAGTGGATACAGCAACAGGAAAGAGGCCACTAGATGGCGCTCTAGTTCCATGAGTCCTACCAGTTGCTAACTCCGCAGTATTTCAGACTGTACGTGCAAAACCTTTGCATGGTGCGGTATGTACCCATGACTGCACATTAAAAAATCGTTTCCTTTTTGGCGTTGTTTTCACCTGTGCACTTTCTAAACACTTTGAGGAAGCATTTGCTGTTAAAATTCCTGTGCATTTCTTGCATGTCTTGACCAAAGAAACAGACGCAGGAATTTTGAATGTGAGATTTGTTGACTGAAATAAAAATATTGATCTATGGATTGGTGAATGATTACATTTGCTTCAACATCTGCAGATCACAATTTTACAGTCAAACTCTATAACCAATATATACAGGGAGAAAATCCTTTTTGTAAAGGCATTTATGTGACTTGCTTCTCTGTTGTTGCCTGCCCCAATTTATACCCGCCAATTATAATAAAAGATCTCTTCAGAGAAAATGGAGGTGGAGAAATGGATGTCAAAAGAATTCCTCTAGATGGTGGGTTTTGTTAACCAAAAACCTAGCCATTGAAGCAGAAGGACCTACGAGGGCGACTTTGCAGGGGTCTGTAGGAGATGAGATGAATAAGATCCTCTTCAAAATGATTCCTTCCTTGGTTTCAGCTTCATTGGAGAACAGCTCATAGCTGGAAGGTCCGTGGAACCAGAACATTTTGAGTCCGTGACAATCTTTTTCTCTGACATCGTTGGATTCACAAAACTGTGTTCTCTCAGCTCCCCCTTGCAAGTTGTCAAGCTCCTCAATGACCTGTACAGCTTGTTCGATCACATCATTACGGCGTATGATGTGTACAAGGTGAGACGCACGGCTGCTGGCTGGCAAGGCACACATGTCGCTCGTCGGCTGTCTTGGGGGCATGATTGAGGACTGGACTGACCCCAGACGTCAGCCAGGAAGAAGGCTCTATTTCAGTCCGTGTCACTTCGTGGCAGAAACTCAATATTTTATTCCTGTTTTTTTTCTTGGAAAAGGTCTTGATTAGTCACAGATGTACGTATTTGTCAAGAATCACCAGTCTTTCCCCCTGTTTCCTTCCATTATTTTATCTCTCAGTAAACACTTCCCTGAAAGAGGCATTGACCTTCTAATTGCTAATTCCTCCCCTTCCCTCCTGAATATATTTCCTTCAGAGTCAGAGAGGCTCATATTTACTCTCCTTTAGGGGTTGTCTTTGGATCTTGTGTGGGTCTCACTTCTGTTAGCACCATCTTTAGCAACTTAGGATAAAGATAGACTCCCAAGGTTAAACTATCAGGCTCGTGGCTAAAGGGGAGACAGCAACACTTACCTGCCTGGTGCCCGTCTGGGAGGTATATGAATATGGTCGCCTAGAGTAAAAGATAATTTTTGGTGGGGAGGAGAGCAAAACGAGCAAAATCTGGGTTCATTCAAGTGGTGGTGATGATGGCTGCTTTGTGTGTTTTCTGACTCTTCAGATGGGGTCGGATCATGACTGCAGGGACAGTTCTGTGTGCCTGTGCTCACATATTCCTGGGGGTCGGCCACGATGTACCAGCTCTGACCACAATCTCAAGGCTCTGCCTCTGCCTGTGGTCCCAGGGTCCAGTGAGATTTGGGGGACAGTGTGGTCATATCTTGGTGACACAATGACACGTCCTCAATGGTTATCCGCAGTGTTCCCCACAAATGATGTCTCTGTTCGAGGGTGAAAAAAAAGATTGGTATGGATAACCTTTAAAAGAAGATCACATACACCCAACAAAACTGGAACCTGCCCTGCTTATGAGGGTGTCTTCTGTGATTTTCCTCCTAGTGTTACCTTCTCCGTTATGTTTTGCTTGAGCTAATATTAAAACAAGTTTGTATTTCTAAAGGAAGTTCTCATGGTGGGGAGAGGTAGCCTATAAGCAGGCTAGACCTGTCAACTAGTTGACTTTGTGTAATTTTGGGGTAACCAGGAGATAGGTGTTTTACTGCCCAGCTACTGCCTGAAATTTCACTTTTACCATGTCATCTCTGGATTCTGCTAAAATGCAAATATGTCCAGAAAGGGCTGTAACTTTAAGCTTCTCCTTGTCATTTATTTCTGTATTGTGAATGAAGGATCTAAAAGGTGATTTTATTAGGAGGATTGGGGGAGAAGAGGACAGATCAGGCAGACACATACGTTTATATACATATGTATGAACAGATACATTTTGTATAATGTCCAGTGCATACATCTGTATAAATGTATGTAAGAGCCCCTGTGCAGGGTAAGGACATTTCACGTTGAGTATGATGGATTCCATTTGATGGATCCAACGGATCCTTCAAGATTTGCCCCATCAGTACACTGCTCCCTGTCTGGCTGCCTCTGAGCTTGGGCTGGGGAAATACAGTCACCACCACTGTGGGACTTGGGAGGAGGAAGCAGGGACTGTGGGGAGGAGGCCTCAGGGAAGGAAGGCTTTGCAGGAAAACCAGGACAAGGGCAGGGAGTGGAGGAAATGCTGGGACTTGCATGGGATGGAGGTCAGGGAGTATGGTGTCTCAACGTATGGGAGTCAAGGCTGGGGACAAATGAGGGACCTTGGTCTCTGACCCCACCCCCACTCTTGGCTTCCCTCTTGGAAAACAAAGGTCACTTTGTTGCTTTATTTTCAGGTCGAGACCATTGGAGATGCATACATGGTGGCCAGTGGACTTCCCATCCGCAATGGAACCCAGCATGTGGATGAGATTGCCACCATGTCCCTGCACTTCCTCAGTGCCACCATCCACTTTCAGATTGGGCACATGCCCAAGGAGAAGCTCAAGCTCCGGATTGGCCTCCACACAGGTAGATGGAACTGATGGCAGGTGGCCGTATGGTCCAGGTATGGCGACAGGTAGTTCTGGGTTCGAGTCCTAGGTCCAAGGCTTCTAGGAACCCGGATGTTGAATGGTAACATCTTCGGGGGGAACAAAAGATTGAATTGTTTCTACATGTGTCATTCCAGTTAGCTAGGTTGCCTGGTAACAACAAGGACATGCAACAGCTCCAAGGTGTTGAACCAAGAATACAGAGGAGACCCCAAACCAGGGCCACTGTAAGGGGCTACTTTCCCTCCACGCCTCTGTGTCAAGTGCCCTTTGGCATGTTCTGTGTTTGTCAACTCAGGGGCATGTGATCTGTGCAGAAGAAGCCCACACATGGTTTAATGCTCTTCTGTCACTGTCTTGAAATTCTTTATAATCTTTGAACAAAGGGTCCCCTATTTTCATTTTGCACCAGTCCCCACAAATGACTTAGGCAGTCTTGCTCCTACCTCTCCTTCAAGGCTCAACTAAAATAAAACCTGAGCCCCAATCAGAAGTAATTACTCCCATATTCCTGCTGCTTTTGGCTTTGTTTACAGCTCGAGTTCATGAATAAATAACACGGTCATTTATTGATCACGTCGCTTTCCACCAGGAGTCTGTGGGTTATATAGGTTGCCTCTTTGTGAACCCTAAGACATATTGCCATGCTTTGCCCCAAGAGGACACTTAAGAAATATTCGTTGAACTGTATTTATTGACTTGATGTGCATCGTGGTGTCCCACCTTGGGACGTGCAGACTGGTTATGCCCTTCGCTTCTCCGTTCCTCAGGTCCTGTGGTGGCTGGCGTGGTGGGCATCACCATGCCCAGATACTGTCTGTTTGGGGACACTGTGAACGTGGCATCCAGAATGGAGAGCAGCAGTTTGCGTGGGTATCGTTGTCAGTACTTCGGAGACACAATACTGCTGTCCCTCCAGTCCCCTATCTTTAACCGGGGGATATTTTTAGAAGACGCATTTGCATTCTGTCTACAGTTTTCCATCTGGAGAATAAGATCATTATCCACTTCAGGCAACACCGATCACAAGCTTTGTAGACGGGGCTTCACTGTGCTCGCTGTGTAAATACACCTGGCTTCCTCCTTCCGAGGCTGTCTGTTCTAAACAGCCACACACACATGTAATACGATCATTTAAATGAAGAGCTAGAGTCAGAAAACCTTCTCCGTGCAGGGCCAGACAGTAACTATTTTAGGTGTCAGGGGCCAGAGAGTCTCTGTCACAACTACTTAACTCTTCGATTGTAGCTTGAAAGCAACTATAGACTATATATAAATGAATGGGCATGGCTGTGTTCCAATAAATTTTTATTTGTAAACATAAGCAGTGGTCTGGATTTGGCCCGTGGGTGGTAATTTGCCCATCCCTGATGTAGAGTATATTCTTGGTGATACAGAAGAAATCTACAGCCAGCAACTCCAGGGAACATCACATTTTTTTGCTTTGTAGAAATTTTATCACATTGACTATCGCTAGACACATTTATGCCATTTACCAGTCAAGACATGTAAAAAAGAGTTACAGTGATTTAAGTTTCAAAGAGTTGAGGTTAATATTATTTTGAGTTTGTAAATTTCCCACAATATATAAAAGCACACACACAAATTTTTTCCCTCTGATTACTTCGTTGTCTAAGTTAACCAAGTCTCAAATGCAGATTTAAACGTCTCTCAGATTTAACTTTTTCTCTCTTCTAAGTAAAGGTTTTTAGAATACATTGTTAAAGGTGGAGTCGGTTATATAGGATCCAAACCTGATTCTAGTTTTGTTTCTGGTTACAAACTACATTTTCAGTAATATGTCCCAGGTCTGGTACTGGCCCAGGAAGCCCAGTGAACTTCCATTCATGGGAATTACCAACTCGCACACTGAATCAGTTCTCCCTCCTGTTTCTAGACTGAACACACTACGGTTTGAGCAGCACTGAACAGTGTCTCAGCAATGCCATAAGGCCAGGGGGTCTGAGCCTAAGTGTCCCCGACTTTGGAGAAGTTGTCTGTGTCTTGCTTAGTGAGAAGTCCCGCAGGATAGGTTCCCTCTCCAGAGAAGCCCCACCCCACTGACGAGTTTATAACGAGGCATTGACTGGTTTATGGCAGCTCTCCGGATCCAGGTCTCTCAGAGCACTGCAGGCGCCCTGCTGGCATCGGGAGGGTACGATTTGCAAAAGAGAGGCACCATTCCAGTCAAGGTAAGACGGGGCCAGCTGCGCCCCAGGGCGCCCCACCTAGCCCTGCCCCGTTTGGGTCTCTGATAGGGAAGTCGAGGGAGTTGGTGGGATGTGTCTCCATAGAGTGATGCAGAGAGACCTCAAATGTCTCTCTGGAGGCTCCTGTGACTGCCAGTCTTCTTCCTTCAGTTCCCTCAAATAGTCAAACATGGAACCTCAGACAGAGAACACCTTAGTCCCACCTGGACCACCCCCTTATGGGATGCCCCCTGTCTCTGTCACAAATGGTCGCCTGGCTTCCTCTCAAACACCCCAGCCCAGTTCCTCACACAAAGCAGCAGCAATACAAGCCCAGGAATTATAATGTCCCCTTTCCTCTGTGTCCCCTCACCTGAGTCTAAGGTGCCCAGGTAGAGGGGAGGAAGTTCGTAGGTTGGCCTTGGAGGTACTAGAACCTCACCTCTATACATTAAAAAATTCCTTCCCTTTTCCTTCATCCCGGCCTGGGTCTGTCATTGAAATTCGCCACGGCGCATTCTCGTTTTCCCCTTTGGAGCGCCCTTGCCCGGGCGGGCGGAGGGGACACGTTCGCGGTGGGAGTGGTGGGTGCTTACTGTGACTCTGGTGTTGGGTGGGAGCAAAGGGGAAGCCAGTGGCACCAGCTCCCCCATCTGCCGAGCCTGCCCCAGGCCCACCGTGTCCAGCCAACAGGCTTCAGGTAAGAGGAAGACTTTTCTAGAAGGCAGCAGGGCAGGTCCAGCTTGGAATCCTGTCCTGCCACTCACCTGCTGTCTGATTCGGGGGCTCGGTTTTGTTGTGTGCAAACGGGAATGGTGATCATACTGCCCTGGAAGGGCGGATGTGACGAGTGAAGGTGGACATGTACGCGAGGTGCTTCACCTGGTGCCCAACTCATGCTAAGGGTTCAATAGATTTTATTATTTCTTAAAGATTTTCTTTGCAACAAGCTGTGGCCTCCGCGGGTCCTGGCCCCTAGGCTGTTGCTGACTGCCCGCCGGGCTTATCAGCAGAGCCGAGGACATCCTGGGATTCCGTCTGTTAGGAGACCCTTCCCTCGTGAACGCTGCTCCGCTGTCCCACCCTGCGTTTCCTCAGCGCCTGCCTTTGCCTCCCACAGGGCAAAGGAGAGCAAACGACTTTCTGGTTGAAAGGCAAGAAAGGCTTCACTATTGCACTCCCCGAATTTACCGAGGAAGAAGCTCCAGTCCCAGAGATCTTGTGAGGTGAGTATTGTCTTTCAAGGTGTGTGTGGAGTCACAGGAAAGTCCACCCTTCGTTGGGACACCGTAAATATCCCAT
Organism: Eulemur rufifrons; assembly: GCF_041146395.1. Classification (NCBI taxonomy): domain Eukaryota; kingdom Metazoa; phylum Chordata; class Mammalia; order Primates; family Lemuridae; genus Eulemur; species Eulemur rufifrons. Next base: position 56,060,907 of record NC_091010.1, on the reverse strand, counting down.
TTAAAAGCTGTGGCTCTGGGGTATGAGCCAAACCTCCACTAGGGGGCGCTGTCTAGCCGGCCAGCTCTTCCTACCCCGCGTTGGCCCTCAGCGCAGTGTGGACTCTGAAGACCGTGAGCTCATTTCCTGGGGGCCAGGGCTGGGCTCTTGCTCCCAGCCCTGTGTGACTGCCCTAGCTGCCAGATACTTCCAGCCCATTAACTCCTCAATTTGCAGTGAACCCAGTTTCCTTCTGGGAGAGGGGAAGCAGGCCCTGCCCTGCCTTTCCGTGGCTGCATCCTATCCCTTGGTGCTCATTTTCCTTATCAGCTAATTAGCTTGCAAGGAGATAGGAGCCCCTTTCTGAAGGCATCTTTGCAATGTGTTAGGGAAAAGAGCCCTAAGGTGTGAGCAGTCCCTGAAATCCAACAGGGCCACCCGAAGCTGTTCAAGCTGGAAGGCTTGGTTCTGAGCCCTGAATTCCCAGGAGCCTGCAGCTTCCGAATGCATAATGTCCTGTTCTCAACTTATTGCTTAATTTCTTTCTTATCCACTGAGCAAAAACTCTTGCAGTCAAGGCTTGAATTTTAAGTGGAATGTTTCATTCAGTTATGAAGAGTTTAATTTTTTAAACAAATCTCTAGCAAAGACAAATCATCCATTTCTGCTATGAATTTTCCCTTCTACACAAAGAAGAGGATGCCATGTTGTTTTGTGGCATGGTTCTTTTAATAGATTTACTGAACCATTAATGTATTTACAGTACTTCTTTCTTCATTTCTTGCAACTCCTTACATCCGGATATCTTCTGTCTGGTTGCTCCTGAATACGGCCCAGCAATGTGAATGAAATATTGTGTTTGGGACCTTTTCCTATTGAACTTGCCATGATTGAAGGAGTGAGAACCAATGAGACTAGGAATATTTTCATTCTTGCTGGACCTCTGAGCTGCCTTTGTGGAGATATTTTTGAGTTCTGTACTGGGAAATAAACTTTGGGGTTTATTGAAGGCCTTTGATACCAAATTTCATAAAAGATTTTATAATACAATTCTATTTTCATTGTGTTAGGCTCTGCTCCTTCCCAAAGGCCTTCAGCATCAAGACTGTTGCTTACAAGGAGGGAAGGCAGAAGGCATTAATGTGAGGGGCACAGGGGAGTTTGCCCCTGCTACTCCAGCATGGAGACAGTGGACCACAATTTATCTTCTCATGCTCCGTAACTTCTTCCCTTGTTTGGGATCATGGCTTTTGGACCCCAAACACTTTGTTCAACCATGAAAGGAAACAAGGCCACCTCTGCTATGAGGCCTCTTAGAGAGCTGGACCAGTCTCCATCCATCCATGTATCCATCCATCCATCCATCCATACAACCATCTGTCCACACATCCACATTTCCATGTATTCATATGAACATTTCATTAATCCAAGGAGCATTTATTAAGCACTTACTCTGTGCCAGATATCAAACTGGGAGACACAAGAGAATATGACACTTCCCTTGATCTGTAGCTCGCAGTTTAGTTAGGGAAAAGGAGGCATAAATGGTAGTTATGCAATATTAACGACTAATAGAGCTATGTACAAAAGTGTAGAGGTAACAGCAATCCATTAATTAGAAAATGATAGATGGATAAAGGAATGGGGTCAGATAAGGCAGTGGTCTATTGTCCCATCTTTATATTTGTATTAAATGTGTGTATATCTGTTTCCTTCCAGCCCTAGCCCACATGCTTACATAAGTTATGTTCACATAATAAAGACTTTGTTACTTCTGTCTTTTTATTGAACATTATAGGCATTTGACATCCAGACACACCTACACATAAAAACATATACATGTGTGCATACACAGACAGGTGCACACACGTGAAAATATATACATGTATGTGTACCCATATACATATATATACACAGGCATACATACACATGTCTATGTATATGGAGAGAGAAAGAGAGAGGGAGAGAGTCTTCAGGGATCATATCCAGGAATTTTGATAAGAGCAGTTTCCTAAATCTATATCCAGCATTTTTTCTATGTCAGCCAAGGATACCTAGGGGAGAATGTACTTTTCCTCCTTCTCTTAATGTCTGTTTTATGTTTAGCACTAATGAGAATTTATAAAAGAGATTGTTTTGAGAGCACTTTCTCTTAATTTCTCAATAGAGAGGTTATTAAACAAGAAGGACAACTAAACATCACAGGGCTCTTAGTTAACATTAAGTCAAAACACTTCCAGTTGCTGGTGAGAGCCTTTAGGGCTTTATGGACAGGGATGACCCAAGAGACATTTCCCCCCCAAATGTTAATCATGCAAAATGGCTTTCCCTCCTTGCATCAGAAACCCAACACTGGAGTTTTTGAAATGTAAATGTAGGATAGAATAATTAAAAGTCTTTGGTATACATGTGAGTCTAACAAGCTTTAGTTGTAGATACCCCTGGGAGGGTTGAGGAATTGGCTGTCCACATGATATATTGACACTGTAAACTGTAGTCATAGGTTATTTACTTTAGGCATTTTATTTATTCCATAGCACCAGGTAGAGATACAAGATCATAAAACATGAGAAAATAAAGCAAAATTAATACAACATTGTTTTGCTCTGACAGCTAAGGGTTTATGAATATGGCTACGATACACTATTTAAGAGTTTTTGACTAGAACCAATAAAATATGTCTTCTGTTTTTCCTGACTAAAAAAACTGAAAGTTTACAAAAAGAAGAGATCCCAAACTGGCTGGGAGCACCAGCTTAGAGACCAAGTTTAGACTACTATGAGTTATTTTTACCCTAGCCTATTGCTAAACAAACATGTACTTCGTATCTCCAGAGATTTGATAACTAATTTAATTTCTGAGTTCACCAACAAAAGTTGTTAAAGGAACCATCAAACTGCGGATTGCAAAACTTCTCAAATACGTTAAGTACAGAAAGGCAAACTGACATGTTGTTTTCAAATGATAAGCCCTGGAATTAGGTCTGCACATGACTAAGAAAAGAACTTAGAACTCGGGCTTTTCCTATCACACTCCAGCAACTCTCTACTGCGATTGGTTCGTTCAGTTTTTATTTTGTTGACAATGCTGCTCACTGACATCGGCATCTCTGGCCCACCGGGGGGGCCATGTTATGAGTTTGTGCTGCCATGTGATTTCATGCCCTGTATTTGCATTTGTGTTTCTGATTTTTTTTTTTTTTGTTGGTTCCATTCTAATGGTCATAGGTGAATAGGACAAAAACAGATAGGGGCTTGAATGTTTAAGTAAAGGCTAAATGAGCTCAGAGCATTCCACACAAGTGATGATTTCTTTGTAGAGCAAATAGAGAACCTTGAGCGCCACAAAGCATATGTAGAATTGGGCCACCAAGGTCAGAGAACCTGTGTCATGGGTGTCACTCCACAGTCATGTTGCAAGTAGCAGTTTCATTTGGGCAATGCCACATTACTAGGTTAAATTAACGTGAGTTTTATTCTTTTTGTAGTTTTATTCCTATTTAATTTGTCATTTTCTTTTGACTTTAGAAGTATATGTTAGCTATAAAAATAAGAAGCTTCTACCTAAATCATGTTTATGAATATTTAAGAAACCCTATAGTAAAAACAAATCTGGTTACTACTATGGGTTCTCAAGAATCTGTTTCCTCTGTATTACTCAGGTTTGAGCAAAACTATTGTATTCCACTATGATTCCCACATCATTTCCAACATGATTGGTTGAAAGATTGGAACCCCCTGCCTGGGGCTCAGCTCTGGTCCTTAGGTAGAATTACACGGCCTCAATAACAAAGTCCCTTTTCAGCAAAGTTGGCTATTCCTGTGCGTCCTGCATTTAGCATTGACTTTGTGGCTATGTCCTACATTCTCTGCAAAATGCTCAGCTGTCCTTGGTTGGGTGTACAAATCTTTTAAAAATTAGAATAGCCTTCAAAGGAGTCCACTGCAGCTCTGACTCGAATGTGGGGAGAGGAGACTCGTCCACAGCTGGAGGAGAAGGGCACAGGAAGTGACAGGAAGAAGTGGGGCACAACAGAAAAACCATCACTGAATTCCCCAAAACCACTGGAGCACATATTTGGCAAAGCGCTCTTCTCTGCTCCTCAACCCTGTGGTCTTCTGCTCGTTTGTTTGCTCGGCAGCACAATAAACATGAGTTTGCCATTCACTGAGGATGACTTCGGGCGCAGGAGCTGCAGCTGCCCGGCTAACTCCTACAGCACGGCGCAAATGCCCAGCATCACGAGGAGGTGGTGGAGAACACCTGTGGACCAGAGCGGGCGGGGACGGCGCTCAGCAACGCACCGACAAGGGCAAGGCCAACTCCATGAAAGGGTTAACTCACCAAGAGTCAACCTAGGGGTCCCAAGTAGGTTTTCGCAAAACTCTGCACGTTTTATACAAAGTCAGTTTTGATCATCCCTGGGGGATTCTGTAGCTCTCGGTATCGGTACAAACAGCCCAGCAGATAAGCCCGGGTCGTGGACCTCAGACAATTGGGAGTCTGCACCTCGACCATACAGTGATGGGGCATTTCACTCCAGGGCTTTACGCTGTAGAACTTTCTTTAAAGATTATGATCTAGGATTGGAGTTTTAAAAGTTGATTTACGTGATTTTTCTGTAATTATGAGAGCAAAGCCTGCCTCTGTGAGTTTAGTAACAAAACTGGCTTACTCCCCTCCTCAAGTAGTTCCACCTGGTCATCATTCAGGTGAGATCGTGGGTCTTAGCTGAAATGTTTCTTCCTCTAGGGGCTTCCCTGGCGGCTCTCTAATCCAGGTCCCGCCTCCCAGCCCATGTATTTACACATATCAGGAAGGGAAGGGGCTTTGCCTGTTTCGTTCACTGCCTGTCATGTAGCCACAGTGCCTAGAACAGGGCCTGGTACAGTCAACATAATTACAGTTGACCCTCACCGGATGTGTGCCGGGCGTCATTGTTCAGTGCCCTTGGCTGTCATTATATATGCGTCCAACCATGAATGTTAGGGGCAATCATTGGCCCAATTTAACAGAAGAAATTGGGGCACGAAGGGGTGAGGTCATTGCCCAAGGTCACTCAGTTAATAAGGGACAGAGCTATACCGAGAACTCAAATATTTGTTGAATAAAACAGTCATTGAAAATCATGTGCTCCAAGCGAAGGCACCTGGTGATGGCTTTCCTGAGACTTGGGGGAGTGGGGTTCAGTTCTGCTCCATCCAGTGTACCCTAGATCCCCCCTCCCTTCAGAGGTCAAGGGCTGGCTGGAGAAAGACCTCTCCGCCTCTGTCCCCCCACCCCACTCAGGTGTCCTTTAACATGCCATTTTCAATCCTTAAAGATTTGGTGGGGGCTAAAGTTAAGCTTCTTTTAAAACACATGTCTGCCTTTTCACAGCATCGCCCCGTGACCTTTCCCGAGGTATCTCTTCTCCTTACCTGAGAAGCTATAGAGACTCGCAAATCCCCTGCCTGTAGTGAGTAAAGAGAGAGAATGCAGAAGGTTTAAGAAAAGATCACAGCTGTGTTTCTAAAACAGCAGCCTGATGTATCTTCCCCTGATTAAATCACCAGGCGTCCCACAGCCTTTAGGACAAAGTTTATGCCAGGGATTCGCCAGGGTTTCGCCAGGGTTTACAAAGGCTTCCTGTCACGTTTTTTCTCTAAGGCATGGGTTGGTAAACTTTCTGGAAAGGACCAGACAGTAAGTGTTGTCAGCTTTGCAGGCCGTACAGTGTCCACCGCCACTAGTCCACACTGTGGTCGTTACGTGAATACAGCTGTAGACAATATCTAAATGAATGAGTTTGGCTGTGCTCTAATAAATCTTGTTTATAGACACTGAAACATGAATTTCATATAATTTTTATGTCATGAAACATTGTTCTTCTTTTGATGTTTTTTTTGGAACCACATAAAAATATAAAAACTGTGTTCTCAGCTTGCAGACCACACAGACATGGCAGCGTGGGCCTTAGCCCTCAGCCATCGTTGGGCAACTGTTCTCTAAGGTCTGGCTGCTGCAGCCTCCCGCCTTCCCACAGGTCACGCCATCCTGCAGGTCATACTTTAAGATTATCAACAGAGGTCTTCCATAAGCCCTGCACTAGGTTGAATCCTTTTGCCATACACAGGTTGAGTATTTTATCCAAAACACTTGGGACCAGAAGTGTTTCAGAGTTTAGTTTTTTTCTTTTTTGGATTTTGAAATATTTTCATTATACTAGTTGAGTGTCCCTAATCTGAAAATCCAACATCCAATGAGCATTTCCTTTGAGCCTGATTTTTGAGCGTCATGTTGGTGTTCAAAAAGTTTCAGATTTTGGAACATATTGGATTTCAGATTTTTGGATTAGGGATGCTCAACCTGTATTCCCATAGAATCTGCCCACCCTCACCCCTTTTAAGAGAAATGTCTCTTTCCGTGAGTGTTTTTAACATCGCTCTTTTTGCTGAACGGTAAGTTCCTTGAGGACAGGGCCTGCAGGCATCTCATGTATTTCTGAACCCCGTACCCAGCCCAGCCCAAGCATGGTGCTAGAAGGTCAGTCAAGGTTTGTGGACTTGCATGTGACATTGCCAGGACATTTCAGTTTCTATGGTTACTGTTCCCTGCATGCTCTGGAAGCTCGGCACGTTCTAGTTCCTTGGGGCATTGGAATTGAGGCCGCAGATAGAACTTGTCAGGGTAGTTAACAAACCTGGGCTCCTTGGTTTGGCTTGCGCTTCTCCCCACCCCCTGCTGAGCACTCGAGGAGCAGGTGAAGGTTGTGCCTACAGGCACAGCTGGTTTGGCAATTCGGTCAAAATGCTCAAACTGGCTGTGCCTGTGGACGCAGCCCAGAGTGAACTCAACCCTTCGGAAAATAGAGCAGTTGCTTACTCCGCAGGGAGAGCTCCACGACCAGGACGCCCCCAGTCTGGTCCCGAAGGAGGCGCTTCCTTTTGTCGCAGGTCTGAAGACCCAGAGGGGCGGGGGAGGGGCGGGCGGATGAGAAATGAACAAAAAGGAGAGAAAAGAGAAACAAGAGATTTAAAAAAAAAGCCACAAACTGGGTGGAGTCAAGATTCCCCAGTCAACCAATATTAGTTACCTTTTTTTAAAAAAAATAACTCAGGGAGACATTTTTCATCCCTTCTCTGACTTGAGTAAACGAAGAAAGCTTTACTTTATTAACTCCCCAGTGGAAGAAACCCTGCTGGAAGAGATGACTGGGTGTGGGAGGACTGACACCATTGCTTTGGATAAGAACCATTTGTTTTGATAAGGCTTTTACGTACAGTTACTCTTATCACAGTGATTTTTGAGAAGCAGACACTTGAAAAATGTGCTCTAGTTCCTTTTCTTTCTTTTTTTTTTTTCTTTAAATATGGTGTCTCCCATCCAAGTACAACCAGGCCGGACCCTGCTTAGCCTCCAAGATCAGATGAGAACAGGTGCGTTCAGGGTTGTATGGCCATAGATTAAATATGGTGTCAGTACTCATCCTTTGATCAACCTCTTCCATCCTCTATCCTCTCCCTGGCCCTGCACCCTTTGGTTTTTTTTCCCTTTTTCTCTTTGTGCTCACAAAGGACCATTTTCTGGCCAAATGAATCGATAGAAATAGAGATTATAATCTCATTTCTGTTGATTACTATGGGCCATGTGGGTAGGTAGCCTCTTTGGAAACACTAAGGTCTCTAGTCCAAAGAGACCAGAGAAGATAACAGTTTGGGATTCAGCACTTTTAAGTGTTTAAGGTGGTGGTTCTCAGACCTGAGCGAGCACCAGGCTTGTGACAGCTTCTTAGAGCACAGATTTCCTGGGTCTTCCTCTCACACAGTCAAATCAGCCTTGACCCAGGGTCAGGAATTTCTTGTAGCATCTCCCTGGGGTTGCAGAGATGGACCTTCAATCTGTCCAATCAAGACTGAAAATGCCCACTTTTGAGTTATGTCCAGAGCCTGTCCCTGCCACCGAGACCTTGGATTTCCCTTGCACTTTGCAGCATGGGCCCCTTCGCCCAATGCCATTCCTCCAGAAAGCCTTCAGCACACCACTGCACTGGCCTGGTTGGTTATGATCCCAGCTCAAAACACAGCCCCCTGCGGGTAACGTTGTCCTTCAGGAGAGAGTGGCTCACCACGGGGCAGGAGAACTTCTCGCTGTCACAGATGAACGTCTCACAGTGTAACCAAACCTTGGAGAGTTTGGGGATGTTCTGGAACCGGAAAGCATTGAATTGGAAGGTTGCCCTGTGATCCTTCCCGTTCTCATGCACGAGGACTGTGTCATCCGTGGGGCAACTGAGGCAGACGCGGGAAGGAAGAGACAACTGTCACCCCATGGAGCCCCAGCAGGTCCTGCTGGGGCCAATTTACACACAACGACACTCCCCGAGGTCCTCACACGGTGCCTTCCCTTCCCAGGCACTTTGGCCGCAGCACCTCACTGGATCCTCACACCCGCGAGCCCAAGTTGCAGAGGTCAGAGTTGGACACGGCTGTCTCCGTTCAACAGACAAGGTCCAGCAGGAGGGGAGTGACTTAGGAGAAGCCACACAGCTGGTAAGTCACGTCTCTGTCCCAAAGCACTGGTATGTGCCCAGATCCCGAGGGCAACACAAGAAAAAGACAGTGGTGCTGGAACAGCACTTCCCAGTGTTGTCACAGCTGCCTGAGCCCACGTCGCACCCAGTGCATTTCTATGTGCGTATTATGAGGTTTTGCCATTGGAAATTAGAATTTATGTTACATTATTTAAGGTATATATATTATATACTAACCTTCGTAACCACGTGGGCATAGTTTTAATATAAGCACAGAAAAAAAATGACTAGAAGGATACCACCTAAATGTTAACGCTGGCTGTTACTGAGTATTGAAATTAGGGGTGGTTTTTGTATTCTTCTTTGTATTTTTATGTATTTTTCTGAATTCTCTATAATGAGAATATAAATGTGTGTGAAGTTCCAAAGTCCCAAAAGTAATAATTCAGTAAAAAAAAAAAAAAAAATGGCTCAGATGGGCATTATACGAACCAGTGGTTCTCAGCTGGGGGCCATTTTGTCCCCCAGGGGACATTTGACATTGTGATTGTCAAGACCAGGGGACAGTGCTGCTGGCATCTAGTGGGCAGAGGCCAGGGATGCTGCTGGACACCCTGCAGTGCACAGGACAGTCCACAACAGGAGAGGGTTCCATCCAAAATGTCAGCCATGCCAAGATGGAGAATCCCTGGTTTAAGGAAAAAATTTTTTTTTAACAAAGACACACTGATTGCCTGTTTAAGTGCCATTTAACTAGGTGTTGGGAGCAGACATTCTGGGGAATGTACAGGGAGGCCCACCTGAGTGTGGGGGGTTGTTATCTGCAGGAGACAAGGGACACCAAATTCTGTCCCCTTATAGGGAAAGTTCTATGGGTTGAAAAGGTCAATACCAGTAGGCAGCACCACAGTAGGGTCCAAAGTTAACGGTGCTCCGAAGCGTCTTTGAGACTTCATTGTAAATCCCACTCAGCGCAGGCACCAGATGGTCCAGTTACCCCAGAGAACCGTCATGATGTTGCCCCCCCCCCACCCCGTTCCCTTAGAACCAGACATCAAAGGGCCAAATTCGGGGCTGGACCTAAGGACAGCAAGTCTGATAGTGAGTGACACGAGTGGATGCTGTACCTTCACATCTGGACCAGGGGTCCAAGCTGGTTCTATTTGTGGTGGCCTCCGAGCAGTGGTGAAGCTAGGAGCCTTTTCCAAGTTGTGAAACAAGACTCTTGTAGGATCATTTGGTTAATAAACCTGAGATCCGTGTATGAACTCAAGACTTGAGTCCTTAAAATAGCTCTTTGCAGCCAGAGTGCCCCGAGCATGGTGTCGGCCAGTGGAAAATAATGTAAACAGAGCTTTGTTGGAGAGTGGGGAGGAGGCTGATGCCAGGCGGGCCCAGATGCCTGGCATTGCTGCCTCTGGGCACTAGCCATGGCACCTGCCCCTCAGTGTCAGCTACCTCTGGATGGTGGAAGTCCACAGGAGGCTTTTACACTGTCACTGCATGAGTCTCCTTCCCCACAAGAGATTGCCCTCTGAGATGGGTGCACTGCTTCAGGTGCACTTGTGTGCACAGGGGAATTCCTGGCGCTACAGCTATTGTAATCTCTCCAGGCACTCTTGAACACTGGGTTTTCCCAAAGGGGCCCAGTGTGAACAAAAATCATCTGGAAGTTTGTGAGAGTGGACTTTCCAATTCTCCCCTTTGGCACTGGCCTTTGTGCACATATCTCTAAGCTCAAGGTCCCAAGTCAACTAGGCAGGATATCGAAATTGATCAGCACTTCTTAAATCTGGCTGTGCTGAAATGCAGATTCCCAGGGTTTCCCTAAAGACCTTCTAACTTGGTAGGTTTACGATGCACCTGCATGTGTTAACAGGAACCCTAGGTAGTTTGGCGTACACTAGAGTTTGAGGGTCACTTGTGCAGACCACCCCAAAGCTACAGGTGTTTTGTTTTTTTTCCGGTCATATTACACATCTGTCACGTGGGAGCAACAGCACCAGAACTATTTACAGGGAGATGATTCCGCGAGTGGTAGAAGCCTTTGCTCAACATGACCACTGCCTGAGAGACCCCCCAGTGCCCGATGGTAATTTCAAGTCCCTGTAGGTCAGTAATTTCAGAATTCCTGAAGTCATTTGACTGCACCGTTGCTAACAGAACCTAACTGAATAGAACCATTCAATGGCAGATATGGGGGAGGTACCCAGGCTAAGCCCCCATCTCTGCAGGCGGCTGTGCTGGGCTGTTGGGGTGCGGCTCTGCCCAGCACTGTCTGAGTGTGAACCCCAGATCTTCTTCTTGCTAGCTCCAGACCTTCAGCAAGTTTGTGGACCTGTCTGTGCCTGTTTTTTCATCTATAAAATAGTAATTACTATACTTTATAGAGGGTTTAGTGACATTTAAATAAATTAGTATGTGTAAAGCGCCCATATAGAACAATGCCTGGTATAGTTTAAGAGCTGTATAAGTGTTTGTCAAATAGAAACAAAGGTACAAAGTAGCTCCACCTTTGTTGTTTAATTTTCTTTGTCCTTGGCTGCAATTTTTACTTGACCTCATGAGCTGTGAAGATAACAGGGCACAGAGGTCTGCTTTGTCTGGGGAATGGTTTCGTCTTTGTTTACTGTTACTGTGCGGATGACGCCCACATTTTCTGTCTGGCTCAACCTCTCCTCTGTTTTCCAAAATTACAATTCTAAGTACTTCTGGACAATTGTTATGTGAAGCTTAGTGTTCCCATCCCTGAATGCAGGGAGAATCCACACTCCCTTATCCAGAAACGTCCTTTCCCAGCAGCCAACAAACCCCATTACTCCGCTTTGTAGTATGCAGATTGAACAACACAAAGCCATCTTTGTCACATAGTCCTCAGAGACTCCCTCCGCCCCCATCCAATTAGTTCCTAAATATTTCTCACTCCGAGAAAAAGGCTAATCGGTGCAGAATATAGTTAGATAATTAGATAGAATGAATGCAATATTTCGTAGGACAAAATAGTGACTACAGTCAACAGTAAGTTAGGATATACTTTAAAATCACTAAAACAGTGGAATTGGAATGTTCCTAACACAAAGAAATGACAAATGCTTGTGCTGGTGGATACCCCAGTTACCTGGATGTGATTATTACACATTGTATGCCTTCATCAAAACATCACATGTACCTCATAAACACAGACAACTATTATGTACCCATGATAACTAAAAATGAAAAATTAATTGAAAAAAAAAACCCTTCTCCCTCCCTTTTATGATCGTCTTTCTATTCACTTGGCTATGACATCAGTTCATGTCTTATCACCTCTGTGTTGTAACTGCCACAGCCTCGGAGCTGGTCTTCCCACCTCCCATGCACTGTTTCTAAACCATCCTACACATGACGTCCAGAAGAGCCTTTCCATGGTGCAATTCTGATACTTCAGTCCTCTACACTAGATTTTAAAGGCTTCCCATTATCTACTGAATTAATAATAAAAATAATAATTTTATTTAAATTGCTTGGATACAGACTATCCAGCCTTACTTATCCTCTCCTGTGCCTCAGTTTCCTCATCTGTAAAATGGGGATGATAGGAATACTACCTTCCTGTCTAAGGCTTAAATGAGTTAATATAGGGTAAAGCTCTCAGAACAGTACCTGGCACCAAGAAAGCTCTGCACAATGTTTCCTAGTATTTGTACTTTGCCTGGAAGTACAGAAGATGTCACTGATGTCACTCCAACAGGTGCCACCTCTTGCTCCCAAGCTATGTCAAGCCAGAGCAAAGTAGCCCTGGACATACCTGGCTCTGCTGCTCAGGCCTGTCTAGGTAGTACAGGTACAGTGATACCTACCCCTTGTTGATCAGCTGCCACTGCAAGGGATACATGAAGTCAGCGGAGGGTGTGGCCCAACAGCTGTTCAAGACCACTTTAAACCTGGAAATAAAACAAAATGGCCTCACTTTGAGCTAGAGAGTCTTATGCCTAGAAACATCTGGTGATTAAAAAGTGTCTCAGCTGGTCTTTATTGTCTTTTCTTTATATTTAAAAATATAAGCCTAGAGGATATGTACTTACCTGATGCTTAATCCTTTGGCTTCTACTCCTGCAAACAGATCTGAACCGATTTCAGATGTTTCCAGGACAAAGGGGGCTTCTTTCTTGGTGGAGAACTTGGCATTCTTTGGAAGGAAATGGACACTGGGCGTTATGACCTCTCAGACTGAGCATGTGGGTCTGGCAGGAGCAGATGAATTGGGATGGGGTGGGGGTGAGAATTAACCCAAGGACATAAGTGCATAAGGCCGCAAAGTGTCTCTGCAGGACCAGAGAAGCCACAATTCCTAGGGCGCTAGTGCCATCTTAGAAGGGACAAGGACATCACATAGTCTGCACTTGCTGGCCATGGCGAGACACATAGTCCATGTATATTTCATTTATGCCAATGAGATTTGACTGATGGGAAGGAAGTGGAGCCCAGGGACGCTGAGTCACTGTGTTTTACTGAACACATACGGCGCCTCCCTACCCTCGTTCCCCTCCACTTTTTGCCTGAGCAGATTTCAGCCTGGGTTGGAAAGTTTATGATCTGATTCTTAGTAAAATTAACAACAGCAACAAAAACAACCACAACTTATTGATCGCCTACTACATGTGGGGCACTTTTCTATATATTGGGATAGTCTCTATGTCAGGATATTCCATATATTGAAATACATTAGTGAACAAATAGCAAAATGTCTGTCTTCAGTGAGCTGGTGCTCTAGCAGGGGAGACCAATGACAGACAATAAGTAAGTCAGTTATATAGTCTGTTACAATAGAATGTGGTACATTATATAGAAAAGCTATTATGCAGTGAACATAGAGCAGGACAAGGCGGACTGGGAGTGTGAGGAAGGCCAGATTGCAATGTCAATACAGCAGTTGGGGTGGCTTCACTGAGGACGTGGCATTTGAGCAAGGCTTGGAGAGAGGGGGGAAGGGGGCCATGCAGCCACCTAGGCAAGAGTGCTTGAGTCAGGCCAAAGGCTCTGGGCCCTGGCAGGACTGCAAGGAGGCCAGTGTGGCTGGAGCAAGTGAGCAAGGCAGGGAGTGGAAAGTGGGGAGGGGATGAGGTTAGAGAGGCCATGGGGGTGGGTGGAGAAACCCAGGGCTGCAGCTCTGAGTGCACTAGGGGAGTCATCACCTTGCTTTGAGCGGCAGGTTCTGATCCCTGGCTCGGCACGGGTGGTGTTTGCCTGCCGTCTTCATCAGGATGTTCTGGACAAGTCATTAGGAATAATAGCAGTGTTTCCAGTGGCCTTACCCAAAGGAAGCTGATTTCCCCATTCTCTGAGTCTTGGGTTCGTTCAGCAATAGCAACAACCTTTAGTCTGTGGCCTCCAGAGACAAAAGCATTGTGATGGGAGGGTGAGGACGGGGGGGGGGTTAACCTCAGCTCCTGCTGCTAACTTGGGACACACTACAGGCAAGTCAGCCTTGCAGGCCTCAGTTTCTCCATACGCAAAATGGGAATAAACTTTGCGACTTTATATAATAGAAGAGCAAAGCTTACGCCAGGGGGCCATTTAAAAGATTGGGCTTGGAGATTCACAGAACTGCAATAGGCAGACAGTGGCAGGAGGAGCGGATGTTCAGCCAGGATGTCAAGACGGACTTTACTCCTCACATGTCAAACCCACAGGGACATTGCTGAGAGGACTCAGAGTCTCTTTCATCTTCTATGACCTCTTACATTATTTTACAGACTGGAGGCCCAGCCAGGGCTCCCTGACTCAGTCACCTAAAAGTCTGCTGTTTTTCTCCCATTTGTCAGGCCCCTACACCATTTAAAATGGTTGCTGTAATTAAATAATAGTGTTCTTAATCATAATGGATTTACTAGCTTAACCTGCAGGTTCCAGTGGCAGATTTACAGTGATTTTTAAGGTCCCTTGTTATTTTCTGAGATCTGTCATGTTTTGAGAGACCATTTCAAATAGGAGAACTAACCTAGGGACCACAGGTCGTCCTCAACCAGAGGTTCTCCTCCCACTCCTTCTCCCAGGGACCAGCCAGCAGAGTATTAGGATATTGGGATAACGCCTCTACTCATGGGGGAATCGGCCTGATTCTGTTACAAAGTGGAGCACAGAACCAGCTCCATTAATTCAATTTCTGAAAAAGAATACTTTGAATGATCAGGTTCTTTACTTTCTCACCCAACATCTAAGGCAATACTTAGCATGACTTTTCCCTACTTTCTTTATAACATAAAAATTAGCAACTGATTTCCAGATTAAGTAGTCCCCGCTTACTCACAGGGGATATGTTCCAAGACTCCCAGTGGATGCCTGAAACCGTGGGTGCACTGAACCCAACATACACTGTACTTTTTGGATCTGATGACTGAGACAGCTACCAAGTGACTATTGTCAGGTGTCTATGGTGTGGATACAATGGACAAAGGGATAATTTATGTCACATGTGGGACAGAGTGGGATGGTGTGGGACTTCATTACACCACTCAGAATAGGTATGTAATTTAAAACTTATGAATTGTTTATTTCTGGAATTTTCCATTTAATATTTTTGGACTATGGCTGACTATGGGCAACTGAAATTACAGAAAGCAAAACCGTGGATAAGGAGGGACCTGGAAAGTTTATTTTGGCCTCCCTGGAAACGTAGAAATGCTATGTAAACTACTCGTTTACCGAAGAGAATGGAAGACCACCTTGAAAACTCATGCCATCCAGTCCCTTCACTTTACCGAAAGGTGGAGTCACAATTATCTAGTGACACAAGTTAAGGATGGGTATACCTTGTTTAACAATAGTTCATGTGGAAAAATCTAGAACTTGCTTTTGCTCACAAACTCAATGTGAGATAGTGGTAAAAGTTATTATCATAGGACATGTTTCTAGAGTCTTCCAGAACCTAGAAGGTCACCTCTGCCCCACTGTGCCCTGCATTGGTCTGACAAGGTCTAGAACTGTGGTCCCCAAACCCCAGCCCGTTGGCCGGTACCAGTCCGTGGCCTGTTGGGAAATGGGCCACGCATCACCACCTGAGCTCCACACTTCCCCCTCTTCCCGCCCACAGCACCCCACCTCCCCAGCCCCAGGCTGTGGAAAAACTGTCTTCCATGAAACTAGTCCCTGGTGACAAAAAAGTCAGGGACCACTGGTCTAGAACATAACATTTCAGTTCTGGCCTCCATTTTTTAATAGGGGCACTGACCAACTGTCAGATTCAGAGAAGAGTGACTCGGGTGGTGAATGAACCGCCAGTAGTGAACAGATGTTTAGCTTGGGGAAGATGTTTAGCCTGAGATATCTGAAGGGCTGTCAGCACCATAATTACATGGTTTCATTTCAGAAGACAGAACCAGGGCACTGGCCGGAGTGCAGGGTGTCAGATTTCATATGCTGATCTAAAACGGGAAGGCTCCAATCACCATTGTCTCTGGGAGAGGTAGGGAGGCGGCCCCTTAGCAATCTCACAGAAGGGTTTTGGGCTTTGGGTGGAAAGTCAAATTTGATCACCTCTGAGGTTTGTTTTGACTCTCTAAGTTTGTGAATTTGGCTTCTATTGTTTGCATTTGTTCCATCCCAAGCTTTTTCCTTTCTCTCTCAGAGGAGTGATCAGTACTGTTCTGATGGAATAAAAGTCGGTCTAATCACACACTGACATTGACGCTCAGCCCTATAGGGGTAACAATGCTAGGATCCCTCGGAACTTCCAGTTTAAATAGGGCCAAAGTCTGCATTCATGGGAATGGCTACTTTCTTAGGCATTTAACTTGTGCCAGGCACTGTGCTTTCCAAAGATTATTTCATTATAACAAACCTGCGTGGTAAATGCTATCATTATCCCTATTTAACAAATGCAGAGATGGAGGTTCAGAGAGGTTAACTAACTTGCCCAACACAACTAGCAAATGCGGAACAAGCCTTCAAACCAGTGGTCTGATGGCAAGGCCCATTTTCTTAACCACAGCACCAGGCCACTTCTGGAAACTGACGACCTTCCTGTGTTTTTTGTTGGGAGTCAAAATAACTTTTCTCTAGCAATACCAACCGTGGGCCCCGGGCAAGAGCGGGTGGGAGGGCGATGGAGAGAAAAGCAAGAGGAAGCGCGCTAAGTAGGGCTGCTGCTTTTGGAGGCCAGCATTTGGAGCTCTCGAAGCCTAAGCAATTAGCAGTGCATTGATTCCATTGTGCTATCTAGGGCACAGCTCTGTTTCTGGTAATTTGATGGAAATATATGCGGGAGCAGTTGTTGCTTCAGAAACGCACAAGAATGCTCTCAAAGCAGAGGAAGGGAGGAGAAAAAAATACCAAGCCTGTGGGTCAGGCGTAGGAAACCGAGGTGGGAATATTAATCAGTGTGAAAGTCGCTGTGCAGCAGAGCCCCCTCTTTGCTGAGGTCCCTTTGTCCTGGCGGGCCCATGGTGGGCCTCAGGGGAGGCCTTAGCCTCATTTCTATACTGGTGCAAGGAGATATCTTGTTATTGGTCTATCCAGCCCAGAGAACATGCCTTTTAATTTTTTTTTTTTTTTTTTTTTAAGAAAATGAGCTCCTTCCAGTTCTAGGATTTGATACTTGGTTTGTGTTTGAAACTCAGCCCAACACGGCTGATGGTGGCTGATAATTTTCAACAATCCTGACGTCTCTCCATTGCCAACTGTTGTAAAAGTTCATAGGATCATATCTACAATTTTATCTGGTGAAAATAACAATGATTCACTTCCAAACGGGGATTCAATAGTAAAGGCAGCCTGTCATCAGGAAGTCCCCTGAGACTGCTGTCAATGCGTAGAAGCCTATTTTCTCTCTGGAAAGCCTTCATCAGTGACTACAGTGGTTTCTCCATCATCTCCTCACCCTGGTGGCCCAAACTGTATTTTACGCCTATTATAGGTCACGGGGCTGTACGAGATTCCTTTTCCTTTTCTATTGCTTAACCACTAGTGGTATGTGGCTAGAAGCAGATCTAGATTTTGTGGAACCTTGAAGCTTATACAATTTGGAGAGCGCTCTTTGATAAAAAGAATCAAAATTTTCAAAACAAAATTAGGCACAGGGCTTTGAAAGGGGCTTGTGCAAGTGATGGGCCCTGAAATTTTAGTTTCATTCCCTTCACGGTCAGTGAAGTGACCATGGTTAGCAGATCTGTGTTCTAGAAGCGGCACTGGTCTGAAGTACCTGTAGGATCTTGGGCTAACCACTTCCTCCCTCTGGGCTTCAGATCCTAATCTGGACTAGGTTATTCTAGGGTCCCTTCCAGCTGTCACTTTCTGAGTTCAGCAGGGTTAATAGTTTCCAGGCAGCAGGTGAAGCAAGTTCAAAGAGTTCAAAATTAATGGAGTTCCAGGTGGGACGGATTTTTCCTTTGGGAAATGAATGGGTTGGACATGATGCCCACTAAGGATGTCTTCCAGTTCTAATGTTCCATGCAAAGGTTTGTATTTCTGCCTGCATCCTCCTCTAGCCAGCTGGGCCAGTGTCTCTATGCATGTGTCCTCACTGGAAGCTGCAGGTTTGGGAAACAAAGCACCCCTTCTAAACAGCAGAGCAGCCGGGCTCATGGCCACTGCATATTTAGTTTCTCTGGAGCACTTTATTTTGGGAGAGACCAAAGTGTGTCTTTAACTTCAATGACAACATAGGCAGCCTGCCTAAATTAGACAGCAAGGAAACCCACTAACTGAAAGACTTCAGAGACCAGAGAATTAGGCAGCAGCCCAACCCTTCTCCTTAGTCCTGTCCCAGGCAGGCAGCTCAATTCCCTGTGCCAAATGGTTTTAAGAAGAGCTAAATTCTAAATATAAATCTCTCGAGTGGGTTGCAGTAGAAACTAATCTTGATTAAGAGTCAGACATTGGCTATCATTTTACTGACTACCATTGACCTTGCCTTAATTTTCTCATCTGTAAAATGAGAAGGTTGGCCTTATATCTTGTGGCGCTTTTCAGCTCTTCTATCCAGTCTATGAATCTGACTTTCTGCTACACCTAGTCTTTTTTTTTTTTTTTTTTTTTTTTGGTAGCATCTTGCTCTGTTGCTCCAGCTAGAGTGCAATAGTGTCATCATAGCTCACTACAACCTCAAACTCCTGGGCTCAAGTGATCCTTCTGCTTCAGCCTCCCAAGTAGCTGGGACTACAGGTATAAGCCACCATGTCCAGATAATTTTTCTAATTTTTATGGAGATGGGGGTCTCACTCTTGCTCAGGCTGGTCTCGAACTCCTGGCCTCAAGCAATCCTCCCACCTCAGCCTCCCAGCGTGCTAGATTGCAGGCATGAGCCACCATTCCCAGCCTACACCTAGTCTTTAAAGAAGTTTAAAGCTAACCCAAAGCTTCCATCTCAACTTGAATTCAAGAGTGAGGCTCTGCATAGAGCTTGGGGAAGAGTGGATCCTGCGGAAGCATCCCATCATCTCCTGATCTCCTGGAAAGGCCACAGGGCGGTAAAGGGAACCTGGATGCCACTTACAGTGTAGAAGTTGAGAGACAATTGGCTTTCGAATGTGCCCATGCTGCCGTTCTTCACATGCACGGTGGCCACTCTGAAAAGGGGAGAGAATTTTGCATAAGGACTGAAACACGCCTGGTTGCTAGGGACTGCAGCACACATACAAGGCAGCCAGCCCTCCATGCTGCAAGCAACTTACCTCTGGTCAAAGGCGGCCTGGTTCACCAGGTAGGTGGAGTGGTAGGTGCAGGAGAAGGAGTAGTTGACAGGCTGGTTTTTCACGATCACCGTGCTGTCATTGGAAACAATGTGGCTGTAGAAGTGGTAGATGGGTGGCTTGTACTAGAGAAAGGAAGAAGGCAGTCAGGGTGGCCCGGCATCCCCTAGATGGGAACGTGGGTTCTGGGAAAAGTCAGTGAAGATGGCTCAGGAAAAAGCCCAGTGGAGAGACAGGAGTGTCTACCACTGACGGTGGCATCCTCTCTTTTTGTCTGCTAGTGAGCTGATAATTTTTGTAAAGAGTTCTTGTGTCCATTCAAGTAAAATTGTTTAATCTAGGTTGATGTTGTATGCTTAAAAAAAAAAAACCATATATTCATTGGGCTCTGACCAAAAAGAACTGGCTCAAGAATTTATTTCCCAGCATCAACTTTTTATCCATTTCTCCTGCCCAAGTATCCTAAGTGAATGCTTCACCCATCTCCAGTTTCTAGAATGTGACTGTCTAGTCTTAGCTCTTTCCTCCTTCTGACCATAAACACTATTTATTTTCCTTCTTTTTCTTTTTTGAGACAGGGTCTTGCTCTGTTGCCCAGGCTGGAGTGCATTGGCACCATCATAGTTCACTGCAGCCTCAAACTCCTGTGCTCAAGTGATCCTCTTGCCTCAGCCTCCCAAGTAGCTAGGACCACAGGCACGTGCCACTATCCTGGCTGGGTTGTTTTTTTTTTTTTTTTTTCTTGTAGAGACAGGCTGCTCTTCAAGAAACCATGTTGCTCAGGCTGGTCTCAAACTCTTGGTCTCAAGTGATCCTCCCACCTCAGCCTGCCAAAGAGCTGGCATGATAGGCAGGAGCCCTCATGCCCGGCCCATAAACACTATTTCTGAGACTCTTCCCTCTGACTCGTTGGGCTCTAAAAGCACAGACTATCAGCTGTATGGGACATTGAATAGCCACTTGAGAAGTGACCTACCTGAGACCACACAGATGATTTCTAGTTCACCTCACCAAGATACACTCAAAGTCATGATGTTTTGCTAATCATGCCCGTGACTCTTCCCACTGAATCACTGAATCTTTGTGAGGCTTTTAGGAAGGGGAGGTAGCCCTGGAAGCTCTTTGCTTTCATCTTCTGAGATCTGTAGATGTGCAATCTTCCGGCAGGCCAGGTGGTAGGAATGATGGCCCACAGTGGGAGGGACAGAAGACCAAACGTCCCTTCATGGCCGCATCCCTGCTGGTACTGAGGCCCTGAGCTAGGGCCTTTACTGGGAAGTCTCAGATTTCTCCTCCGTCACAGGATACTTGACAAGAGGATGTTTGTGTTTCCTTATATTCTATGATTCCCCACCCTGGTCCTTCATACGACCAAGTTACGAATTGTGTTGTACTTCGGCCGTGTCTTTAAAATGCTCTTCCAACGCACGTTGTCACCACTTCAGAGCCTCAGGCAGAGGCTGGCTCACACATCCACCCAGGAAGGATGGCAGCTTGTGAGCGCAAGCTCAGAACTTGAAGTGAGTTAGAGGTGGGAAATGTACTTGGTTCTACTCACAGAAGGTAACCTGGCTAGTTCTGGCAACAAATTAGGAGAATAAAAGTCAAGCTAAGAGAGTTATCTAAACTAGGCAGAAGAGAAGATTTAAAATAACACCACCATCCCAGGAAATCTGGGAGTCAGGATTGACAGCAAGCATCTCATGCTTGGGCCCAGTTGCCGTATCTCAACAACTCTGCATTGCACAGCCTGACCTTACCTCCGACTGGGTTCCACAGTAGGACTTGTTTTTAGGTGATAAGTCTGGAATTACAAACTGGTAGTAACCTCCTTCGTGGACCCCATTGTAACACAGCCCTCCGAGAGCCAGCTGATGCACTTCCCATCCATAGGGACACTCGGGGATTTTGGTGATGATGGTTTTGGGATAACAAAACACAAGAATGACATCTGGAAAGATATGGTAATCATATTAATCTACGTAAGGAACAGTGGATTACAGCCACACCTGAACATGCAAAGCAGTAGGTT
This sequence comes from Eulemur rufifrons, assembly GCF_041146395.1. Taxonomy (NCBI): domain Eukaryota; kingdom Metazoa; phylum Chordata; class Mammalia; order Primates; family Lemuridae; genus Eulemur; species Eulemur rufifrons. The sequence goes on along the minus strand of NC_091010.1, from coordinate 56,039,717 downwards.
AAAATAACACTCTCCTTCCTATTGTTTACCAGCTGTGTTGGAAGTTTTCCCCAAACTTCAGTCACTGAGGTTCCAGTTTTATAGTTTTTGCTACATCAGTTTAATAACTGCACTATACTTAATACATATTTAAAATTGGTCCATTTTAAAACTCTAATTTTATTTTAAGGAGTACATCTGTGAAACCACAGATTAGATGTATTGAATATATATAAATAGATATTAAAACCCCCATGAAGATGAGCACATAATTTAAATTTTTTTTTTTTTCTTGAGACAGAGTCTCACTGTCTTTCCCTGAGTAGAGTGCCATAGTGTCAGCCTAGCTCACAGCAACCTCAAACTCCTGGGCTGAAGCGATCCTCCTGCCTCAGCCTCCCAAGGAGCTGGGACTATAGGCCACAATGCCTGGCTAATTTTTCTATTTTTAGTAGAGACTGGGTCTCACTCTTGTTCAGGCTGGTCTTGAACTCCTGAGCTCAAGCAATCCTCCCACCTCAGCCTCCCAGAGTGCTAGGATTACAGGCATGAGCCACCACTCCTGGCCAGTAACTTAAAATTTTAAAGTATCAGTTTCATGCATATTGTAAAACACTGATTTATGGCACAGGACAGAAATTCAACAGTCAAAAAATGTGAAGATGTTTTTAATATGTATATATATGTAGAGAGAGAGAAAGAGGGAGAGAGTGAGATAGAGCATTCTCTAATTATAAAAAAGTCTAAGTTTATCCATGTAACAAATTGCACTTTGCACTCCTTAAATTTATAGCATACCTGCTTTGTTTGGAGTGCATGATTTCGCAGAGGCTTCTGCAAAGATGGCCAACAGGACGAAGGCCTTCATCACCATTGCTTCTCTGCACCTAGTCTTTGCCAGGCCAAGCCAAGCTGGCCAAATATTTACGGTCTTTCCAGGGCTCGAGCCTCGATCATTCTAGGTCAGAAGCATGAACGAAAAGTTAAAATCAAGGGTAAGAACAAAGCAGCACACACAGTGTTGGGGGGAATGTCCAAGGGAGGTCAGTAATGCCATCCCCCATTTCTAATTGTCCCGTTTTAGTGCTGAGAGGCAAAAAGTGGGGCTCATACCACTGGGCGCATCAATGACACATGCAGTTGCCCATGTTCCCGACTGTTTCATCCTCTCCGGACTGTGGATGCTGCCTCTGGATGCTCCCCAAGTCCCCGGCCCCAGTCCTAGCTTGGCTTTATATAGCCCGAGGGTGTAAGAGAAACCGACTCCAGATAAGTCACAATGGGCCTGCTTATCCGCCATGGGGGGAATAAAAGGGACCTCGCACAGTAATCCTATGGGAAGCTCAGTTACCACTTGAGTCTCATTTCTTTCACTTTGCAGAATTGGATAAACTGGTTTTTTTTTCACAATGCTTCAACCAGGATTGAAATAAAAAGTTGATTTTTTCCCCCCTCCTACAAAAAATAACTCTGGAGGCAAACCATTCCTCCACAGTTCCAGATGACAATTGTCTTTCTTTTATGTCTTGCTTTCATTCTTGCTTTCTATTTTTATATGTAGGTGATCTACACTTTGAACTTAAGAAGACTCAAATTCAGCATTGTTACATGTGATAACTCAAACAAAAAATAGGCTATTTGTGTTAATGCAAACATTTTAAAGGGCTTTTCTTTCTCTCTAATTTTTAAAAAACAAACTCCGATGTCTAGAACTTCATCCTGAAATACAACTTTTAATTGCACACCCTCGAGGCTTCTAAAGCTTTATTAGTCTCCCAGAGCGATGATGTTGAAAGAGGGAACTTAGAAAGGCACTCTTATAATTCAATCCTTAGTCATCCGACTACATCCCACTGAAAACCACAGAAAAAATGCCGCCCCCATGAAGGTTGCAGATGTACTCCTGGGAACGCTCATAATTTAATGTTTCAGAACGTCGGGTGCGTCTCCCAAGCAATATGCATATGTAATATGGTAGAATTTCCTTATTTCCTCAAAACCTATTGTTAAATTGATAGTATGTTTTACAATGGTGGTGTCAGAGAATTAAGGAAATAGCCATGTGGCAAGCCCTTAAAAATTTCTGTGACTTAGTTTCCTTTTCCATAAAATGGAGGCTGTAGCCCTGGGTTGAGCTGGCAGGGTAGGATAGCAATGATATGGAGCGTCTCGTAAACTGCAAAGTATTAGATAAATAAATAGATCACGTGAAAAGACAACTAACAATTTTTGGCAATGTGTGCGTCCCAAGAGTTGCTTTTCTTTTCCTTAGAAGTACCACCAAGTGTCCCATTGTAGCTTTACGATTCATGTAACATGAAACATATCCATATTGTGTAACACGTATCCAATATATTTTGTGAATGAAGACCACATGGGATGGAGCGGGGAGGAGTAAGAAACATATTTAAAGGAAATTTTTTTTAACACTAGGATCAAGATGAGTGTGGCCTGGAAACATGAGAACCGTTATACTATTCTCTGTGACTCATTCCAGAGCAGAAAAAAGACACTTGAATCTCACAAATATCAGTGAATTCTGAATTTCTCTTTCCTGGGGCTTAGCACTAACTCCTTGTTTGAATGAAACATTTATTGGGCCCCAGTGGTGTACCAGGCACTGGGCTAGGTCCTGGGAAGACGCAGGCGCTTCAGAAGTGACTCCTTTCCCTGAAGTCCTGCGGGGAGGACAGTGCGTAGAGTGGTGGGAACGTGGGGTGGAGAGAGTGCTTGGACAGAGGAAGTGACAAGTATGCCGAGACACAGACGCCTGGAACAGCCTGACTGTGTAAGGAATGGGTCTCTGATTTGACATAAATGGTTATCCATCACTGACAATTTCAGTGTTGCTCTTCTTTTTTTTTTTTTTTTTTTTTTTTTGAGATAGTCTGGCTCTGTTGCCTGAGTTAGAGTGCCGTGGTGTCAGCCTAGCTCACAGCAACCTCAAACTCCTGAGCTCAAGCGATCCTCCTGCCTCAGCCTCCCGAGTAGCTGGGACTACAGGCATGCGCCACCATGCCTGGCTCAGTGTTGCTCTTCTATGTGGGTTGGGATGTTTGTTCCGTTTCAAGAGGACTCTTTTCACACGTCTTCAAATATGTCTTTCTTTTCAGCCAGCGTTGGCCCAGGCAGGTCAACAGAGTCGTCTTACCTCTGACCTAGCGGGACAGAGGTCATTCATGGCCAGGGTTGCAGTGGACATAAGCGCCTTTCCCCTCTCCCAGTTGGAAACGTCTGACGGTGCTGGTGAGATGCCATGAGGTGCGACAGGGTAAGGCTGAGACTCTGCTGTCTGCCTGAAACCCAAAGCCCACCTTGGCCCTGACTAGCTGTGTGCTCTTGGGCAGGTCACTTAGCTTCTGTGAGCCTTAATTTCCTGCTCTCCTGAAAGGATACGATGATATCTGTGACACAGTGTTAATCAGAACGTTAAATGAGATATATGTCTGTTAGCATAGACGTGGCTTATTTTCAGCTGTCAGGAAAGCCATTTGTTTCTAGGCTTAGTTCTACTTGGGGACTCCAAAGAGGGGAGCCTCTTAGGCGGGGGTCGCCACCAGATAGCACACACTATTGTCATCAGTGCTGGACTCCGTCATATGTAACTAAGAGCACAGGTTCTGGGGGAATTAGAGGTCGTGGCTCTGCCACATTTCCTATTGTGTGATCTTGAGCAAGTGGCTTGAGCTTTCTAAGCCTCCAGTTTCCACATCTGTAAAAGGGGCTTCCCATCACCTATAGCTGTTGTGAGGATATAATAAAATGACACATGTCAATTGCTTAGCACAGCATCTTGTACACAGCAAGCACTCAGAGGCTCGCTGCCATAAGTGTGTTCATCTGGGGTTTGTATTCTCAGGCTGGAAAGGCATGTCAATAGTGTTCTCACATGAACTCTGAGTGTTTTCTAATGGTAATATTTCTCTCTTTAGAAGCCTACCTTAATAAAAGAGCAGGCGTTTTTGATTTCTAGAAAACTCTGGTAACGATAAGATCTTGGGACAGAGAAAGACCTCTCCTACAATTTCTTGGAGCGGGGATCCAGCTAACAATGAGGTACATGATACTCCTTTCAAGGGACAGCTGAATGAAGTTGGGGAAGTGGATTTAACTTTTGTGGCAGGCTGGTCCCTAGATGTTTAATTTGCGTAAGAAACAGAATGGGACAAAATGTACTTGGGCCAAACAGGATTTGATACTTGCTCTGATAAAAGGCAGGAGGCTTCTATTTTTTCTGGTAATTACCTCCCATTCCAAGGCCCCATCCCACCCCCCCTCTGCTTTTTTGCATCCTTGAGATGAAGATGTGGTGGGAGGGGGCGCTGGGAGATGGAATCCAAGGGCAAAGTCTCCCACTGAGTTGTGCTATTTCTTCAAAAACACACAATCAAATGGATTGGGAGACTTTAACAATCCCAGGACCTTGGAAGAGCCCAATAAAGAGGGTTTTATGGCAGATGCATCTGAAAGATGAGCTTGTCTGTTCTGCACCTTTCTTGTTTGAATTGCCAAGCAATAGAAGATATCTGTCCTATTTGAAGGTGCCGAATGATTTGTGAAAACTGGCTTGAGAAAGCTGGCGCAGACACAAAGGGGTTGTTATTTGCAAAATTCCAATCAACATTTTCATTCATAGCTCAGAAATCACAGTGATGAATCATGTGATCCGCACCACCAGTGCACTCAGACTGAGGTGACAGAAGGTACTTTAAAAAGAAAGCTAATAAGCATGCCTTAAAGTTTAAAAAGCTGCTTTATTAACTTATTTTTTTTAGAGTGCACTGTTTTGAGATCATTAAATGTTGCATTTGTTAAATGGACTCTATTGTTTCCTTACAGCTCTGAGTCAAGCCGTCTACTTTGTGGGAGGCTCTGTTTGCCGATTTGCAAATGAGTGGGTGTTTCTCTACAGGCTTCAATGACTCAAACCTCACAGCACTCCCCAGGAATTAACAATTCTCCAGAGAAAGTGGTAGAAAGCACACTTTATAAAGGAGAATTGAAAAGCCAGAAAACCCTCTGGTGATAGCATATCAGAAATTCCGAGCAAGAAGCCCCACCTTCCCCATCTCTCAGCAGACCCTGAAGCCACCATTGCTCCTGGGCAGCTAAACCAGCCCCTCCAGGAGGTCTTGGAATCTTATCTGGCTCATTCCTAAGCAAGGCCTTGCGCTGTTCCTCAGGAGAGTAGGACCCACACTCAAGTCTCTTGTCACCCCGTCAGCTCTCCCCACCTGTCTCCCACCTCCTCCCTCACCTCCACTGGCCACCATAAGGCAGTCACACGGCTGACAGCAAAAAATTGCTCCTCTTCTCCTCAAGAGTAGGGGTCTCATCGCTGGTCTAAAAACCCCAAGCAAACAATTTATTCTGTTCTTGAACCTTCCCAGAGAGCTATTCATGTATTCCTCATTCATTTACCCATTCATTCATTTGCCAAATATGCACTGAATGACTATAATTTCCAGGCAATGATCGAATATCTGCCTATATCTGTATCTATATCACCTGCAGTGGATATAAAGCTATTGAGAAAGGACATACACAGGCTTTAGAGATAAAGAATAATGAGGCAGAGAAGGCGTTCACTTTAGACAGCCTAGATGTCCGGTCAAGGGCATCTCTTTGAAGAGAGACTTAAGGTGGGGCCGGCAGGCTGGGATGGGTGACGATGGGATGTGTGCACGTGTGTCTGTGTGTGCACACACACACGTGTGTCCACAAGTACATGTACGGGTAGGGGCAGAGTATTCTAGGCAAGGGTGTGGCACTTAAGGAGGCTCCGATGCAGGATGTACATTCACCAACCCTCACAAACATTTCTTTTGAAAAGCTCTTTACAGTGTTCAACTTTCCAGACACCCGAGCCATTTTCCTGTTTGTTTGGAAACATGCTTCCTCTTGCTCGACCTTCCATATCTTGAGAATTTCCATCTTTGGTGGATAAGGCCATTCTGGGTTTTCTTTCTCTTTTGGCTGATGAGTGTCACCTTGGTTATGGATTTGTCATTTGAGATGACTGTAATTGTCCCATGGATCTGCAGAAACTAGAACTAACAGCCTTACTTTCTAGGGCCCGTGTCTGTGTTGGCTGACTGATTTTTCTGCCAGGAACTTCATGGGAAGCCATTCTCTCACGTGATGAGCTGCTCCTGGCTTCTTTCTCATGTCCAGTCAAAGTCTAACCAAGTCACATATCATCATGATGATGCCAGACATGGAGTTTCACTTCGGTTCATGCTGGGACAGTTTATTGTAGAGGTCATGGCTAGTCCTCAGATAGCCCGAAGACAGGCAGAGCGCAGAAGCAGCGGAAGAAAAACCCTATCTGATCATCTTGTGACCTGCCGCTGGATGACTATGCGATCACAACCACACTTTGCTTTGCTCTCAAATGACTACATGCCCTCGATGGAGACCAGACACATCAAATACACTGCACTCATATTGCTACTTCTTCCTTCTGCACCCACGCCAGACATCACTCAGCAAGACACTCTTCCCTTCCGGCCTCTAGTATGACCTTGAGCATTCTCAAGACTGTACTCCAAGCAGACACTGTTAATCAATTGGAATTAGCATATGAGTTGAAACCCATTTGTTGTCCCTAGTATAAGCAACTCTCCTGCTTCTAGGGCTGAGAGGTACGCCCTTTTAGCACCATGCACGTCTCCTTCATAGCATTTTTATAACTGTGATAGTTGTGACTATTTTGCATGAAGTCTCTTTTACTAGACTGAAAGCTGCATCATGGCAAGGGTTCCGTCTGGGTTTTTGTTCAGCATTAAATCCTTAGCTCCCGACACAGTACCGAGCACATAGTTGATTTAGCAAATTATTTGAATGAATGAATGAATGAATGACACAAAGTTGTTCTTTGGAAGAAGTCAAAGTACTTTTTGAATTGCAACACAACTGCCCCTAACAGTAGCCCCTCTACTGAATGGTATTATTCTGTATTTGTGGAGTTAATCAGATTTTGGCCAGTTAGCATATATGGAGACCCAGGCAGACTCCTGAAATCTCTGATTTTTCTGCAGCCAACTCTTTGCAGTCAATACTAATTTTTAATACTAGTTTTGACTACTACAGTCACTGTAGGTACTATCGTTTAAGTGTTTCTGAAGAGCAAGCCATTTCCACGTTGCGTCAAACAGGTTTCTGTATAACTATAATGCACTGTGCTCACTTGTCAATGTTTCCTTTTGCTCTAAGAACCGAATTGCATGTTGGGGTGGGGGATGCGATTGTCTTCAAAATCCTACAGCTCCATCAGCACTTTCCCTGCAAAATGCATGCCTGACACTGTGATTCAGTGAATTTTAAATGATCTCAGGTGTCAAATTCTGAGTAGCAGAATTTATAGTTCCATTTTCCTGAGTTCCGTTTTCCTGAGTTCCAGTTTCCGATAGTTCCGTGCCCCTGAGCATGTGGGTGGCAGTTGTTTAATAAACAGGCAGAATGTTGCATGACATTTTGATGTGTATTTCCCATGCCAGTGAATACATTGTGCATTTCTGACCCTGAAGGATTGCAATGCCTGTGTGAAGCATTTGGGGGAAAGTTGAAAACTTGGGAAGTTACAAACGTAGTTTCTACTATTCATATAAAACCGGCCCTCCAACTGTTTTTGAAGACTAAAGGACAATAGTTTGGATTATTAAGAGCAAAAGCAAGTTATAAATCATAGCAGAATTTCCATCATCGTCTATAATTCACTATTTGTAGAGGGAAATACGAACAGTAAGTTTATGTTGCAAATTTTCTTCACATGGTAATGATTAAAATATAATGGATTGATCAGCCTTTTGATTTCTGAAATGAAGCTCTTTGCCTGTAGAGCCTTGAGGTTTAACTAGAGGAAAATGGTAATTAAAATAAATTAATTGATTAATAGCTGCAAGGAGCTTGGCAAAATGCTGGAGTAATATAAGTACACAATTATAGTCTCATGTATGTTATTTTCTTAAAGCCACAGACCCAGGGCTGTGATAGACCCAAGGGGAAGGACATCAAAAATTCTGAAGCTGGAGGTCCTTACTTCTTGGTCCAGAGCCTCTGGAAAAGGGGAGTAGAAATGTTAGTGATTTCAGAAGGTTGCGGATGGTTGAAGGTCATTGCATAGAAACCAGGGACCAGATCACACTAGAAATCACTGGCAGAAGCCATGAGCAATGGAGAAATATTAAGTAAGAGCCAAAGTGACCTACAGACTATGGGGGTAGATGCTGATGATATAGGATTTCTTGTTGAAGTTTTTAAACATTGGTGAATGAATGGTACCTCCATTATCCATGACTCATACCCATTCTTCAGAGATAAGCTCAAGGCTGCCTGCTGTGTGAAGCCATCTCAGATCTCCCTCCCTCTGGGGACTTTGAACTTTCTGAACTTGTGTCTGCATCATGTATATGGCTGCTATGTATGTGTCTTGTCTTCTTAATTAAACTTGTATGTCTTTGTATCTCCCATAATGCCAAAAAAATGTCATAATGATCACTTATTGATGGAACATTATGTCAGGTTCAGTGCAAGACTGGATAGATAGGTGGATATAAAGCCTCAAATCTTAGCAGCTTAATATGATAGAAATTCATTTCTCACACATAAGAAGTTGTAAACACACATTCCAGGTTGGTGGGTGGTGTTCCCACAGTACACGAAGGAGCTTGATCTTCTTGCATCTCTTGACTCTGTTCTCCTCTGGGTCCTCAGAGTTCTCCGTATTGAGCCAGGGGATGGGAAAAGGGTATGGAGGATCTCCAATGGGGAATCTGAAAAGACCAGGCCTGGAAGCAGCACTCTCACACTTTATTGGCTGAAACTCAATCATATGGTGGCATCTAACTTCAGCTGTCTGCCCAGCAAGAAGAGAAAATGGGTTTTGGTGAACAGATACCAGTCTAATATATATGGCTACTTTGGGGAAAATTATCTGTCTGTTTATCTACCTATTTACTGAAGAGTGGGTTTCATTATTCCCATCTTACAGATAAGAAGACTGAAACTTGGAAAGATTAAGTCACTTGCTGGGGTAAGTGCTGGTGCTTGAATTTGGCCCATGGTTGTCTGGTTCTAAAGCAACCACACCATATTTGCTTACCTACTGGGTTTCTTACACCATTCCATTGTTTTCTATTTCACCATCACCATTCTTGTTCAGGCCTTACAGTGTCCTGACTGACCTGCTATAATCACCCCAAGCTCCTCTCCTTGATGTCAGTCTACCAGGCAAATTATTGACAGCTCGATCTTACAAGACAGCTCTGACCTTATCAATTCACAGCCTGAGAGCCTCCAGTAAATGCTCAGTTAATATTTGTTAACTGACTTGCTAATGAATAAAAAGTAGAGGCCCTGGCCTGGGTTCAAGGCTCCAGATAGAGAATTAACTGGAAATAATCTGAATGTATACATTGGGTTGCAGAATGTCCTAACATTCTGTGGGTGAGCCCTAGAGAAGGCTGTGCTCAGAAACATTGGTTGTTAAAAGAAAGATTTCCTTCCTAATCTCATTCTAGGAATGGATAGGTGCCTTACTCCCTGAAAATCATTAGGGCTAGCCAGACAGGCCTCTGTCTTTAGCAAGAAGAAAGAACAAACAGCCTTTGGACATGCCACGCGGCTCTTAAATCCATTTATCCACACACACGTGGTGGAATACCAGCCTGTACACTGGCTGTGGGCAAGGGAAAGGTCACAGAGGATTCCTGAGCCTGAGTGTGGGCTCTGTTTGGTTAATCCAGTGATTTAGCCAGAAAAACTAGTTTTTGTACAATAGTGGCAGCAGATTTTTCACAAGGAAAGCCTTTAAGGAAGCAATCTACTTGAAAAATGGAGTATTTGAGTGATTAAGGGCACCTTACACAAGATTGAAAATAATCCTAATTGTTCATATCAAAGATAATGTGGATTATAGAAAGCTGAGGTTTCCCCAGTGCTACCTGCCTTTTTTGCTTTACTGTCCAAGAAATGCTTTTTGCAGAGCTGAGATTCTCTGCACCCTCTTCTTCATGACCTGCTGCTCCCACCTCTGCTTCCTTTGGAAACACTGCAGGGTTATGGCTACCAGTCCCAGCTGCATTGCAGTGTCCACCACCGGCACCCCCTGGGCCCTGGCCCAGTAAAGGAACTGCAGACAGTGTGGTGGTTTCTTTGATGGCAGCTGACTCTGGAGGAAAAAACATCAAACAAACAGCACAAAGGGCCCATTCTCCCTTTCCTGCCTTCCACTGCTGATGACCTCTAAAGACCAGGCCCTGCAGAGGTCATGGGAGCAGGCTCAGTGTAAACACTTCACATGTTGCAGGGTAGCCAGGCCTTCTGACCCAAGGCAGGCAAGCCCCAGGCCTTGGGGTGCTGGGCTTCAGACTTGGTGGGGAGCACAGAAGAATTTGGGATTCTGGACTAGATGTGTCAGTGGTTGTAGGAGCTAGCAGGGACTTTGGAGATTATCTGGCCAGAAACAGTAAGTCTTGGCCCAAGATGTCTCCTCATGCCCTGGGCAGACCTTCTGCCCACTCCACTGCCTGCTGAGTCCTTCTGTAGATTCCTGTCTAACCCCAAGAGAGGATCTGGTTGGTCAACTAGGACCCTATTGGCAGGGCTCTTTTGCCCGGCCAGCTACCTCCATGGCTGCTGACCAGCCTACAGATGGTCCAATCCCTGGTCCGATCAGCTGAGGTCAGAGAGCCATGTTCAAGTTGGATAAAGTGTGGTGATCAGGTAGAAGAGAATTTTGCTTACCCCTTTCTTCAGAGAGGGTCATAAGTGTGGGACGTCCTTAGAGTGGTATGAGGACATTCGGACAGGCCCTTTAAAGATTTGTTTCCTCTTCTACAAAGTAAACATGTCATTGTGAGAGATTTTTCAAAGTTGAATTGCAATGGTATTTTGCAATATTGCAAGCTGTTTTGTAACATTGCAATTCCAGCTGGTAGTTATGCAAACTTTACCACGTCAGAGCTATTATAAACACTTTTCATGTTGACAAATTTATTCTTTGCAACAGCCCTATGAGGGAATATGTGAGGTTCTCCTCAGTGTGCAGGTGAAGATGTTGAGACACAAATGGGTTAAGAATCTTGCCTCCTTTGCATAGTTAGTAAGTGGAGCCTGATTATGACCCTAAGCTATGTGGCTTTGGGTCTGTGTTAATTCAAGTGGTTATTAACTTAATTCAATCTGTAAAATTTGAAAAGGAAAGCAAAAAGTTCTGTGGATCTTATTGGCAGAAATATTATACTAGCTAATAATTATATTAGCACAATGCAGCTGATAAATATTTGTTAAACGAGTAAAATGAGAACAATAAATAAAACATGTAGAAGCTTTAGAAAGACAATATCCACATATTCAGGTGGTTATGCATCTGGTTACTAATCTTATTATTGACTATAGAAATCTAAGTCAGAAGTACTTCTTACATTTTTTGGTCAGGATTTCCTTATGCTCTTAATAATTTTTGAGGAGCTTTGGTTTATGTGGGTTATGTCTACTGATATTTAACTATATTAGAAATTACAGCTGAGAAATTTTTAAAATATTTATTAATTTATTTGAACATAATACTAGACCCATTAAATGATAACATCAATAATGTACTTTTAATAAAAAGTAACTATGTTTTCCAAAATAAAAAAAAAATTTCATGAATGCCACTGTTTTAGATTGTTCTAAGTATCTCTCATGTTTAGCTTCATGGAAGACAGGTGGATTCTTTTATCTGGTTTTGTGTTCGATCTTGTGATACGTTGTTTTGGTTGAAGTATATGAAAAACATCTGACTTCACACAAGTTTATAGTTAGAAATAGGTGGAGCATTTTAATAGGTTTTTTTAGATAATTGTGGATATCCTTTTTTGATAACTACACCAAAACTCAACAAATAGTAGTTTATTATAGATCAGTGGCAATGTGAAATGTAAAATCACGTCAATGAACTTTTTGTACTCTGTAACACTAAAATCCATTGGTTTATCTTGTACTTTAATGGATCTTTTGTTCATGCATGATTTATAATACTGCACATTGGTCTTCTGGAAAATATCAGTTCACTGAGTTATGCAGATTTTCCAAAAGTTGACACAGTTCATTATAAATATTAAAAAAGTTACATTCCTTAATACCAAAACCTCATTAGAAAATTCAGTGAGTAATGAGAATCTGTCAAGGTCAGGATGGTGGAATTAGGCTGGAAATTCTACTTTTCTAGTGGTAGTTCAAATTTTATTGTTGGCAATAGACATGATCTGTTGTTCTGTTGTGGTGGTTAGAGTCTCACCTTGTTCGTTTTAGAGAAAAATGTCTGCCAAAGATCCAAATCTGAAGAACTATAGCTTGTTGGTCAATTATTTATTCAAGTAAAAATGTTCCATAAAAAACTGGCTAGTTAATCCTTTAATTCAAATAATCTTACAAATGCTTTCCCTCCAGATATTCATTATACTTTGGAGGGTAGCATGAGGGCTTTTTGTGTGTTTTCCATTTTTCATATGCAATATTAATATTCAAATGTTATGTAATCAAGAGTCAGGATTTATTTAAATTAATAATTTGTGCTGCTTCATCAAGGAGATTCTTATGTGAAAATGGCCTAGGCAAATAGCATATTGGTATTATTATGAAAATGGTTTTTACTTCTCTGACTCCCTGAAAGGATCTTGAGGACTCAAAGAGGCCAGAAGACCACACTTTGAGGACTGCTGATTCAAGTAATTATAAAAACCCTCTTGCATCATCATTTTCTAAGCACTGTGAGGCTGTCAACTTTGTGCTAATGGTCATACTGTTACTTCTTGTTGAATGCATATCTCTCCCATTATACTGTCTCTGGCTAACCCATAGCTGGACTCCCACTGCCCAGCCAGGTGCCTGGCATTTCACACTAAATATTTGTTAAATGATGGCATAAAATACAATGACTGCTGTCTGAATCACTTTCCAACCAGAAGAAAGCATCACCGCCTTGGGATATGAGTATGATGCAATTATTGCAGTAATGATGGAAGGAGTGTAGTGGTGGGAAGCCATGAGGGACGGTTAGAAGCCAGGGCATGAAAGTGAGACTGTGTATGTCTGTAGGGAAGTTGCTTAACTTTTAAATGACATTTAAACCATTTCAATGGCATCTTTCATCTGAGCCCTTAGGGCTTCTGCCGCTGGTTAGGCTCTCAGGGACTCACTGGGTATGGGGAGCTGGTGGCCCACTTTTTCACACTGCCAGCATAGTTGCCTTCATGATTCTAGACACGTCAAGAGTCCCAAAGTGCTTCTGGCCCCACAGTGTAGTCTCTCTGATGCTAACTTTGCTTTTAAATCACATTCTATGGAACCACACATCCACCAATTCTGTCTTATCAGCCCATGTCTGCTCTCGTATTGGGAAATCAGGTCAAAGCAGAAGAACATGCAGAATCTGAGCTTGCAGGAGAAATTTAGGTCAACCACTTACTACCTGGCACCTGCAGTATTGGGACACGGGGTAGGTGTCTTTCTGTTTGTACTCCCATTTGTTTTTATGTTTATTGGCTCTGTCTTTACAGAGCCAATTGATTTAGTGACTTTGTGGTTGCTGAATACGTCCCCATTACTTTCATTAAGAATTCACAATTGATGGGCTTTATCTGTCAATCATCTAGTGAGCCAATAGGTTGGTTCAAATAACAATATTGATATTAATATTTTGGAATCATCCAGAATTGTGTTCACATCTGCACAGCTGCAAAATCCTTTATAGGAGAACACAGTGCAATGATTTTTTTCTTCAAAAGAAAAACAGAGTAATCCAGTAAGCTGAATTTGAGCAACTTGGGAGCTACATGGTCAGGCCTGCAATTTTTCCCAGGTATTGCAAATGTCGGATAGTTCTGTGGTTTCATGCCCTGACCTCTGTACTCTCTGACCTTTACTAGTTATCTTAGACCATTTACATTTAGCTTATGGTTTGAAACCACCCCTCTGTTCTCTTATAGATTATAAATCTATAAAAATTTGATCCTCTCCAGCAGATTTTTAAAAGATGGTCAACACTGACAGGAAATCTTTTTATGGCTGTATGCATACCTCCAAGATAAACACCGCACAGTATGGTATTCCCTTGGAGAGGCAGAGGGGCCTCTGCAAGAGGGCCTGGACTTAGGAAGCACTTAGATTCTCCCCCAATTCTGGTGCTGCCCTTAACTCATATGACCTTGGGCAAATGGCTCCACTTCTTTGGTCATTCATTTCCATCTCGGTCCTTAAAAGGCTGTGGTAAAGGTCAGAGGAGTGGCATCCAAAAGATGCCTTGAAAATTATATAATTACCAAAGTATTAATTGTATATAAGAAATTATGCCAAATCCATATCTATCTATCCGTATATCTATGAATGACATCTCCTGCTACTAACACTAAGTAGAGAGACAGACAGGTAGATAGAGGGTGTGAAAGCATTTTCAAAACTACAAGGTAACACATGCATGCAAGGCACCATTAGAGATCACCATTTCTAATGGGGAGGCTGGCCTTGTGGCTGGTGGTGCTTCTATCTTAGGGAAGGCTGCCAGTTAGACGGTTGTACTGACTACAATTTATTGGAGGTGCAAGTGGAGACGGGCCTTGAGTAGTGACTACGCGCTGTGGTTTGCATGGCCGGGGTTAGGCTGAGACATTCTCTTAAACTCTTTTCATCCTCTACCCGTCTCTTCCTTTCATGCTTCCTCCCCTTATCCTTCTTCCCCTTTTGTGTTTTCATTTGTTCTTACTACAGAAGTAATACTTAGTAACTGCAGAAATATTTGGAAAGTGTATAAAATATTAAAGAACCAGAGAAAAATACAGAATTTCATCCACTCGAGGCAACCTCTGTCAAAACTTTGACCTATTTCCTTTCTTGGGTTGCTGTTGTTACTATTTTTTAACAATCTATTTTTAAAACGTCATTGAGAGCCTACTGCTTATGGAATTTGATTATCCGGTCCACTCTCATTTCTGATTACAACATAGTAGAACCTTGATGATCACTGGAGGTGGATCCCAGGACCTTCTCGAATCCCTATAGGTGCTAACACTTATACAGAATTTCATTTCCCCAGTGAACTTCTCTTCCTTGTAACACCTTCCTTTCCTTCCCCCAGCAGCTGACTCTCTGCGTAGGGTCATTTCCCACTAATTTCTGTGAATTAGGACATATGCGACAATAATTGCGCTGTGGCCCACTGACTGAGCTCCCTCACTAGCTATGGGCCTAAATCCCATAACCCCATCTCCCACTGCTTGCCACTCAAATTCACATGACCAGAAAGAACAAGTGATCGTGTCTTGAAGTTTCAGGATCGCTTGTGAATAGTTTAAACCTCAAATCTTTAATTGTGACAACCAAGGCTGTCCTGACTCCCACACTGTTGAGTAAGAGGGGAGTTCAAGATTCTGTCTCACCTGTCCTCCTTCCTTCTCTCCCAGGTGGAGTCTGGAGAATTGGAGCCTCAGAGAGTCACCTCGCTTAGCCTCATTGCCTTCCAGGGAGGGGTGACCCACAACAAAAGTCTTTATTTTCCAACTGGTAAAGGGAGTCAAGGGGGGTTAATAGCAACGTGACGCATAAACTGCCCACCAGAATCTCTCATCAGGGCCCAGTAGAGGTCTCCTATCAAATAGCCACTGGAAAAATGCAAATGCTGACCTCTCCCCTGTGCACTTAAGCTTATCCTAAGTGGAATCAGAATTCTCCAAGCCCCTGACTTCACCCCAGGGCCTCCTTTTCTGTGCACTGAAACCATTAACCTACTGGACAATCCCCATTTTTCTACATTTGTGATTTCAGGAGAGCTGATAGCATCCCCCATGGAGTAGGACTCATTGTCCCAAGGCTTTTGGAACCCATATTAAGTAACTTCAAGGTGGCCTGTCACAGGCAGCTTACACATTGCAAGTGAGAGAATGACAAGAAAGTGGCTTTGGGAAAAAAGAACAAAGTCAAGCCAGTGAATCCGTGGAGCTGATTTGGGCTCAGATTTCAGCTGACACAGTGCCATGAAAAGGGCTGTAGCCCTGCCCAGCTCTTCTTTTCATTGTATGTCCTCTAGTTTAATTAAAGGGAGAGAAAGATCTTCATACTTCAGTGAGAGAGATTCTAGGGGAAGCCTGATTTTCCATAACACCCTGCAGGCAAGTGTCAGTCACTCCCTTGCTCAAACATTGTCAATGGCTCCCTATTATTTCCAGGATAAAATCAAATCCCCAGATAGCAATATTTGGGTCCTCCAATGATCTCTCTTAATTTTTGCTGCCAGTTGTATTTCCTTCCTCTCCCTGCCTTTTATTGGATTAATCGTGTCTCTGTGTTGTGTTCTATTGATTTAACACCTCAGGACTTTTGCTTACGAGGTTCCACTCTGTTAGTAATGACCTCCATCTTTTTCCCCCTCCTTTCTTTTTGGGTCATTTTCCACTACTTCCCTCACTTGTATGTATTTATAAGAGAGCGTTCCCTTAAATCAGAGGTTGTGAACCAGCAGGCCACCTGTTGATTCAACCCATTTTAGGGTTTTATGAATTTGAGCCAACATTTAAAAATTGGGAGATTTCACCTAAAAACTTAACTTTTAAGGTGACCCGAAAAGTGACCACATCTGGCAGCGCTGTGCCCAGATTTCTGCACACCGGTGGCAGTAGCTGAAGAGTAGCTTGCTGCTGTCAGTAGGTCACCGCTCCCCAGTTGTCACGGTCTCTGTCACTCCCTGAGAATTTGTATGTGTGCTTCCACCTGCTTCTGCTTCTTGCATTCGTAATTCCTACGTGGACTCTGTAGGCATTTGTGTTTGTCACTCTTGCTTTAAATAAAATAATACTTTACAAATAAT
Organism: Eulemur rufifrons; assembly: GCF_041146395.1. NCBI lineage: Eukaryota > Metazoa > Chordata > Mammalia > Primates > Lemuridae > Eulemur > Eulemur rufifrons. The sequence goes on along the minus strand of NC_091010.1, from coordinate 56,022,895 downwards.
AAGTTAATACTTAAAATATACAGCACACAAAGTCTTCTAAAGCACTATTAAAACAAATCAAAGCGCTGCGTAGAACATGACACTGCCGAGTGGGTGGGGATGTCTGAGCCATGAGCCTCTGTTGAACTAAATAGCCCCACCTGGTTGGATCCCATCAGCACGTACCATGGGCAGACAGCGAGGGATGAGATGTGGGGTTTGAGAGACAGAGAGGAGGCAAGGGTGATGCCCAGGTTTTCATTCTGAAATTAGGAGAATGAAATTGCCATTTACGGATGTAGGGAAAACCACGAGAACAGGCTGGGAGGGAATCCTCAGCTTGGCTGTGAGCCTGTTAGATTTCATTTTTCCATTAGGCATCTGTTAGGAGTTGCATTGTGTCCCCCCAGAAGATATGTCAAAGTGCTACCCCCAGTTCCTCAGAATGTGACCTAATTTAGGAAAAGAGATGAAACTAGTTAAGAGGAAGCCATACTGGAGTATGGTAGACCCTTAATCCAATATGACTGGGTCCTTGTAAAAAGAGGAGACACAGATACACAGGAAGAAGATGGCCATGTGATGGCAGAGGCAGAGGTTGGATGGATACACCTGCTGGCCACCACCAGATGCTTGAAGAGGTAAGGCCGGATTCTCCCTGCAGGTTTGAGAAAGCATGGCCTTGCCTATACCTTGATTTTGGACTTACAGCTTTCAGGACTGTGAGAAAGTCAATTTCTGTAGTTTTGAGCTACTCAGTTAGTGGTACTTTGTCGCAGCAGCCCTAGGAAACGAATGCAACGTCCAAGTGCAAATGTTGAGCGTGCAGGAGGACACGTGCTCCTGGAGTTAGTTACGTTATTTTATTCTTCCCGGTAGGCTTGTCCGACCCAGCTGTGTCAGTGAGGAGCTGTGGAGGAATATGATGGCACACTCAGAACAGTTTGAGAGGGATTAATAAAGGGACTATTTTCCCAGGTATGGGCGAGAGGGAGGGAAACCCAGGGCAGGGTGCAGCACCCTGGGGCCAGTGACTATAGGGACAGAGGATATGAGGGAAGGGGACATGTGAGGGAACCTGGTGACCAAGAGGGCTTTGGGGTTAGCTTTGCTTCATTGGGGCGGTGCATACCCAGCTACCAGTGCCACCGGGTGGCATGGAGGGGCCAGGTGGCAGGGGGGCATTAAATATCCTCACCTTATTTTCTGCTCTAATCTCATGGTGGTCTCTCCAGAGCTAACCAATGGGAAGCCAGAGGGTACGGGAGCGCACGGAGGTGGTTCCCGGAGATCACCTTCTGGGGCAGAAGACAGGCTGGAAATGAGATTTGGGAGGACAAACAGAAGATTTCCAGCTCACCCATTTCATACATGTGACTTTTATCACATGTTAAACACACTTAACACATTGACTCCAAGAAAGGTGAAGAGATTTGCCATGTGGCTGAAGAGTCAGCCTGACTCCCAGGTATGGACTGCGGACCATGGCCCGACCTGGCTTCCCCTGCTGGCTCATGGGTTTCTGGGACACGAATAATGTCTTCCTAACTGTGGAAATCAGCCCCTGAGATCCATTAGGGGAGGAGGAAGATATTTGTGTGAGTTCATCAAAGACCTGTTTACCAAGAAAGATGTCAGTGGTGGCCGGGCGAGGTGGCTCACGCCTGTAATCCTAGCACTCTGAGAGGCTGAGGCGGGAGGATCACTCGAGGTCAGGAGTTCGAGACCAGCCTGAGTAAGAGCGAGACCCCATCTCTACTAAAAATAGAAAGAAATGATCTGGACAGTTAAAAATATATATAGAAAAAAATTAGCCGGACATGGTGGCACATGCCTGTAGTCCCAGCTACTCGGGAGGCTGAGGCAGGAGGATTGCTTAAGCCCAGGAGTTTGAGGTTGCTGTGAGCTAGGCTGACGCCATGGCACTCACTCTAGCCTGGGCAACAGAGTGAGACTCTGTCTCAAAAAAAAAAAAAAAAGAAAAGAAAAATGTCAGTGGTGCTAGCTGGAGTGGGGAGAGGGCTTGTTCAGTGGGACCATTGTCACAGGTAAGCCAGTCACAGTGGACAGGATGAGATTTTTCCGGTCCAGAAAGAGAACCAACGGAAGGGCCTAGGCTCCATGGTCTGTCGTAATGTGGGAAAAGGTTATACTTCAGTGACGGAGGCATTGAGAATTACATGAAAGTAATTCATGTGATTACTTAAGAGAGGCACTGGCCTCCCTTACGTGACAAGCAGAAACCTGCCGGCTTGAGTGAGACAGTGGGAGGGAGGCCTCAGCAATGCTAGCAGCCCTGATCAAGCCTTGGGTCCCAACCCCTGTGTCTGCCTGCCCCCAACTCCAGGGTCGTCTTCCCCTTTCAACACTGGGGCCCAGAGTGGTCAAAAAAGGCTTCTCCTTCGTTCCTCTCAGCCCAGGAACCACATTCTGGGGATGTTATACCAAATCCAGGGAACAAGAAATCAAAATAGTGATTAGAGGCCTATTGGCTAAGTCAAAAAATCAAATTCAGTTAGAGGGGAAGAGACTGGGAAAGGTGGACTCTTGTTCTCCTAGCCCCTTAGCAAGAGCAGAGATAGCAGACGGGCTTCCTCTCCAGTGCTAACACTAGTCGGCAGTACCTATCTAGAAAGCTGTGTTGAGAAGGATTCTCAGACCAACTGGGCAGTGTTTTGACAAAATGCTGATTGATTAGTGATGTCTGATATGAGCACTGAACTGGAAGTATCAAAATGCATGACACACGTTTGTGTGCTTGGGTGAATGTATTCTGTTGTCCACAAAGCATCTCACGACCTCTATGGAGATCATAACATTTTATTATAGAAATGTGATGACAGTTACTCTGCATTTTCTGTAATTATTTCTTTTTGCTCAAGCCATGGCAGGTTTCTGGTTGTCATCTAAGTGAGGTCAGTGCCTTCTTGCACCTTTCATCCAACCAGTGTCAGCCAAGAGCTTGTCCCCATTTTGAGGTTCTCATTTCTTCACCTCCCTCTGCTCCTCCCACCTGCATCTTATGTGAGTTTGAACCCAAAGGCTCCAGTTCTCCACGTTTCAGAGGCAGCTCTGGCTGAACAAGGGGTCTGGCTCTCAGCTTGGAGGGACGTTAAGCTGTGCCTTGGCTGAATGTAACCAGCTAATAAGATGACCACCTTTAAGAGGCCTCCAGACATGCCATTTCAGTCATTCTTTTGAGTGACTTTTCCTGGTGGTTTTGTTTACAAGAAACTTTCCCAGCACTGGGTGGGGGGCATGGAGGGGCCTGAGGGGTGTGGCTTGTTGGTTCTCACCACCATCATGGGAGAAGGGGCTTTATGTATCAGAACCACGTGGAAGAGTTTTCCTTCCCCACCTAGGGAAGGTCAGAGGAAAAGGGTGGGGGAAGAGCCCCTAGAAAATTCTGGTGGACACTCTCTGGCCTCTACCCAACATTCTCAACGGTGTGATCAGAGGGGCTCCACTGGCCGTCTGGCCTCTTAATGTGTGTGTCTCTCTCTCTCTCTCTCTGTGTGTGTGTGTTGGAGTCTGAAATTTCTACCCTAAACCCATTCCTTAGCGATAACTACAGGCCTTACCTTTTGAAGGCTTTTCGGGTCCATGGGGCGGGTATTCTATTCAAACGCCCGGGATTTGAGGTGGGCTCGCTAGTCTAGACTCAGAGAGGCCTGGATGGCCCCAGCTTGGCCTGCAGGTGATCTGAGTCATTCTTCCAGTTTCGGTTCCCTCGTGTGTGCAATGCTAGAACGCTACCCCTGGTATGGTGGGATCCTGGCCACACCTTCCTTTCTCTTCGTGTAGAAACTTCCAACCGCCCCCCAGCCAGGGCCACCAGGGGAAAGGCATGTGTCTTCCTCTTCTCCCACTGCCCTGAAGCTGAAGGTCCACTGCAGTGTCCAGGGCAGCCTCTCCAAAGGGGAAGAGGCCAAAGAAAGTCCACGTGCCACCCGAGGGGGCTGTCATGTGAGTGCTTGGGGCGGGGAAGGCATTCGAGATGGGAGCTGGGGGCTTGGGCAGGTGGCGGGGAGCAAGGCTCATGTTGCCCCGTCTTCTATTTATAATTCAAAACATAAACACTAAATGGCAAACTAGACGTCAGGAATCCAATGTAGTTCTGAATTTGTAATGCCCTTTTGGAAATTAAAATACGTTTTTTTTTTAAAACCTCTTGGGGAGTGGGGTGGCAGTGAAGGATGCCTGAGCTTTGCCAGACCCCTTGTCACAGCTCCGGCCTCCTCAGCTATGGCTGAGGGAGCGTGTTCTTTGGGTGTAGGCGCCACCTGCCTTTCCTGGTCACCACATCCATGCCTGACCCGGAGCAAGTCACTTCTCTCCGGTCTCAGATGTGTCATTTGCCAAATGAGGAGTTTGGAATAAAGGTTCTCTGTCGTGTCTTTCTAAGTGATGAACTGGCTTAAATGGAATGTGTAGTTGGAAGGGACCCTTCTAGATCAGTGGGCCCAAGAGGCTCTTTTTACTGGTGAAGAAACTGAGACTTAGATTTCCGAGGGGTTGAGAGAATGTATGGGTTCATGTCCCCCACGAGCTCTGTGACTTTGGGCAAGTTACTTAATTTTACGCTGCCTCTGTTTCTTCATCTGTAAAATGGAGACAGTAACAATTCCCATCTTGTGGCATTATTATGAAACTTAAATGAAATCATTCTTATAAAGTGCTTACCACAATAAACATTAGTTATTTTTGCTGCCGCTATTTATAATAGTGAAAAGTTGGGAATAAATTTCTAATAATATTGGTTAAAAAATTATATATACATGCACACATACATATTGAAATGGATGTATAACTGTATAATTGAAATATATATAATTCACTATATAGGTATTGAATATATATTATATATACAAAATACAATGCAATAAGTACACTAAACTATTAGGAACAATAATTTCTGCTGAATAAGTACATGGGAAAATGCTCATAATTTAACGTTAAGTGAAAAAAATAGGTAAAAAACGTTGTGTATAGTATGATCCCAAATTTAAATTATTTATACACACACACACACACACACACACACATACACATACATATATCTGTCTGTCAAAAGTTGCACCAAAATGCTAATAGTTATTATCTCTGGGAGAGAGAGAGGATTATGGATAATTTGTACTTCTGGTTTATGCTTTCTTGCACTTCTCAAATTTTATGCAATAAAATGAATTGATTTCAACACATAGGCATTGCCAAGAAATGATAAAAATGTTGTTATCCTTGATGTTTAGTTGATTTGTGACCTTTCTTTCCATGGGAGCATTTACAGCTTCTGAATTTCCTTTTACTCATGGTAAGACTGACCAGCCCATTCCCTATCTGCCTGCAACATCACAAGGGTGTCTGCCTCAGCCCATGTGATGTCCATGAAGGACTTTTGTCCTGGGCACAGAGTGGAAATGCTCCCCCAGGACCATGTAGTGGGGAGTACTTTGTTGGTTATCCCTGGCCTGCTTGCTTTTTGAGCTAATTCTTTTCAAGGTGAACTCCAATGTTCTGCCCCAGTTTTATATTTTAATTAAGCTATTTCTTTTTGGTAAGTTTTGACAGTCTTGTTTGGAGACTCAGACCTGGAGCTGGCACAGATACACAAGCACGTGAGATTTTAGGGAGACCATCCTGCTTCCTGTTTCTTGAACTTTTCTACCTCACAAGAGTATATGAATGGAGTATGCCCCTTCCCCTGGTCTTAAACATCCATAAAAACTGTGTCACCATAATATTTCTGTGTTTATTTTAATAAAAAACAAAAATTAATGTTTTGTATTGCCATTTAAAAAACTTAGCATAAAAAATAAAAAATAAATTAAAAATAATTGGAGTACAACCGGTGTCTCAGTAAGATGAGCTGGCTTCCCTGGTGTCTTTGGGCGTCCCTGGCTCCTGCTGCATTTCTGCAAGGATACCTGTCCCTCAGTCTGGGAAGCAAGGCTTTGTACCCACCTGTAGCATCTGGAAGGTCAGGACAGCCTACTCCCTTCAGTTTTCCCTGTGTGGTTGCTGTGATGGGGGGAAGGTGACCTTTCCTGTCCTTCAGAGAGAAGCGTCTGTGAAGAAGTTTCCCTTGGTAATATTGGCCAACTCTTATGTAGCACATCTTTGATGCATTGTTTTGCTAACAGGATTTCTATCTCCTGTCTCCATCTTACTATAGGCTCTCTCCCGAGGTAGCTGGCAGCCATTCTGAAATCAGGTGAGTGAGACCAATATAGGTCCAGCCAGCATAGATCTAACGTGACCTTCTCACCCTGATGGCCAGAAACCTGAGGCCCAGAGAGACTCATTAGGAGGCAAAGGGCACTAAAATTGATTGCCATGGGGTGGGTACAGGTTACAAAGCCCTTTTCATGCTATGCCTTGTTAAATCCTCACAACCCTGTGAGATAGTGGGTATCGTCCCCATTTTTCAGATGAAGAAACTGAGGCTCAGGCTCAGAGTCATCTAACATTCCAGGGTGACAGCCGAGAAATGAAGCTGAGATTTGCTCTTCAATTGGAGGCTACGTACTTGGGGAGTGAGTCGTAACATTGTTTGTGAATCTGATGACAGTTATGGGTCCTTGTGACAGACAGATGCACATCCTCAAACACATTTACATACACTTTTGGGGGGCTATTAGACCTGCTGAAGTCTGTCCGCTGAGGCCACGAACCCCAAGGGAAGGGCCTTTGGCCTAAGCATTAGACCTTGAATCAGACGTCATTCCTGTTTGCAAATTGCTCACGACCTGGTTACTTGCCGCTCAGCCCTTAACTTGCATAGCCCCTTCCATGTGAAGATTGACGAACATGTTCATGAAGCACAGTGTGCGTGGCATTGCAGTTCCCACAGCAGTGAGTGCGAATCCACCTGTTCTCAAGCTTTCATGAGAAAGGCTTTATGCCAGGTGCCGTGGGGGACACCAAGACACACACCACACACACTCTGCCCTGGAGGTGTCCCTTGTCCACTAGGAAGTGTGGAGAGCGATACAAAATATGGCAACTTTAAGTCTCCGTGAGTGGGACAGCTCCTGAGGACCAGAGGCGTGTGGAGCCGGGAGGGCACGCGGTGGGCTCAGGTGGGACTCAGGTGAGGGGAGGAGGCCAGTCCTGCTGTCCGTTCCTGTGACACGGACGGGGTGAGCAGGATTCTGAGCAGGGCAGGGCCTCAGATAATGTGGGCGATGAACTCTCACCCCTGGGGCCCAACAACTAACATTACTAGAAAGAATTGCAGAGTGGGGCGGGGGAACCGGGAGCCAGAGGAAGAACGCAGCCTGCTAATGACACCTTGACGTCAGCCCAGAAAACAGACGAATAAGAACGTATACTCTCCAGTCCCATTTACATAAAATTACAAATTACAAACAGGCAACACGATCTATGCTGTTGGAAGTCAGCATAGTGCCTATGTTTTGAAACAGTGACTGACAGAGAGTAGAAGTGTGCTTTTAGATTGCTGTCAACTTTTCACTTCTTCAGCTGTGTTGGTTACACAGGTATGTTTAGTTTATGAAAACTTATTAAACTGTGTGCTTAAATTTTCTTTGTAAAATGAGGAAACTGAAGCTCAGATAGGAGGGGACTCACCCAGACTCACAGCTATGAGGCAGAGGGGGCTAGATTAGAAGTTAGCTCTCTGAGACCTCAGTCCAGCCTCGGTCCACTGTATCACTATTCCATACTTCCCTGTGTGCCTGTGTGTCTAAGGAAAATCACTTTTGAGTTCATCGCTCAAGTGGGAGGTCCAGGGTCACTGAAAACATTAGATTTTTTTTTTTTTTGGCATCACTGGAATGATTATGAGTAGCACTTAATGGGTTGCTTTGATGTCAAGGACTTATCTTTCTGGGTCTTGGGAAGACAGGGTCAGGTAGGTTCTGGAAAACTTGATGTCCACATGAGCAAAGAATGCCTTGCTGCAACTGAACTTTGAAATGTTATTAGTTTTGAAAGATGCTGCCTGACCTCAGAGTTCAAGTTAAAACTGGAACTGGAGCTATGTCCTAATAGTCAGGCATGAGGAGTAAAGTGCAGTCTAGATATAGTGGCTCGCGTGACATGAATTATTCAGTACATATTAACCAAGTGCCTGCCCTTCCTCTGCCCTGGGCTCTACCGTAGACCTTTCTGATGGAGGGAGGTGGACCACAACAAATAAGTAAAATATACAAAGGTGATAACAATTGTGGAGATAAACAAGGCAGGAAGTTCCAGGGGTGGAGAGTGGGGGTCCAAAGTAGGCCTCACTGAGAAGGGAAGAGATAGACATAGATAATGGAGATAAGAACAGTTAACATGAGATCTGTCCCCTTAACATACTTGAAGTGTACAATATTGTATTGTTCACTATAAGCACAGTGTCCAGCAGACCTCTAGAGCTTACTCATTTTGTGTAACTGAAACTTTATACACGTTGAACAGCAACTCCCCATGTCCACCAGCCCCTGGCATTCACCATTCAACCCTTTGTTTCTATGAGTTTGACAATTTTAGATACCTCAGGTAAGGGGAATCATGTAGTATTTGTCCTTCTGTGTCTGGCTTATTTCATCTAGTGTAATGTCCTCCAGGCTCATCCATGTTGCTATATATGGCAGGATTTCCTTTTCTACGGCTGAATAATATTTCAGTGTAAGTGTAGACCACATTTGTTTTATCCATTCATCCAGTGATGGACATGTAGGTTGTTTCTTTGTCTTGGCTATGGTGAATAATGCTGCAATGAACACGGGAGTGCAGATACCTTTTCAACATACTGATTTCATTTCCTTTGGACATATACCCAGCAGTGGGATTGCTGGATCATATGGTAGTTCTATTTTTAAGTTTTTTGAGAAACCTCCATACTGTGTTCCATAGCAGCTACACCATTTAAATTCCCGTGGGCACAAGTTTCTAATTTCTCCACATCCTCACCCACACTAACCTTCTGTTTTTTTCTTGGTAGCCATCCTAATAAGTGCGAGATGATATCTTCTTGCAGTTTTGATTTACATTTTACTGATGATTCATGGTGTTGAACATACCTGTTGGCCATTTGTATGTTGTCTTTGGAGAAATGCCTGTTCAAGTCTTTTGCCCATTTTTAAATTGGGTTGTTTGATGTTTTGCTATTGAGCTGGAGGAGGAGAAGGGGACATTTGAGCAAAGACTCGAAGGAGGATGAGAGAGTGAGCCACGCCGGCGGCTGGGGAGGGGTGGTTTCAGGCAGAAGGAACAAGAAGCACAAAGTTCTAGAGGCAGGAGACTGCCTGGGGAGACGGAAGAGTAGCAAGGAGGCCAGTATGTCTAGACTATGAGTTAGAGAGAATTCACAGGACATGAGGTCAGCATGGTGCCAGGGTCCAGGGGTGAGGTGGAGAAGTTGTCTGATACTGGGTGTATTGTGAAGGTGATATCACAACAATTCATGCAATGTGGTTTCATTTAACAAATATGCAGTGCGTGCTTTCTACATTCAAGGCAAATATAACACAACTCTGGAACACTCACTGTAAAGATGGAGTGATAAGAAGGGTAAAGAAATAACTGCAACACAAGGCAGTGTCAGATAAGCACCAAAGAGAAGAGCAAATCACTAAGAGAAGTCTCTTTTGTTCTGGGTCAGGGATAGCAAAAAGCTTTGCTGATTTGGCATTTGAGATGGGTTTTCAAGAATTGATAGGGTTTCTCAAGTCTTTTTATTGTTCTGATAATAAATATATGTTCACTAAAAATGTAAAATATAGAAGAATGCAAGTATAAAATAACCACCAATAATCCCACACCCAGAGATAATCACTATTAATATTTTGATGTATTTTCTTTTTCTTTCTCCTATATACACAATCACACACACTACAAAACTTGGATCAAACTATTTCACAGATTTATATTATTAACTAATGGAAACATTTTCTAAGACTACAAAATCTTTGAAATGCTAATTTACTTATTGCCTAGTATTCAATTATGTCGCACTAGGAGTGATTCAATAATCTTCTATTGTTGGAAATTCATTGTTTTCTTTTCTTTACTATTATATAGATAGCGTCACATTACCATTCAAAATGCACACCTCACCGAACGTCCTTATTCATAAATATTTGTGCATATTTCTAATTAATTCCTTATAATAGATTATTGAGCTGGATCAAAGATTATGTACACAATGTTCTTGAAAATATTGTGCCTATCAATCAATTGCCTTTCAAAAAGTTGTAACAATTTATATGCCCAAAAGAAATCTAGGTGAAGACGTGTTTCACTCTACCCAAATTACTAATGGTCATTGTTACTTAAAAAGAAATTTCCAAATTTGAAAGGTTTAAAAAGAATCTCATTTCATTCCTGTATCAGTTTGTTTTTGCTGCATAACAAATCACCCCCAAAATAGTGGCTTACACAATGATTTATTTAGTTAATGATCTGTGGGTCTGAAATTAGGTCTGGAGCTGGGGTCACTCATGCATCTGCAATGAGGTGCTATCAGTTAAGAGGCTCTACTCCTGGGGATTTTGCTGCTTATTGGCGGCAAAGGCAGGGAAGTATGTGATTGGGAAATGTGCCTCTTGTTGTCCACCAGGTTAGCCGGGGCTTCTTTATGTGGTCGGGAAAGGGTTCTGAGCACATCAAGAGAGGACAAACCTAACGTGCAAATACTTTTCAAGTCTCTGCTTGCATCACATCTGCTAACATCGCACCGGCTAAAGCAGGTCACATGATGTCGGCATGGGAGCATACTCTTTGCTATTCAGTAGTAAGGAGGTATGAATAGAAAGAGGGAAGGAACTTGTTTGTGGCAATCTGCCAAGGTTGTTACAAACAAAACAGAACACGACCAAATATTTGTTGAGCAATTGTGTGCCAAACACTTTCCGTGCATTATCTCATTGAATCCTTATAACTGTTTTGTGGGTGAGGACTGTTACCTCCATCTTAGAGCTTGCATGGGTTGGAGTTCAACCAGAGAAGCAGAGCAAGTATGAGATAGACACTAAGAGGTTTATTGCAAGGAATTGGCTGTATACGATTGTATACAGCTGGCTAGGGGGCTGGCTAGGCAAGTTCAAAATGTATAGGGCAGCCCTTGGAAGTGCAGGCTGGAACTTTCAGGCATAGGTTGACGATGCAGTCCACAGGTGGAATTTCTTCTTCATCAGGGAAGCCTCAGTTCTGCTCTTAAGGCATTTTGACTGATCGAATCAAGCTCACCCAGATGATGTAGGATAATTTCTCTTACTTAAAGTCAACTGATTATGAACTTTAATCACATCTACAAAATACCTTCATTGCAACGCCTAGATTGGTGTTGGATGGGATGACCGGGGACCATAGCCTAGCTAAGTTGACACATCAAAAGACCATCACAAGGACCCAAGAGAGGTTAAGTCACTCATCTCCGATCATGTAGCTGTTAAAGTGGCAGAGCCGGAACTAAAATGCAGCTCTGATTTTGGAGACCTCAGTGTTATTGACCACTACACTCCCTTTTGGATTTGATTTGCATTTCGTGGATTGTGAATGATGTTGTAATACTTTTATACATATACTGGCCTTTGAGTATTTTTTTCTTTGTAAGTTTTTCATCTTCATTGTGGAGCAGGGGTAGCATTTTAACAAGTGGAGATGTGAGGGGCCCCTGGGAAGAGGCAGAGCACATTTGTAAACACAGAGGTAGAGACTGAGCATGTATGCAAGGGTGTATTAGTTTCCTGTTGTTACTGTAGATGTGATTAACAAGTTACTGTAAACTCAGTGGTCTAAAACAACACAGATGTATTGTTTTTCACTTCTGGAAGTCAGAAGTCCAAAATCAGTCTCGGTGGGCTAACATCAAGGTGTGGCAGGGCTGCCTTCTTCCTGAGGCTCTCACCTTGTCTCTCCCTTGTCTCTGCCAGGTTCTAGGGTCTGCCTGAGCTCCTTGGCTCGGAGCCCTGCGTCACTCTGACCTTTGCTTCCATTGACACAGCTCCTTCGCTGACTCTCCTATTTCTCTCCTTACAAGGACCCTTTTGATTACGTTAGGCCCATCTGGATAATTCAGGATAACCTCCCTATCTTAAAATTCATAATCTGATCGTATCTGCAAAGCCCCTTTGCCACATAAAGTAACATTTTCTCATGTTCTGGGGATTAGGACGTGGACATCTTTGGGGGCCATAATTCTTGCTACCACGAGGGGTTATGGTGTGAGGGATCTAATTTATTAGGCCTACTGGTGCTTGCTGGGAGGTGGTGCCACATAAATCACAAGATGTGGGTTGGGACAGTTACTAAGAGTCTTGAGTGTCTTTTGCAGTGGAAAGAGCACTGACTCGGGCATCACAGATGGGGGCTCAAATCCCTGTTCCACCTCCTGTTGTTTGGCCTTGGAAAATCCATCCAATCATTCTATCGTCTCAGCTTGCTGCTCGATAAAGTTTTCACCCTGACTTTAATCAGCAGTTTCCATGAGCTGTGGTCCCTGGGGCCTGTGGGGTTCTTGTAAATGAATGAATCTATGTACAGACACATCACAGAGTCGCTCTCAATATGTGCTATTTCTCATGCATATGGAGGTTCTGTAGTGATGAAGCACTATTCGTTCATTTAAAAATGTTACTGAATTCATAATCACCATTTGTCAGTCCAGAGCCTCTGCAAATAGAAAACTACTAACATAGGGAGATTCAGTGAGCTTATTTTTAAAATGGGATTTGGAACCTTTAGGGTGGATAGATCTTCCCAGCAATAGGATTCCTTTCAAACTAAAGAGGAAGGAGAAGACCTGGTTTTTTCAGAAGGGGAGAGTCCTGGGTGGAGCTGCCTTCTAGAGAGGTCACTCTGGGGGTGGTGTGAGCCGGGGACTGAGCAGAGCATCTCAGCCTTGCAAGGTCCTCGGAATGGCCTGGGTCATGCTGCTGCTTGGGTTCTAGGCCCACACACTCTGTTATAACTGGTCCATGGTGTGCCCGAACATGGGGAGTTTAGGGGCTCCCCAGGTGGTTCTAATAAGCAGGAAAGTTAAAGAACCACTGGTTCAAGGTGGTATTATTCCCAGCAGGAGGCTGAGATGGACCACATGAGAAATGATGAGGCCTTGACCTCATTCAGGTGAAAGGTAATGAAAGGGATGGAACAATTAGGAGCGGGCGGTGGGGACTCTGCAGAGAGGGAGCCAATAGCACCTGGAAAATGATTGCATTTGGGAACCAAAGACATCAAAGGCAACCTGAGGTTTCAACACTAATCTTAATGATAACTGCAATGATAATATAGGAAGGGAAGGGAAGACAAACTTTAAAAATGCTTCTCCGTGCCCTGCGCTGTGTGAGCACGTCCGTCCATCATCTGTGTTTCTCCTCACAGCAATCCTGTGAGGCAGGAGCTCCCACCACCCCTTTTCATAGAGGAGGAAACCGAAGCTGTGAGGCATGAGGCACTGGTAAGGGGTGGGCTGGGAGCCAACGTGGAGTCTGTCTGAGTCGCACTCTGGGTCCCGCAGCACAGCCCACACCACCACATGGTCAGGCCAGGATGACCTGGGCTGCGTCTGCCTGACACGGTGGGAGGTGCCCAGTCTAGTAACCACTCAGGACAGCCGTGGGGGTCCTCTTGCAGGGAGGACTCCTCAGCTATTCCGGGTGAGACCCGACTGCAAGGTCAAACACACACTCAACGGGGCTCAACCCTAGACCCTAAGAGTCATGATTGTCTCTGCTGAAAATCTAAGGTCTGAATGACGAAGGACAATGCTCCCCCAATTTCAGGCACTTGCAGGCCACCTTCGAGTCTTTGTGAATCCCCCCACAACCCCTCTCTCAGTCAGGCCTGCTTCTCGCTAACCAAAAGCTTTTAAGTTTTCCAGGTGACAAGTTTAAGGAGAACAATTTAGTAGCCCTGATAATTGCAAAGAGATCACGTGGAAGAGATGATTTAAAAGATGTGTTGTTGAGAATGGAATATTTACATGCTGTTAATATGCCCTTAAATTGGGGTGATGCAATAATTGCTAGCCCTTGGGTTTTGGTACCTGAGGGAAGGGTTCAAATGATTAAAATTCTGAATTGAGTTTATTGGTAGAGTGTGCATTTGAAATATGCGAGAGGTCTAGCCCAGAAGTCAGCCCTTGGCCCTAAATGAGGACTGTTAGTTAATTCATGCGGGTTTGAAAGATGCGGCTTTGTCCTTATCTGTAGAAAGACAATAATAATAATTAATAGTCATGGAGAATATTATTATTATTTTGGCTTAAAACAACAGAACTTCATTGTCTTATAGTTCTGGAAGCTAGAAGTCTGGAATTCAGGTGTCAGCAGAGCTGAGCTCCCTCTGAAACCCATAGGAGGATCCTACTTTGCCTCTTCCTGGCTTCTCGTGGTTTGCTCCAGGTCCGTGGCATTTCTTGGCTTGTGGCTGCATCACTCCAATCCTGCCTTTGTTGTCACATGGCATGCTCACTGCGTGTCTCAGTCTTCACGTGCCCATTGTCTTAAAAGGACATCAGTCATTTTAGATTAATGACCCATCCCACTCCAGTACAACCTCATCTTCACTTAATTATTTCTTCAATAATTCAATTTCCTAATGAAGTCACATTTTGGTGTCCGGGGCGGGGGGCGGGTAGGACTTTAATCTTTCTTTTTGGAAGGGGGCACAATTACCCATAACACCTGCCTCCCTTGATCATATTTTATTTCAGGGCTTTTTACCATAAACTTTCTTTATTCCTTGCTGCGCACCCCATATTTTTGTTCATTGAAATTTTATCAATTAATTATCACAATAATTCCATGAAGAAGGTCATTATTATCTCTTTTTTGCAGATGAGAAACTTTCTAAGGTCATACAGCTTGTAGGATGTGGAGGCAGGATTTGAACCCAAGCAGCTGACTCCCCTCCCTGTATCCACTCATGTTGCTGTGAAGAAAGGAAGTAAGAATATACCTGAGGGTAGTGGCCCCCAAACAGTCACTTTTAGTAAAACGAATTCCTTAAACAAATGCTGAGCGCCTGCTGTGTATAAGGCATTTTGTTCGTGCTAGGGAGACAGGTGGGTTAGGGTAGACTTGACCATGAGCGGACTTGACAGTCCGTGGAGGACAAGTACAAATCCAATAACCACACAAATGGGATATATAAGTTCAAACTAAGCTTAGAGTTCTAAAGAAAACTGACCTAGTTTTAAGAGCATTTACTGGGAACTGGCCAAGACTGAGGGAGAGGGATACCAAAAATAATGTGCCAATTATTAATGGAGGAGTGGCTGGGGTGGACACTATATGTGTCTGACAAGTAATTGGATAGATAAAGTAATCCAGTGTACTTTCCATGCCATGGGATGTGGCCCATTAGTGGATTGGAAATCAATTTAATAGTCATGACTGGCATTTAAAAAATAAAGTGGAATAGAATCAAATATCAGAGTGCAGTGTGTATAGGAGGGCGGTTCTGTGCGTGAGTGTGACCTGAGTCCCTATGTAAAATATGTGCTGTAATGTGTCATCTTCAGAGAAGTTAGAAAATCGTTAGATGAGCTTTTGTGACTGGGTGGAACTCCAAATTTGGATCCCTATCTTGCCTTATTCTTGCAGAGTGACTTTGGGACGCTTACTTAACTTCTCTGAGCTTTCTCCTCTGCTAAAACAGGAAAGCATCCCTTTTACGTTTTTAGGACCGATTGCAAGCAGAGAATGAGGCGGTGCATGGGCGGTGTCTAGAATGTGCTGCCTTCCTTCCACGGGGGCTTGGGCATGTTCAGAGGGTGCTTATCCAGCTGTCAGCCCCACCCACACCCAGCTTCCTCACACCTGTATCTTTCCTAGGATCCCACCCAGGATCCCACATCTGTGAAACAGACTCTTTATATCCCATAGCATGACCCCTGGGGCCCCCTCTAATTGCAGGGCAGCAGTGGTGGGCAGTCCTTTGCCCACTGCCAGCGTCCTACCTCACCTACCAGATTCTACCCCAGAGTTTTCTACGAAGCTGTGGGAATCTGCTGAGCCCTGATGTAGGTGTAACCTGGAGCTGGGGGCAGTTAATGCCCTTGGAGAAACCCTCAGCCCAGAGGGGTGAATGCCTCAGTCTCCTGTCCTTCAGAAGGACACTTCTGAGTCACAATCTACACCGTGCCTCAGACAGTTCCTGGAGGGTTTGGGCTCCATTTCCCAAGGTGGGGACCAGCTCAATAATGCCTGATTGACTGGCTCTCCCTCCCGGTCTCTCTCTCCCCAGTGCCTCAGTCCTGCTTTCTGGATATTTTCACAAGAAACTACCTGCTTCCAAGTGCTCGTTTCAGGCTCTGTTTCCTGGCAGCTAAGTGAAGTCACGCCAGCACCCATATAATATTGGAAAGACCTTTTTTAACAGGTCCAGGTCCAGGAAATCCCACCTGACCTGCTTACTTTACCTCTCTCTACTAATGGAAACTGAACAGGGTGAAGCAATGAAAGCCCCAGAAAATCCACACTGCTTTTTTTTTTTTTTTTTTTTTGCAGCCTCCTCAATTTTAGCTTGAGCTCAATGAGCCCAGCCTGGGTTGGCTGATGCTTCTAATGCTTCATTTACTTTTGCATTTTGGATGGTTCACTAGAAGTATTAATTGCATCAAAACAAATATGTGAAGATAATGACAGTTGTCATTTAGTGAGTAACTATTGTATCTATTAAGCTTTAAATCTCTACTTCTGTTAATTTTAATTTAATTAATTTTAAAAATGTAAATTTTAATGCTCTTTTTTAACAGCTTTTTTTTGAGATACAGTTCACATACCGCCTGGGCACGGTGGCTCATGCCTGTGATCCTAGCACTCTAGGAGGCTGAGGTGGGAGGATTCTTGAGCTCAGGAGTTCGAGACTAGTCTGAGCAAGAGTGAGATCCTGTCTTTACTAAAAAATAGAAAAATTAGCCAGGCATGGTGGTGCATGCCTGTAGTCCCAGCTACTCAGTAGGCTGAGGCAGGAGGATCACTTGAACCTAGGAGTTTGAGGTTGCTGTGAGCTATGATGATGCCACTGCACTCTACCCAGGGCAATAGAGTGAGACTCTATCTCAAAAAAACAAAAACAATTCACATACCATTTAATTCACCCATTTAAAGTGTAAGTAACTCAGTGGTTTTTAGTAAATTTACAGAATTGTGCAACAATCACCACAATCAATTTTAGAACATTTTCATTATCCCCCCAAAAACCCTGTACCTATTAGCAGTCACTTCTCATGTGCCCCCAATTTCCCCCCATCCCCTGGCAACCACTGATCTATTTTCTGTCTCCACTGACTTGCCTATTCTGGACGCTTCATAGAAGTGTCTTTTGTGTCTGGCGTCCTTCACTTAGCATAGACAAGGAACAAACTGGGACTGTCTGTGCAAAGAGGGAAATGTGTTCATCTGAGATGTTGGTCCCCTCTCCTCTTGGATCCCACAGTTAGGTGGGGGTTTGGCCCTGGAGAAATAGATGGATGGGCAGGGATCCATCCCATTCCTGCTGGACTCTACTTCTCCCATCCTTAACTAGCTTTGAGTAACTCCGAGAAGGTGGAGCTGGGCGTGTTCGGATCCTGGAACATGGCATGTGAACAGCACCTCACTCCTGGGAGGAGCCTGGAGGTGAGATGGCACCTGTATCTCATCTTTCATCCTGGTTCCCTTCAGCAGACACCTGAGCACCTACAGTGCACCAGGCACTCTGTCAGCACCGCACATCTGTTATCTACAAGCACTTCTGTGCCTGACTGTCTTTCTGCTCCCCAACTGCCCGCTTTTTAGCTAACTACAGTGGGTGGAGCAGAGGCTCCGTCCATTAGTCGCAGGGTCGAATCCAGCTTCCTAACCGTGTCATCTTGGACTATTCCTTTCCCCCTCCTGAGAGCCTCCCTCGCCTTATCTGTAGTGTGATGGGGGAGACCAGATACATTGTGCATCTTCCCCCAAGGGCTGCTGGCCCCCTCGTTCCTATGGGTTGAGCCTGTTCTGACATCAACAACAATAAAGAAAACTAGGCAGGTATCAATTTTGTTTTTTGGACAGCCACCTCTCCAACCTCAGCCCACCCTGCTGTCATGCGCTGCCCCCCACGCCCATGGACTTGATGTTTCTCTTATACTCCAAGCCTGTTCCCACCCTGGGAACTTTGCATTTTCTGTTCCTCTGCCTAATAGATGTATACGCTCTTCCCCCCGGTATCTGCAAGGCTAGTTCCTTCATTCCCCTCAGTGCTTAATGAAGACTCATCTCCTCCATGCAGCCTTCCCTGGCCTCCCCAGCACCACTTCTCCTCCCCTGTCACCCGCCACCCACTGCCCAGGCCTCCCTCCCTGCATCGCTACGTAACACTTGATATCCATGTTGGCCATCTGTCTCCCCAGTGCAATTATCAGCTGTAGGAGAACAGATTTGGGTCTGTTGAGTTTGCTGCTACGGTCCTAGCACCCAGAACACTTTAGAAGGTGCTTAGTAGCTGTTTGTTGAATGAATGTTGAATGAATGAATGTAGATGCGGGGCGTGGAGGGGACCTATATTGTCCACCTCGTCACATCCACTGTCTGTCTTCTGGGCCCGGCCCAGTGGGGGTTTCCTGTCTTGGGCCTTCCCAGCCACGGAAGCTCTATTGTCCCCCTCCCCCTCTCCTCTTTTCTGTCGCTAGGTCTCTAGATGGCTTATCAGGGACTTTCACACAATGACTCAGCTCCTTGGAATTTGCATACCCAACACAAAGAGGTCAGTCCAGAAGGGCCTAGAGTTCAGGAGAGGGCAAGCATTAAAAAATCTTTTTTTCCAGTTCTGCATAAAGTGCTTATCAGATCCCTAAGCAGAAGTGCATGTAGATAACAGACGTGCAGTACTGGCAGCCATGCTTGGCGCACAGTAGGTGCTCAGGTATCTGCTGAGGGGGTCCAGGTGCTGCCTTCACCTTACAGCTCACTCTCGGGAGTGATGTGCTGTTGACATGTCTGTTTCAGAATCTGGGCATGCCCCACTCTGCCTTTCTCCAGTTATTCAAAGCCAGTTAGGGATGGGAGGAGAAGTAGAGTCGGGGAGGGGCTGGGCTGTGTTCCTGCACCAGCCTCCTAAGCTCCATGCTCCCGGGTTTGCAGGGAGCTGACTAGGATCACCCCCTCCACTGATCTCACCTCCCCTGCATAAGCCCTTCAAAGCTGCTCTGTCCCTGTCCCATGGAGTCCAAACTCCTTGCCAGGCTCCCTCTGCCCTCTGTGATCCTCTCTCCTGCCCTTTAACCCCAGCCATGCTGAATGACTTGCCCCCCCTTCCCCTCCCCCA
Organism: Eulemur rufifrons; assembly: GCF_041146395.1. Classification (NCBI taxonomy): domain Eukaryota; kingdom Metazoa; phylum Chordata; class Mammalia; order Primates; family Lemuridae; genus Eulemur; species Eulemur rufifrons. The sequence continues at coordinate 56,003,668 of NC_091010.1, read as the reverse complement.
GCCCCCTCCACACACTGTTCTTCTGGAAGGAACCACCGTCTTTGCCATCTGCACTTAGGTAGCTCCATTCAATCTTTAGGCCTCTCCATTTGGGAGGCACTTTCTCCCCCAAATTCCCCTGCCCCAGCCTGTCTGGCTTGGGCTGAGATTTCTCCTTCTGTGCCAACTCTGATTAATTGGGGGCATTTGCCTGGAATGCTGGTTTAAGAAGGTTTCTGAGGCCCAGGCTAGTGGGAAAGAGAGCTGGGAACGGTCAGAGTGTTGGTGGTGGAAGGAGTGGGCCTGTGCAGCTCCGCTTTGCCACGCCTGAGGCAGAACTTCCCCTTCCCGCTCCTCGCCGGTGCAGGGCAGACTGCCCCTGCTCACACTGATCTCACCTTCCCCAGGTGCCTTTGTGTACGGTCAGAGCCACACGACTTGGCCCTGAATTGTTCTGTAATTGCATTAGGCCGCATTTTTGTCTCCTGGCCGAGGCTGGAAGCTCTGGGAAAACAGAAACCTTTTAATCCACTCCTCTGTGTTCCCATAGAGCAAAACTAGAAAACAGTTGCTGATGGCTGGAGGCTGCCTGCAGCCCTTTGCTTTGGCCCCCAGTACCCTGAAGACAGCCACTTGTTCTTGAATCCACACCCCCCTACAGCCCCCCTGGGCTCACTCCTACCTCACACCCTCCAGCACTCTGCTGGTGCCTGTGCCCCGCCTGAGCTTCTCACGGCTCCTGCTCCAAATCCTTCAAGTCACAATTCAAGAGTCACCTTCTCAATGACCCTTTCCTGACCACCTGCCTACTCCTTTGTGTCACTCTGGAACCTTACCTAGCTTTATATTCTTTTTTTTTTTTTTTTTTTGAGACAGAGTCTCACTCTGTTGCCCAGGCTAGAGTGAGTGCCGTGGCGTCAGCCTAGCTCACAGCAACCTCAAACTCCTGAGCTCAAGGGATCCTCCTGTCTCAGCCTCCCGAGTAGCTGGGACTACAGGCATGCACCACCATGCCCGGCTAATTTTTTCTATATATATTTTTAGCTGTCCATATAATTTCTTTCTATTTTTAGTAGAGATGGGGTCTCGCTCTTGCTCAGGCTGGTCTCGAACTCCCGAGCTCAAACGATCCGCCCACCTCGGCCTCCCAGAGTGCTAGGATTACAGGCGTGAGCCACCGCGCCCGGCTAGCTTTATATTCTTTAAATCACATTCCCACTTCCTGAAATTGATTGCTGTGTTCCTTTTTTTCTTATTCTCTGTCTTCCTGTCTTCCCCTACCCCCCTGTCAACCCAAAATAAGCTTCCCGAAGGCTGAGTTTAGTCTACCTTGTTCTCATTGTACCCCCAGGCCAGGTGCTGTGGCTGAGTGGATGGGTGAATGAAGGAATGAATGGAGGCCTAAGGAATGGGCTGTCTTTTTTTTGAGATTGATCCAGGAGGATGCTTTTCCCAGATTGTTTAATTTCCCAGGTCTTTGTGATTATGGCCTTTGGCTCTGCCAATTCAGGAGATGGCCTTTTGCTTTCTGAGAGAAGCAGAGTGTTTACTGGAAAGAAAAACACACATAAGAGAAAGGAAATGGCTGCTGGATTTCTGTGTGGACTGGGCCCCCTCCCAGCCTCCTGGAAAGAAAGGAGGCCACAAAAGGGCCCTTCCTGTGGCCGTATTGTTAGAGCCGGTTCCCCTTGGCCCCAGGAACAGAGAGGCAGAGTCATTGAGGCTGCAAAAAGGCAAAGGAGTTTATTGGCTAGCTCGAGCTAGGGTCCAAGTCCCAGAGCACCAATGCAGTGGCCTCTCCACGAACTAGGACCCTGCCCTGGGGTAAAGGTTAAGCTTTTATACTTTTCTGTATGCTAGTTTTCACACGACACGTTAGTCTGCACACCACACACTAGTCTGCACACGACACACTAGTCTGCACACGACACACTAGTCTGCACACGACATGGTGGTCTGCACTCCATCCCCCTTTAGTTTATTTGTTCTTTTAGAAGTGGCTGATCGCGTTGGCTCCTGATTGGTTGACTCTAAGCTTCGGGCTTTTTGTGCTGGCCCCAGTTGTAGTTAACGTCATTTAGGGGAAGAGGAGGGTCTCTGACGGGGGAGGGGGGCTGTTGTTGCATACCTTCTAGTTTTTGGTTACAAGCGATACTGGAAACACACGCCCTGCACGAGCCATTCATGCGCTGATCATGTCTTGCTCTTCTTATCTACTTAGTTGGTTGGAGGGCCCCTGGACTCTCCAGCCCTTTATCAGGAAGTAACTTGCGGTTACCTCCCCGGGGCCTTGTTTTCCTTTACTTTAGTGAAGCCTGCCATGGCTCCACTTACGCTAAGCACCAAGCCAGCAAGCCATATATACAGAAGCAGAACTAGGCTGTTAGCTTCTCACGTCCAGGAAGCCTAGCCTATCATGGAGTTACCCTTGCTCTTATACCTGTTTTTCATTCTGATTAACTATTTTTATCAAAAAACTAAAAGCAAGCACAGTCACAGAAGCGAATAGCATCAGTTAGAGTCAAAGAGAGCACACATTTTCCTACTATCAATTCCTGTTCTACAGTATTTGCTGCAACGAAGAGCCACGCTTCCCAGCTGACTCCCCAGAAAGGAACAAACACCCCTCTATCTCTCGGGCTCCTAGCCTTGGGGGTTTAATGTTTCTCTGCAGAAACTGCTCATGGAGAAAGGAAAAGGGAAGGAGGAAAGCATTTTACTGCATCCTTCTGGGTCTGAACAAACAAGGCCTGTTCCTCAGTAGAGTGTTCTTTTCTTCATTCTTTTTGCTTCTTTTCCTTTCTTTCTCTTTTTTGCTGCAAGTTTTATTCCCAAAGCCTGTTTTTCAGTTTATGCTCAGAAATCTCTGTTTCCTCCAAGTTTAGGTGGAAAGTTGCTTAACCCATGATCTCTATTTGTTTTTAATATTTTTTATGGTGATCAATTTGGGAAATAGCAAAAAGCAGAGGAAGAAGATGAAGCAATCTATATTCCCAGCATTCAGAGACAGCTCTTTAGGCTTCTGCTTCTCTCAGATATATTTATGGTAATTGGGAACACAGCATATATACTGCATTTCCATCTGACAACATATCATAAAGAATTATGAACATTCTTATGTAAAAAATTTGTTTCGCTATCTTATTATGAAAGAATACATTTTTATTATGGAAAATTTAAAAACAAAATAAGACTAGATAGCACAGAGAAATAAAAAAAAATACCCATAACTTCGCTCCTCAGATAATCACTACAAAATATAAATTCAACTATTTTAACAATATATGCTTAGAGTCAGGTGTGGTGGTGTGTGTCTATAGTCCCAGCTACTCGAGAGGCTAAGACGAGGAGAATCCTTTGATCCCAAAAGTTTGAGTCCAGCCTGATCAACATAGCAAGACCCTGTCATAAAAATAAAAATACATATATATACATATATATGTTCTTAGAAACATAATTAAATTTAAAATCTATTTTTAAAATGATAAAGATAGGGTCATGTTGTACATTCAGTGAGGCACGAAAAAGTTTTCTTATGACTATGTAAAATCAAGTAAATTTCATATATTACATGATTATTATATGATAAATATATATTGGTCCAGTGAAGCCTATTTGAATCACCTTGCCTTACTTTACTATGGAGGTTACAAAGTAAAAAAATACCCAGTTCCCTTGTAATTGGGGGTGGCCATGCAATTTGTTCTGGCCAATGAGATGAAAGTAGATTGCTGAGGATGCTTCTCTTCTCAAATTAAAAGGCAATGACTTAAAAAGAGAAGACTTTTACCCTTTACACTTCTCTTTTTTCTTTTTGGAATGTGGATATGATGCCTGGAATGCGGATGTGATGCCTGGAATGCTGCAGCTATTTAGAAAACATGAGGACAAAACTCACAAGCAGAAGACATGTGACAGGAAAATCGTGGAAACTATTAGTAATTTTCATGGAAACTTCTCCAGCTATGAGCTTTCAACCTTTGGAATTCTTGATGAGTGGGAAAAATATGTTCTATACTTGTTTAAGCCACTACATGTGGGTTTGCTGTTACTTGCAGTTGAATATTCTCTAAACTGTTTCAAGATGCATGACATTTGATCAAATCTAGCATTACTCACATATGTCTTTTATCTCTCCATGATGCATGCTGAATTATCAACTCTAAAATTAGAACTTGGAAAGGCCATGTTCACATTGATATGGCTAATCCAGCCTGTCTCAGGTATTCATTTCAGTCTGAGTTTGTGACATCTGGCTGAGTTTTTACTCTCATTTATGTAGGTTTTAAACTTTTCTGTCCTCAAACCCCCTTGAGTGACCAACTCACCAGCTCCAAGTCAAGGACTGAGCTTTATATTTCTGTGTGTCACAGAAGCACAGTGCCTTGCGAATGGCAGATGCGCAACAAATATTAGTGGCTTAATTGTTTGATTTTAACTCTCTGATTTCTTAATTACAGAATGTGTAAAGATTTCTGAGACTATTGATTTAGACATCTTTACAGAACCCACAAACACGAATGTTATTTGTTTTTCAAAATGCTAAATAGAGCTGTCAAAAATGACATCAACTGTCATGTTCTTTGGTTTAAAGAATATTTTTAGCTTCCTGTCATCCATCACTTAATTATTGTCACTAGCAACATGTCTCTGTCTGGTGGTTAGGTAACACTTCTGAAAGAAAGGTTGTGTTTGGAAAGACCTAGAAATGATTAGTGAGGAGACTAGGATTCTGCTCATGATATTTTGTCGTGACTGCCGATGGGATGTGGTCAATTAGTTGAACTATGCTCTGTGCGTCCCAGACCCTTGTAATTCCCAGGCTGGTGTCCTTGCCTGTCCGGGTAGGCTGTGGGTCAGCAGGGAGCCTCATGGTCAGGCAGACAAAGAGGAAAGAGGGCAGTGTGGTTGCCCAATGAGCCTTTGGAACAAATTGATCTGGAATGTTTGAGGTTCCATCAGGTCCTTGCCATGTGGTTTTCCTTGTGAGCAGTTGAGCAATGGTAGGAGGTTGGGGCAGGGAACCTTGACCTCTGCCTGTCCACTCACAGCAGCAAGATGAGAGCCAACTGCTCAATGTGTGACTTCGGCTTGTGTGTTCTTCTGCCTGGCTCAATCCATCTCTTTTAGTGGTGGCAACTGGCATGATGAGGGGAGGCCAGTGGCTCCTGTCCTGTGGGAGGCTACAGGCCAGAAGCCAAGGCCTCCAGAAGTCAAAGCCTGATGGGCTTTGGACCTTCCAGCCCATCAGGGGAGTCACTTGAGCAAGAGAAGAACCAGGGCAGCCTATGGCTGGGCTCCAGGATGGAGAGGTCTCAGGGGAGGAGAGAGGGCTCTAAGGTTAGTTGGAAAGAATGGAACAGAGAAACCTCTTTTATACTCCTTTATCCCCCATACTATTTTGCCTAAGAAGTCAAGGTTAAGGTTTAATGGACCCTCCGTTGTGGAAAGACCACAACAAACACCATTAGTCATTTTCTATATGGAGGTTTCGGGACAGGGTCCACAGGCAGTAACGGAGAAAAATGCTGTGTGGACTACAAAGGGTCTCAGATATTTGCACGTAATGAGCCTTAGAGGCCAGTTAGGCCACCAGTTGTCCTTTACTGATGTAGAAACAGCCAAGAGAGAGATCTTGGTGTGCCCAAGGTCACACGAGTTCAAGGTGCGGCTGGGTGGCTTCATGCCCGGCCTCCCCACGGCTGTCTGAGCCACCTTTCATATTGCCAGCGGGAAATGGGTCCACTCCCCTCAGCCTCTGTGTTCTCTTTTCTATTTGTATAAGTTTATGGGGTATAGATGTAATTTAGTTACATGGATAGATCGTGTAGTGGTGAAGTCAGAGCTTTTAGGGTGACTTTTAGTGTCCATCACTGGAGTGACGGACTCTGTGCCCATTAAGGAATGTCTCAGCCTCTGCATTCTGCCCCCGCCCTGCTCTGCAAGTTCCCTGTCCTTCCCCTCCCACCCTCTCCCACTGAGGACCCTCCTTCCAGGGGGAAACCACCCAGCTCCCGAAGATCACATACCCCTGGCTGGGAACGGAGAGGTGCTCAGGCATTGTCGGCCTTTTCCCTTTCTCAGCATCTCCTTGCTCCTTGGAGAGAAAAATCTATCACCAGGAAGCAACTGGAAACCCCAACTGGAAGCTTTTTCTTTTTATGTGCTAAACGACACTGCAAGCTATTAGGGGGCAAGGACTTTGCTTAGTCCCTGCTGTAAACCCAGGGCCTAGCATGGGATCTGGCACATAGTAGGTGCTCAATACGAGCTTGTTGAAAACAATGAGCGAGCACCACAGGAGAAATGGTGTGATCCTTAGAGCCGCTGGAGGAGGCTCCCAGAGGAGGTGAAGCCTGAGCTAGGCTTCAGCAACATGGGTACTTCTGATTCCTTTGCTTATTCATGAAATTGATTTAATAAATATTTATGGTGCCAGGCATTCTTCTAGATGATGGGCACACCTCAGTGAGCAAAACAAAATGAGAAATCCTTGCCATTAAGAAGCTGACATCTGGTGGAGGGGGACAGGTATCAGGCAATGAACTGTCTAGGGTTTATGGTGATTCAGCAATGGAGGAAAATGAAGGAAGATGGGAGGTGCTGGGTGGTGGAGAGGACTGGGGAGGAAGCTGGCCTTTTATGTGGGGAGGTCAGAAGGGCTTTGCTTATGGAAAGGGCACTGTGACCCGCTTTATAACAGATCATAGTGCCAGGGGATCCCACTCAGGCCCCCTCCCCCACCCTACTACTCTCACTCTCCAGAACATTGTTTTCCCTTTGCTTCCCCACATAAACATCCTGGTAGTGAAATCAGGCTGGCTGGCTGGCTTGCATAGGTGGCAAGGTGGAACTGTGGGTTGGAAAGGTGTGGCGGTCATACCTGGGCCAGGTGCCCGGTACCCTGAAGCTTTGAACTTCAGTGCCTGGCTTTCCAGGACTTGACCCAACAGTCCCCACCCTCAGGACTCTTCTCCCCAGGAGCCGATGGCTGTCGGGAGAGGTTGGTAGAAGGGCTTATCCGATGCTGGGCTCCCCTCTGGGATTCCGACATTGTGAGAAAATGTGTTCCTGTGTGTGTAGTGGGGGAACCTGGATAGTGCCATATTGTGAAAATGCAGCACGTGCTGCCTTCTAGGCTGGAAGCCGAAATCCGTTCCGGGACAGCATCCACCCCGTTCAGAGCAGGGTCCCTGGGAGACTTCCTAGTTAGGCAGCGATGTGGTTCCCCACACAGGATCACTGGGGAGGCCGTAACCACGCAAAATCATCCTAAGACATGTGCTTCAAGCCGAGATGTTAAGTGTTCTGCCTAATAATGAGAAGGGCTATATGCATATAGAAATGATTATATCAACTGATCTGGGACCATTGTTGTTTGGATATAAATAAAGACGTGATCCCGGAGGCTGGAGAACTTGGGGTGACTGTGGTACATGTGCCTTTCCTGCAAAGATGCTCCCCGGCTATCATCAGATTCCAAAAAGGGTGGTTGACCTCCACATGGCAATGATTCATCTATTTAGAATTTGTGAGGGAACTTGGCTTCTTAGGGGTAGGAAAGTACGTTTTCAGTCCTGAGTACTTGCATATTTTACAGAAGACATTGCTCTTTCTGATGAACAAGTTAAGAAGAAAAAGGAAATGTCAAGGTTGCCCTCCCAAATTGCAAGGACAAATGGCTTTAAGGGGGAGAGAGGCTAAGGGAGAGCTGTGTGTCCTCTCTATGGAGGGCTTTGCTTTGACACAGACACTTGTTTGGAGGGAACCTAAGATAGCCTGCGACCCTCTCTTGGCACCTGTGTTGTCCTGCAGGGGAGGAAGGGTAGACCTGGACTCCTGGCCTCCAGGCCTCCAGCCCAGGGCCAGGAAGCCCAGCCCGTTTTCAGCCAGTAGGAAAACAGAGCAGACATTTGTCTGTTCATACTAGAAGGATGAATGCCTGCCTTTCAGGAGATGGGAAAAGGCACTTTGGGCCTAATTGTTCCTGTTGTAGAAAATAAGCATGATTACTTTGTATGAAATAATTTAACTTATTATTTAAATTTTAGTTTAAATGGCTGGTTTTTAGCTCCAGGTCAGCATATTTTACGTTAAAGAATTGCTTTATACATTTCAAAATACTTTTATATTCATTGTTACTGAATCACTGGCCTCAGTTTTCTCAGTTGGGAGTTGTGGGAATGGGATAAGATCGGGGAAAATCATGGACATCACTACACATGCCGGCTCAGCCTGGTCTATATCTCTGTGTTAAGAAGGATTCTGAGGCTACTTCTGAGTTGCGCAGGAAGCTGCTTCCCGATGGATTAGTCCTGTCTGCCAGGAATGAGAAGGAAGGGTCTGGTTACTTGGAACCTTGTGATACCTGTTATCTTTTCCAACCATAACATTCCATGACTCTAGGGTAAGAGTCAGCAAAGGACAGCCCTCAGACCAAATTCAGCCCACCACCAGTTTTTATTTAATTCGAGTTTTGTTGAAACGCAATCGCACTCTTTTGTTTATGTGCTATTTTTTTTTTCTTTTTTTTCTTTTTTTTTTTTTTTGTTGTTGAGACAGAGTTTCACTTTGTTGCCCAGGCTAGAGTGAGTGCCGTGGCGTCAGCCTAGCTCACAGCAACCTCAGACTCCTCGGCTTAAGCGATCCTACTGCCTCAGCCTCCCGAGTAGCTGGGACTACAGGCATGCGCCACTATGCCCGGCTAATTTTTTCTATATAGATGTTTAGTTGTCCATATAATGTCTTTCTATTTTTAATAGAGACGGGGTCTCGCTCTTGCTCAGGCTGGTCTCGAACTCCTGACCTTGAGCGATCCACCCGCCTCGGCCTCCCAGAGTGCTAGGATTACAGGCGTGAGCCACCACGCCCAGCCTATGTGCTATTGTTTGGTAGCTTTTGTGCTACATGGCAGAACTGAGTAGTTGTGACAGAGACCATATGGCCCACAAAGCCTAAAATATGTACTGTTGGGCCATGTATAAGAAAGAGTCTGCCAACTCTGTTTTAGGGCAGTTTAGCGCCACTCCCATTTTTACAACTATATATCCAACGTCTCCATGAAGGAGGAAGGAAGGTCTTACTAGCCTCGTTTCACGAATAAAGAAAGAGAACCCAGCCCCAGGAGAAGTGATTTGCTCAAGGTCACAGTGGCAGGTGTTGCTGTACAGGTCCCCCAGGCCCCTCATTCACGCCACTGCAGCATGTGACTTCAAAATGGAATGTTCTACTTTGGTGCAGAAGAATTGAATGAGTTTGTTTTAGGATAAGAATTTCCCACCAAGTCTTTAGATGTAAAGTGACAAATGTACAAGAAAGGGAGCTCAAAATCCCTGCTTACTGGCGGAGCTCAGGCACCTCACATGTTCAGCAGTTTGGGTCCTCTGAGAAGCAGATGCCAAAACTGGAGCAGACATGAAAGAGACTTATGGGGCGGGGGGTGCTGGTGAGGGATAAAGGGAAGGAAGAAGGATCAGGCAGGCCCTGGGCTGTGGTGCAGGTCCGAGCCCTGGGAAACGAGCGGGCAAAGGAAGGACTGTGTTGGAGGAGCCTCAGACCACAGGGCAGCTCTGAGAGAGTGTCTGCCAGCATGGTGGCAGAATGCCACGTGGGGCGGGGGAGACTGGCTCCCATGCCCCCATCGTGCTCAGCCATTGACCAGGCGTGGCCTGGGGGCGGCGTGGCCTTGGCAGGAATGCCGCGGTGGATCCAAAGGGGCAGCTTCACCGAGAAGCTGGCAGTCAACTGTGCACCTGAGCAGGTTCTCGTCGAGGGGAAATCTGAGCCCGGCTCCTCTGTGGCTGGCACCACACGCAGTATTTTCCCACGCACCCTGGGACAGGCTCCATGCTAGGCCTGGAGGCGACAGAGATCTGAGGAACATTATTCCCATCCCCGAGGAGCTCGTGGTCTAGCTGGGATGACCAGACATGCACACCTGATCAAGAAAATATGCATTAAAATTAGGGCCAAGGTAGTAACAAAGGAGTGTGTGATGGCGTGGTCTGAGATCGTCAGGAACAGCGTGTGCTGGTGCTTCAAAGAGGGATCCCGGGAGGAAAGCTTGGGATGTTCCCATTTGGCATAATGACAGATATGTGTGCCCGGTGTTTTGGATCATTTCCGCCTTCTCCACGCCCACAGGTTGCCGCCATGCACTTGGCATTCTTTGAATACCGAGCAAGTCCAAAGGCTCCATGCCAGCTGCTGTGATTATGTAGGCTCCCGGCCATACACAAGCTTATGCTATTCAGGGGACTATGGACAATGATGAATCGTTAAAAAAACACAAATTTATAGACATACACATGGGTTTGTGTGGGGCTCTTAATGACTAGACGCCTGCTAATATTCAGGTGAGGTGCAAACAATGGGCAAAGCCATTGCAACTATATGTTTGTCAAGCTCTATAATGCTTGATGCAGTGACAGGAAGTCTTACTTCTGTTCATTATGAAAAAACTAGAAAAAAACTACATATAGAAGAATAATAAAAACATGGAATAACAAATCATATGAAGGGCCCAAATATACCCATCACCCAGTTTCAATAATTATTAACTCATAGCAACTTTTGTTTCGTCTTTAGCCTCACCCACATACCCCTCTTCTTGTATTATTTTGAAGCAAATCCCCAGACATATAATTTCACTGATGAATATTTTGGTACATCTCTCTGAAGGGTAGGGAAGCTGTTTTTCTTTTAAAACATATCCCTAATACTGCTACACATATTCTACCTTTCTGAGCTTCATTTTCTTATTTATAAAATGGACATAATGTGATCTATTCTGCAGGGTTATTAGCTATATTTCGTACAAAGTGCTTATCCCAGCGCCCTGCCACAGTCATGCTGCCTATTGTGATTGTAACACATATGAGAAATTGTGAATCAGAAGGGCCTAGAAATCTGCATTTCAACACGATATCAAAGTGGTTCTGATGCAGGTGTGGCCACGACCCATGTTGAGACACACTGTTCTGGGGTATATAATGATTAATTGGAACCATCTTTTTAAAACATAAATTGAATCATGTCATTTTCAGTGGTTTTCCAGAGCTTTCGGGATACACTCAAATGCCTTATCTTAATACCCAAGGCTCTTCAGGACCTAGAGCCAGCGATTCTCAAATTTCAGTGTGCATCCGAATTACCTGGGCATCCAGTTAAAATGCCTATGCCCAGGTTCTGTACCTAGGGCTTCCAGGGTGGTGCCTAGGAATCTGTATGTTTATTAAATTTCTGGAGACTTTTGATACCAGGACCACACTTTGGTGACTTTAGACTAGGGGACTACGAGATAGAGACAGAGAGAGAGAAAGAGAGAGAGAGAAAGAAACCCACAGCTGCCCCTGGAAGACTGGTTCTCATAGTCTATTTAGAACTTTGGGTCACTGTGCAAAAATTAGTTAAGTACCTGTATGCAAATGCAGATTTTTGTCCACACCAGGGGGCAAAAACTGGCAGCCACAGGTGGAATTAATCTTGCAAATCTGTGTGGGCTTTTGGCCTGCACGGTATTCAATTTCTTTGAACGGTTGCCAAATGTAAAAAATTTATGATTAAAATCTGTAGTTTTCAGTCTGCTAAAAAGATCTGAGCACACTGGGCCTACATTTTCCCATGGCAGTATTTGGCTGATGGTGGAAGATGTCCTTGGGTGGGATATATGTCCTCAGTTTGGCCCTAGTTCCCAATACTTCCCATTAATCACATCTAACCTGTTTTTCTCATTTACATTGGCTGCCTGGTGCTAAGATGCTTTTGAATTTGTGACATGATCTCCTCATCCAGTTGAGGAGTGTGTGTGTGTGTGTGTGTGTGTGTGTGTGTGATCTGTCCTTGGCAGTGCAGATTAAGGCCAAATCAAAGAAGGGTTTAGTTTGGTCATGACATGTATATCAATGGTACCCAGCATGGGTACTCCCATTAATGGAAGTTTCTACAAATATCCTCTGGGATGAAAGACCCATCCCAGAAAAAGGTACTCAGAAGATGCTTGCAGCAAGGCAACTGTTCTGGTCACAGCAGTCCCTTTCTCTACTCAGGTGATGATGTATAATAGGAAGACCTCCACAAACCAACCACCCAAGGACAGACTTTTACCCAGCCTTGAGGAAATTAAAATGAAGGCTACTCATACCCTTCTCCGAAGGCTACAAAGCACACATAACTAAAAGCAAAGAGACACACACACGACTATATGTGCATAGAGTGACATATTCTCATAGGCATAAATGAGCATTAAATACATATATGTTTTATATTAACAAACACGCATGATTTTGGTAGTGGTAGAAAAATCACTCACTGGGAATAAGTGACAGCTTGTGAGAGACTGCAAGAAAATGAATCTAAGAACTCTCTTATTAGTAGTAGCATGAATCAACAGAAAGATCATGGGCTTTGGAGTCAGTCTGACAGTGGCTTTCCTGATGTGTACTCAGTTCTGCAAGTAATGGGCCCAAACTAATAGAAAGGAAATCAAATGAAGTTGGCATGATCTTGATGCACTGAATCAAGATCTAGGGGCCATGAGTGGCTGATTCCAGACCTCCCATACTCCCGCACCCCTGCTGTCCATCTCATTATCTCTACTCCCAGGTGAGAAGCATTTTGCACTGGAATCCCCAACTCAGAGGTGACCTGTAGCCATGCCCTGTCACCTGTGCTCACCTGGCCTGCTCAGCTCTTCTCTGCCTCCTTGGAGAGCTTTGCCCTGCTGTCTGGTGGTGCTCTGCCAGGGCTGTAGACTTTGGTTGGGACTTACAGGTGCTGAGAATCTGGGCGGGTACCAGTCACCGGGCTTGCTGTCCCTGGCTGATTTTTCTCCCACCCTCCCGCCCCGCCGATTCCACCCAGCACATCTGCTCAGACTGTTTATCAAGTAACCTCAAGAGTTTGGAGTAAACGTTCCTGGCCATGAGTCAAACTGAGAATTTGGCTGGGCTTCAGTGGAGCACTCTCCATGGCCTGTTTTCTCTCCTTCATAGCCATCTTCCCCTGCATCTTGAGACTTTCACAGTCCCTCATCCCTTCTGCACAGCCCTGCTATGTGTGGCGTCCTTGTCTCCCAGGCCCACACTCCCTACACCGTCTCCATTTGAAGTTCTCTTCCTCTCACTTGAGCCAAGACAGCTGCAGACGCACTGCTCTCAGTCAGCTACCAGGAAGAAAGCGGGCTGGTCTAGCCCCGTCTGGGAATCAAATCTCTATCTGCCTTTGCATCATCTGTGCTGGCTTGTTAGCTCTGTGCCTTTAGATAAGATAGCTGATCTTTCTGAGCCTTAGGTAAAACATTTTTTAAATGCAACAATAACAACTATTTGTTGGCCTAATTGCCATTTCCTTTGTAAATAATGACAAAGCCCTTTTTGATTTCTTCCTCTTTTTTCTCCTTGAACTAAGCATCCTGGAAGCCAAGACTGAATATGTAGGAGAGGCATAAAGACCTGTTTTGTGTATGAAGCGCTGGAGTAGAAAGAACATAGGACTTAATTAATTCTGGCTTCAGTTCCTGGCTGGGTAGCTTTCAGCAAGTTACTCAAACTTTCTGATTCTCCATGACCTCATCATTACAATGGCAATAAAAATACTACCTTCCTCAAGCTTAGGGTTTGGGGAGGATTACAGGAGAGAGAAGGTGCAATTGTGATCTATGCACTGGGAAAATTTGTGCAAATGTTGGACTTGGCTACTGCTATGATATTACAACCTCCGGCTGGAGAGAAGCCCTTTAATGACTAGTTCTTGCACCTGCTTTGTTTCCTTCCTGTTTCCCTGGGGTTGTGGATATGTGGATAAAAGAGAGTGAAGACCTGTACATGGATGTCTATAGCAGCATTATTCACGATAGCCAAAAACAGTGGCAACAAGCCAAGTGTCCATCAACAGATGAATGGATACATAAGTTGAGGTATATTCATACAATGGAATATTATTCAGCAATATAAAGGAATGAAACAAACCTTGAAAACTTTATGCTAAATGAAAGAATCCAGTGAAAAAGGTCACATCTTGTAAGATTCCATTTATATGAAATGTCCAGAACAGGCAAATCCAGAGGAGACACAAAGTAGATCAGTAGTTGCCTAGAGCCAGTGGAGGTTTTGTGGGGCTTGGGGAGTGACTGCTGATGGGAAGGGGTTTCTTTGGGGGGTGATGGAATGTTCTAAAATTGATTCTGCTGATTATTGTACAATTCTGTGAACATAGATAGTAGAAATCATTGAATTATGCACTTTAAATGGGTAAATTAAATGGTGTGTGAATTGTATTTCAATGAAGCTGTTACATATTTTAAAAAAGGAGTGGAGGCCAGGTGGGTTGGCTCACACCTGTAATCCCAGCACTTTTGGAGGCTGAGGTGGGAGGATTGCTTGAGGCCAGGAGTTAGAGACCAGCCTGGGCAATATAGTAAGACACCACCTCTACAAAACAATAGAAAAATTAGCCAGGGGTGGTGGTGCACACCTGTAGTCCCAGCTACTCAAGATGCTGAGGAAGGAGGATCACTTGAGCCCAGGAGTTTGAAGCTGCAGTGATCTATGATCACACCACTGCACTCCAGCCTGGGTGACAGGGTGAGACCTCATCTCTAAAAAAACCAAAAGAGAAGAAGTGGAGATACAACTTTGATTTTCACCTTTTTCCACCTAACAGGAGCCCTGCAGGGGTTCCCCTTGGAGGCTGTTTGGCTGCACTTGACCCTTTGACTTCCTGTCCATCATGACAGGTTTTCTCCTTGTGCCCTTTGGACAGGCCCATGTGCTTTGGGACAAGCCCCCCTTTGCTGGTCCCTGTCATTATTCTATTGCGCCAGGGACTTCTCTCACAAGTGCCTACTTCCTGTGCCGTGACATCGTTTCATGAGGTCAGGGACCTGTGAAGGGTCTGGTTCATCTTGGTGCCCCCGTGTCATTGTCATGTCTCCAGTATAGTAGATGCAAAATGAATATTTGTTGAATGATTGATTATTTACATAACAAAAGGGTTCCCTTTAAGTTCCTTTAAGTGTTGAGCTCTAATACATCAAGACCATCTAAGGGTTTGTTTCTATCTCAGGGCCTGTGGAGCCTTACAGGGCTCCTGTTCTCATGTAAAGTTTAGTCTTTGCAGCAACTAGGCCGGGAAGGGACTGATTGCCCCGTTCAAAGTCACATCATAGGCCTAACAGGACAGAGGCCGTTAGTCACCCCCAGGCCTGCTTAGCCCCCAGACCCCGCCCTCCTTACAAGTCCTCTTCTAGCCTAGCAGAACAGGGAGAGCTTTGGAAGGGGAGGTCAGCAGCAGCTGCAAAGGATGAAAACATGGAGAAGCCCAAAGTCATGACAAATCACTGAAAGACAGGAAATGCATGTAAAGCATCTCCAACATGGAAGAGTGAGTCACCGGGATTCCCACCACCTCCCCAGGGTCATAGTGAGCTGCACAGCTGGTATCAAATAGGCTTCCCCGCTGGTGACCCCAGCCCTGCTCAGCCCCACTCAAATGTCACTTCCCCTCTTGGCAAGTTAGAAGCAGCCAGGCCTGGAGCCCGGGGGCTCCACGTGACTACTCAGAATGCTGAGCTGCAGCCCCTGGGCTGGGAGCCTCCACCGAGAACCTTACTGAGTTCAGGGCTCCCCTCCCCAGGTAGAAAATCCCCACCAGGCAACACGAGGAAGACACCACCCACTGCATCATTAAATTATAACAAGCTCTGAAACTCACTCCAGAAACCCGGGTCTGTTTGTCCTTGCAGTCGGAAGGAAGCGTGTGATTGGCTGGCCAAGCTCGGCCTAGCAGGCCTTATCTCTGCCTGGTTATTATTTGATTAAAGAGCCTTCCTCCTCCTGTGGGTTTCAAAATTGCACTGGGAGAGTTTGCTGCTGCCAGGGGGACTTTTCCTGAGGTTACTGCCGAGCACCCAAAGTCCTTCAGCTGGACAAACAGGCACCCAGAGCAGCCAGACCTCCCTTTTTATTCAGCCATAGCCTGGGGCTGCCTTCTGCAGGGTCCGATCAGCTCTTCGAATCAACTGGTTGGAAACAATTCCTCAGACACCTCAGAGTCAAGGACGCAGGTATTTACACACTTTGGGGTGGGGGGTGGTGGGGGTGGGTGTGATTTCTTGGGATGTCATGCCAGGAGACGCAGGGGTGGGATGGGGGCTGGGGCAGCAAAGTGGGACACGTGAGAGGCAAACAGTGGAAAGAAGGAGGTGGAAGAAAAGAGAACTTGGGATCTCAGGATGCCGTGCAGAGGCGGAGTGAGGCTCCTGGGTGCGAGCTGTGCGCGGCTGGAACGGGGTGCGAGCACGTTTGTGATGTAGCATCCACGCCTGCAGGAGTTTGCTCCCCCTGGAATCCTTCCTGAGGTCTAGCCACCCTCTTGGCCTCTGTGTAATCCCTCACCCTGGCTCAGAACCCCAAAGTCCTGAGAGGGTTTCGGACATTTTATGAAAAATCCCATTGCTCTAGCTTGGGACATCGTCAAATCTGATTTGCGAACGGGACGTGGCCTTCCAAGGCTCTGCTTGGTGGTGCAAATCCTTGCACAAATCCTTGTGATGTGGGCTGCAGAAGGAAGATGAGTGGGGCTGAGCGCCTCAGTTATGAGAGTTCGTTTCCCACTTTGTCCGAGATCTGTGTGGGATGTGCTACATCCATTCTCATCCCCACCGTGGTCGCATCTCAGTGGTGTTTTCTGAGACTGGGTTGGGCGGACGGAGGACTCCCTCACTGCAGATGAAAGCTGGGCTCCGTGTGGGGCTGACAGGGATTGAACCACCTGGAACGAAGATGGAAGACAGAGGGAAGGACAGATTTCATCTTCTTTAATTGTCAGGTTTGGCTGGAGGTGGCCGAGGAGGACAGGATGTGATGCAAAACCAACGCTCTTAGGGTACCTAGGGATTCCTGAAACTGATTTCTCCCTGTGTGCATTGTAGGTTAAGAAATAGCCTTGCCAACTGCATTTCCCTTCTCCAGTCTGGGTGGCTGTCTTTATTCCCACGTGTTTCCATCTGTGTTGTCTTCACTCTCAAGTGTTTGTATCCAGGGTGTCCTACTTTCTTAGCTGCGGTGGAATGACACCACGGCTGTGTTCCACAGGATGCAGGACATTCTCCCTACTGACTGCTATGGTCCCCTCTGGAGCT
The DNA here is from genome assembly GCF_041146395.1 of Eulemur rufifrons. Taxonomy (NCBI): domain Eukaryota; kingdom Metazoa; phylum Chordata; class Mammalia; order Primates; family Lemuridae; genus Eulemur; species Eulemur rufifrons. The sequence goes on along the minus strand of NC_091010.1, from coordinate 55,986,549 downwards.
TTCTCTGCTGGGGCTCATTGGATTTCCTGAGTCTGTTCAGAGTCATAGGTCCGAGAGGTTTGTCATAGCGAATCCTGCTCTTCTTCGTAATTTAAAGGAAATGCCAAGCGGTGGAGGACGAGCCCAGTGCAGGGGTTTATGCTTCCTGGACCTGATTCTTCTTTGCTCTGTTGGGAGCACGTCCTTCCTTTGCCACTGTCCGGATGCTCTGTGTCCTACATGCCTCTTGGCCTCTTTTCCTACCCTTCTCTGTCTCTGTCTTGCCATGTGGATGCTCTTTCAGTCCTTCACACCCACCACGGTCAAGGTTATCACATTTTATCTTTTCTGCTTGCAGCGTTCTCCACTCTACCCTGCCCCCAGGTCTGGCCTAGTGAACAGATTAGTCAGGGCTCCCTCTGAGTCAGCCACCCCCTTTGCTGGGAGGTTAGGGTTCCCTGAACTTCCCCTTCCTGGCCGGCTAACCATACTGTCCTACGACTGCTTGTTCCCGATGCATTGCCATTGCCGCCACCAGACCGACAGCTGTGTGAAGGCAGGATCTGTACCGGTCTCGCTCCCGGCCAGGCCCCAGAGTCCGGCAACGTCTGGCACCCAGTAGGTGCTTACTGGCACTAACAGCTAACGTTGCAGAGTGGCTTCCCTCTGCCCAGCACTCCTCCAAGAGCTTTATGCTTATTAACTCATCTCCGCAAGCCGGCGAGGTGGGTGTCAACCCATTTGACAGATGAGCAGACTGTGAGTTAGGGAAAATATCCAAGTTAGCACAGTAAATGGTAGACTTTGGAGCCATGCTTTTACTCCTGTGCTAAATGAGCCAGTGAAGAATGAATGATTAAAAATAATATAATATGCTGAAATTAAAAAAACAAGAATGAACGAATGATAGCAGGCTATCGGTGAGAACACGGTGACTCTTTCACATGCTCGGGGGGACCTGTTCACTCAGCTGTGCCCACCGAGCACCTGCCACGTCCAGGCTGGGAGCAGGTCTTTGAGGACATGGTGAATAGCGGCATAGACCCTGAACTGAGATGCTTTCTGTTCCGAGCTCTGTTCTGTCGTCTTTATTGGCATCTGCTGTCCTGTCAGCCTCTTCCCTGCCTTGGTAGCCGGGTGTCACCACGTATGGGCTCCCTTCTACAGACCTGGAGAGACTTGGAATTTGGTCCAGCCCTGAAGGATGCGCTTGGGGAAGCCAGTGCTGCCTGGGTGCTCACTGTATCTCAGGCACTGTGCTGGGCTCGTTTAGCCTCCTTATGAGGTAGAGGGGTTAGCACCACCCTGTGTTTCAGATGAACAAACCAAGGCTGAGAGAGCTTAAGTATCATGTACCAGGGGCTTTCCCTAGACCCTCAGCGCTGGGCTCACCACATCCTGGTGCCTGGTTCCCTTGAACAGTCCTGTCTCTCCACCTGCATCCCTGCTTGCTGGGTGAGGACTCTCTCCCTGCTTTGGGTCCTCAGCCCCCTCTTCCTTGCCTGGACCCCTGCCCTGGCACCGGCTCTGAGCGCGGGAGCTTGTGGGCCCACACTTGTGCCTGACTTGGCAAGATAGGCACCTGCCCGGGGACCCCAGCTTTGAGCTGCCCTGAGTCCTAAAGTGACCCCTTCCCCTCTCCTCCTCTCTCAGGGAGTGGCTCTGGGGCACCTGGTCCTAGAACATCTCATTGGAAAAAGTCTAAGCCAAGGCCTCCAGCTTAAGGCACTCTCGTAAGTCTGTTAATGTTTTGCTGGAAAAGTACAGCTAAACAAAAGGGTCATTCGTAGCCACAGCTGAATCTTGTTTCCTCCGCTTCTTATTTAAATTGTCTAAGCTCTCATTTCCTCATTTTTCAAATGAGTATAATACTTTTCCCAGGGGGTTACTTTGCGAATAGAGATTCCGTGCTCAACGACGTCAGCTGCAGGCTCACTGCGTGTGACCCGGGGGTGGGGGGCAGAATGAGGCAGAGAAAGCTGCTGCCCTCGTGGAAGTTACAGTCAAATGGAGGTGACAGGCATTAAAAAAAAAAAATCACAAAAATAAATAGGCCATTTCCATCTGTGATGAGAAAAAGGACAAAGGACCTAATTTAGATGGGGCGGGAACAAGTTGGAAAGGGTCATAGCATTTGAGCATTAATACCTGCCTCGACCAGGATGCAGTAGGTGCTCAGCATGTGCCTCCCTGGCCAAGGACCTGCTTCTGCCTGCGGCTCAGAGTCTCTGCTTCCTAAGGCTGAGTGGCATCTCTGGCATGTTAACAATTCGATGGCAGGATAGAGCCAGATGAAACGGGGGCCTCTGACTCCCTGTCCAGGGCTCTTGTTCCCCAGCTGCCTCTGCTGATGGAGACAGGCCAGGCCCAGATTCAAGGAAGGAGGGAGGGAGAAGTGGCCAGTTCTGTCTCCTAGAATCCCCTTTCTACCAGCATCTCCTTCCGCCGCCACCCTCCACCTCCTCCCCTCCACCCCCCGCCCCCCAGCTAGAATCCAGAACCCTCCCTCCCCTGGGGTCACTGCTTTCAGAGGGAAACTCCTAAGTCCCTTCCAAGGAACTGTGTCCTTCCTGTGGATGCAGTTCCCTATGTCCTTCCTCCTCAAGTAACCACATGTCTAGCCATGCTGGGCCATTAACCCACCTGGCTGGTGTTCTTCCATGGTGGAGTTCTGAGAACAGGAAGGCCACGGGGCGGGTGGGGGTTGAGGATTTGGGGATGGGCCCACGTCTGTTCCATGCTGCCCATGAGTGCTCCCAAGGCTGCCCACTCAGCCTCCCCCCAGGAGCACCGTGTTCCTTTTGCGCTTACACAGTGTCTATTGTGAGCTCTCAGGCCCGGGCATGAGTGAGGCTCTTGCAAAGAGCTAGTTAGCATTTTTTCCAGACGAAGCCAGAAGCTCTGGGAGGTGGTGGGAAGGCTAAGCCTGCAGAGAGTGATGAAAGGAAATGATTAGCCCCAGGCTCCTGAAACAAAGGGAATGTCACCATCTTCAATCCTCTCCCACCTTTCCTGGGGGTGGGGGCTGCCCCCTTGGCCTTCAGAAACACATCAATTCTCCCTCCATCTCCTGGTCCCTACCTGGGGCCTCACTCTTGCCCCAGCTGTCTGTTAGTCAATCCTGGCTCATTGCTTGCTGGCCACAGGGCTTACTGGGACCTCCCAGGGGCACTGGTGCCTTGGCCACGGATGCCTGAGCTATAATAGTGGGAAGGAGGGTAGGAGCGGAAACTCCAAGGCACACAGCTCCTCTTCACATGAATTCAGGATGTGAAAACTCCCTGTATGGGGGGGACTCATTGAGAAGGGAACAGAGATGCTATGCAAACACTACACCAGGAGCATTTCCAAAGTGACTTTGAATAGCAGCTTGTACCCCACGGCAGATTACCCCCAACAGGTCCTAAGAGGAAAATGACAATGTGTTTGCAATGGAAAGTTTACCTTCATTGTTCAGTTTCCAGAACTCACAGCCTTGCTCACCCCCAACCCACCACTCTGCACTCCCCACGGTGGGACCAGTTCTCCAACTGCTAGCAGCATGTCAGAGGCACATTGAGGATCCCGGGTGTCGTGCTGAGCTGGCACTAATTAAAATACTCCATCACAGGCTCCCCAGCCACAGGCCAGCAGAAGCCTTTTCCGGCCCGCTGCTGCTGCTGTCCTCCTCCTCAGCGGTGCGATTGCTTAGAGAGCTTCACATTCAGCCCCCCTACCCCACCCAGTGCCCCGTGGGGCTGGCGGGCAGCGTAGCTGTGTGCTGGGCTTCAGCATCCTGCCAGAAATCAGGCTGGCCAAAAAAACACCCAGAATGAGTCTTGAAAGAAAGTGACATCCATTTGCCTGTGGGCTGGACTTTCTCTGAAGGGAAGAGATGGTTGCTGTGGAACTTAACCCTGAGGGCTGCTGGTCACAGCGTAGATTTTTTTTTCTTTTTTTCTTTTTTTTTTGAGTCAATTCCAGAAAGTGACTATGAGGAACAAGGGCCTGGGAAAATTAAAACCTCTGGGCCTGAGAGCTCTCTAGGACTTGACAATGGGAAGCCAGGGAACCAAGTGAGTGGCTGCAGTAGGCAGGAGGTTGGCTTCTCCCCACCCCCAGCCCAGCTTGCACCGGACATTTGCAGGCACCACGCGAGAGGAGCTGCGCCTTTGCTCCGAGGTCCTCAGGCGCGTTGTGGGAACTGCAGCTGTCCTAACCCCCACTGAGCACCTCTTGGGGGCACATTTTAAGGATCTTGTGGGATGCAGCTCAGGGTGAGCCTGCTAGGTGAGGGGGGGTGTGGGGCCCCTTCCACCACACCAGGCGAAGGGTGCCCTGCGATCCTCAGACTGCACAGGACTGTGAGGCAGCACTGTGCATCCCTGGTGTGTTGCCATCGCTCCTTCAATGCCTTGCTATGCCGCCATCCCTGCCCCGTGTCACACCAGCTTCTTGACTCAGGGCAACAAGGCATAGTGGCTGCTCTCAAGGAACTCACAGCCCAGTGGAAGAGATGGGTGATTAACAGGCAGTTCAGTGTAGTATTGCAGAGTGGAAAATGGGACCCCACCATAGAGCGGTGCAACGTGTTCACAGTGTAATCGTGTCTCCCCAGTTCTCCCCACACCCCTCCCTGCCCTCACCCTGAACACCTGTCCCTTTCAAGCTGCGTCCCCAGCCTAGTTCTTCTCCAGCCAACTCCACTGGTTCCTTAACACTCACGGTACCACATTCTACACTGTAGATGGGTGCTGTCTAGGGTGTTTTTTCTAGTCTAGGGTGACATAAGAACCAAGGACAAAGTAGCAAGTCTTTAATACAGATAAATGTATTTAATTTGAGAAAATTCCCTTTGTTCTGAGAGTCTATCCTTCCTGCTTGCTGGGATGATCAAGCAATGGTGTTGGTTGATTGACAATTTATGTTTAGTCTAATTTCTGTGTTGTGACTGGGCAGAACAAAGAAGTTAGTATCCCTTTGTTTACTGCACTGTGATAGTTCCCAGTCTGGGAAGCACTGTCCAACAAGCTGCTCTAACACCCAAGGCCAAACCCAAGCAGGAGCCCTGGTATGTCCTTCTTAGTTTTCGACTTCCCAGTGTGTAGCAAAGTGGCAGAGTTGATACATTCAGATTCCACTCGCCGCCCCAAGACACTTAGCTAACTGTGGCAGCCAAATCCTTAAATAGAAACTACTGTTTTCTTGGCGTCTCAGGCTCTTGTATGTTTAATGCCCCAAGTATCTGCTTTCTGGGCCAAACTCATGAAAATCTAAAGGGGAATTATCCGTCTCAGAAAGCAGTTGTAATGGAAATAAAAGCCATCAGTACTCAGTGTTATCAGGATGTTTAATTTTTCATTGATATTTCAAGATAAAAGTTGATCTTCAGGGTTGCATGAACTCAGGTCACCAGCTTCCACTTAGATGCAGCTTAGAGACTGCTGCAAAAGATGCCAGTAACCCTGGCTTGGGGTAGCCAGATTTTAGGGGTCCTTTATTCACCGGCTCAGGTTAGAGGATCTCAGGATCATCAGATCCGCTCTGGTTAAATGAATCCCCTAATGCATCTGGCTATCCTGACATTTTAGATATGGTCCAGGGCATTGGAAGTCTCCCAGAAAGCTTGATGGATAGAAGAAAATGTCTACTAAGCAAGCCAAATCCCAAGAATGCAGGTGGTGGAGTCCAAGTTTTTGGGCTATATTTGAATGTTTCTGTGTTAAAAGTTGTTTAAAATAAGCAAGTCATGCTAGGCTTAGATATTCAGCCACAAGGGGGGGAGGTTGCTTTATATCTGTTTGCAATGTTGGCTTCATTCTGTGGCAGCAACTGCAAAGGGGACTCTCGTGCTTGGACGGAGTGCTTCCTGAGGTCAGGGATATGCTCTGTGTGTGATATTGGTGGACACCCCCTTTTCCCTCTGCCTGTCTCTCCCTTGGGACCCAACACCTCTCCTGGCACATAGGAGGCCAAAAAATGGTTGCTGGTGACAATGAGAATTCAAGTAATTAATACATTGTATAGAGAATCAGTTTCTACCTTGACCTTAGTTATTAATATTTTTACCTTGACTATTTAGTTATTAAAAGAAACCTTTCTTTGGCTAGATCATTGTGTTTGGTTTGCATTTCTTAGAAAAGGAAAGGAGCGGGAACATGAGCAGCAAAGGCCTCCAGGGGAGCATTCTGTGTTCCCGGTCTCTGTCTCCGAATCCTCTGGAACTTGGCTCTAGCTGCTTATTCGGGGGCTGCTCCAGGCTGAAAAGCAACAGGTGTGGTCCACTTGAACTTACATAATTGTGCTTGGCTTGTCTGGGCTCTCCTGCCAACTTTCCTACTGAACACGCTCCTCTTGCAGTAGGCAGGTCATCAGCTTGAGGTCATGGCGAGAACATTGTAGAAGGTTTCAGGGGATGTTTCTCATCAAGGCTCTGCCAGCTGTGTGGCCCTGGGAAAGTCTCTTTATCTCTCTGGGTTTGCTTTCCTTATCTGTAGAATGTGTTGTATTAGATCAGAATTTCTCCACCTCAGCACTATGGACGTTATGGGTTAGATCATTCTTTATTGTGGGGACTGTCTTGTGCATTGTAGGATGTTGAGCAGTGTTCTGGTCTCGAGCCACTGGATGCCAATAGTACCCCTCCCTTCATCTGTGACAACCAAAAAATATCTCCAGACGTTTCCAAATGTCCCCTGGGGGCGGGGGGCACAGTCACTCCCAGCTGAGAACCATTGGATCAGATGCTATCTACCTGAGTTTGAGAAGCCACATGAAGAGTTGGGAATGCACCCTATTTTATTGAGCTTCTAAGTGCTAGGCACCGTATTAGGCTTTGCTGCTTAAACATCTGTTTCCAGATATTCTATTGAGAAAATCCATCTACTTCATGAAAATCTGAATTAGAGCTAAGGTGGCATTTGCATGGGCATGGAAGTAGAGTGGAAAAAAGAGATAGAATTCCTGTTGAGGGTCTTACTAGCCATGTAGCCTCAGTTTTCTCAACTGTAAAACACCAGCTTTTCACATTGCTGTCAGGACCTAATGCTCAGTGTGTAGGAAAGCAACTAGATTGTAGCTGACATGCAATAATTAAACTTGCTCCCTTTCGGCTCTCTTATCTCTGAGGGGGTCAGATCTGCAAAGGCCATTAACTTTGCCAGTATTGCTCCACTATTTCCACAAATGTACCCTTTGCTCTCCACCTGTCCCCCAGGCCCCTCCCTGGTCAGGCCAGCATGATATGTCATTTTAAAAATCCCCAAAAGTTTATTTCATGAAGAGTCCCCCAATCTGTTAGATCACCAGATCACCAGATTATTGATCTGGGCCACCTTTGCAGGGGTTACCTCTCTTTATCCAAAAAAAAAAAAAAAGATTCTTCAATAACCAGAAATTTGCAAACACCATTGTCATTTGTTTGCTTGTGTGGGATAATGACAATAGGAATCGAGGACAAGGGAAGTCCTACAATGTGTGTTACCAGCACTGCTCCACCTGGGGTGTTGACTGGGGTCTTATCACCTCCCCTGGGTTCTCAGTGTCTTGAGGACACTTGGACATCTCCCGGGAAAACGTCTTGGTACCCGGTAGCCTGGCATGGGGAGAGGCACCGTGGCGCAGTGGTTGGGAGTTCAGGGTGAGGGAGTTTGAAGCTGCATCCTCCTCCTGGTCAGACTCTGGCCTGGGCCTACAGGGAACATGGAGAAAGTGTAGCTCTTGAAAAAGTAGGCTCAGGCTCAAATCCCAACTCTGCCACCAACTCCCTGTGTGACCTGGGGAAATGTATGTCTCCTTCCCGAACTCCAGCTTTCTGTCACGCCTGAGAAGTCTGTCATCACGAGGGTCCTTCCCTCACTGGGCAGGTGTGAGAATTAAATTACAGAATTCACGGGAAGCACGTGGCACATTCTGATAAATACTAAGTGTTCAATAGAAAGTCATTATTATAGATACTATGTATCATCTTAAATGGTAACTATAAACAATAATAATAATAAATATAGTAGATGTGAAATAGACAATGAAAAGTGGAAGTTTGGGTGAATGAAAAAGGCTTGAGGTTGATTCATTCTGTTATTGATAAGAAAATAGGCTCACAAAGGCACACAGAGTGGGGAGGGGTAGCCAGGCCCTCCGTGCTGGCTCACGGGAGAGCTGGGGCATGTACCACATCTCAAGTCCCCTGCAGATGCTGGTTCCACCATGCTGGGGACCGCTTTCCTGCTCAAACATTTAAAGCCTGTGCTTAGAAAGTTGCACAAAAGCGTTGTGGCAGGCCGAGATCCATGCCTTCCTCTCCGGGAGCACGAATCCAGGAGGTCACCACTGCTCCGCCATCTTTTTTTTAGCCACATGTAGAAGACTAAAACAGGACACACAGCTTTCACCTCTCACAAAAATCAAATCACGGTAGATAACAGACTTATACCTTTGGTCGGAAACTATTAGAATTCTAGAAGAAAACGTAGGAAAGACTCTTACAGACATTGGCCTAGGCAAAGAATTTATGAAGAAGACCCCTAAGGCAATCACAGCAGCAACAAAAATAAATAAATGGGACCTGATCAAATTAAAAAGCTTCTGCACAGCCAAAGAAACAGTCACGAGACTAAACAGACAACCTACAGAATGGGAAAAAATTTTCGCATACTACACATCAGATAAAGGACTGATAACAAGAATCTATTTAGAACTCAGGAAAATCAGTAAGAAAAAATCGAACAACCCTATCAAAAAGTGGGCAAAGGACATGAATAGAAATTTTTCAAAAGAAGATATAAAAATGGCTAACAAACATATGAAAAAGTGTTCAACATCTCTAATCATCAGGGAAATGCAAATCAAAACCACAATGAGATATCACTTAACTCCAGTGAGAATGGCCTTTATCAAAAAGTCCCAAAACAATACATGTTGGCGTGGATGCGGAGAGACAGGAACACTCATACACTGCTGGTGGGACTGTAAACTAGTGCAACCCCTGTGGAAAGCAATGTGGAGATACCTTAAACAGATACAAGTAGACCTACCATTTGATCCAGCAATCCCATTATTGGGCATCTACCCAGAAGAACAAAAGTCATTCTATAAAAAAGACACCTGCACCCGAATGTTTATAGCAGGACAATTCACAATCGCAAAGATGTGGAAACAACCCAAATGCCCATCAATTCATGAATGGATTAGCAAAATGTGGTATAGGTATACCATGGAATATTATTCAGCTATTAGAAATAATGGCGATATGATATCTCTTTGGTTCTCCTGGAGAGAGTTGGAACCCATTCTATTAAGTGAAGTATCCCAAGAATGGAAAAATAAGCACCACATGTACTCACCAGCAAACTGGTTTCCCTGATCATCACCTAAGTGCACATTTGGGAACAACACCAATTGGGTATCGGACAGAGGTTGGGGCTGGGGGGAAGGGATGGGTGTATACCTACTTGATGAGTGCGATGTGCACTGTCTGGGCAATGGACACGCTTGAAGTTCTGACAAGGGGGCATGGGGGTGGGGGAGGGGATGGGTGTATACCTACATGATGAGTGCGATGTGCACTGTCTAGGGAATGGACACACTCGAAGCTCAGACTCGGAGGGATGGGGAGGCATGGGCAATATATATGACCTGAACTTTTGTACCCCCATAATGAGCTGAAAAAATAAAATAAAATAAAATAAAATAAAATTGCACAAAAATTGAGGAAAATAAGTTTAAAAGGGCTGGGCACAGTGGCTCACACCTATAATCCTAGCAGTCTGGGAGGCTGAGGTGGGAGGATTCTTGAGCTCAGGTGTTTGAGATCTGGTCTCTACTAAAAATAAAAAAATTAGCCAGGCATGGTGGCTCATGCCTGCAGTCCCAGCTACTAGGGAAACTAGGCAGGAGGATCACTTGAGCCCAGGAGTTTGAGATTGCAGTGAGCTATGATGACGTTACTGCACTCTAGCCCAGGGTGATAGAGTGAGGTTCTGCCTCATAAAAAAAAAAGAAAGAAAGAAAGAAAAAAGAACCATGTGCTTTTTGCAGAGGGGATCTTTCTTGTAGGCTGTTTCTTGAGGGACTCTTTCTTCAGAGTAAGAGGGAAATGAATAGTTTGTCTAATATGTTTCGAATTACCTAGAGCTACCCTAAAGGAGGGAGTTTCAATTTTCTATCTTAGCTACACGGAGCAGGAAGAGTAGACTGAGTGTTTCTCTCTCTCTCTCTCAGACACACACACACACACACACACACACACAGAGGAAATTCAGTGTCCCTTTCAGAGCAGAGTGCTGAGAGGAAGCCCCATCCTCCCCGCTCCAGCCCACACTAGCCCGTTGCTAATGTACAACCCAGCATCGCTGAAACTATCCCCTTTGTCCTTTGGCCTCCCACCTTCTCAAAGTTCAGCCCTTGCCTCCCAGCCCAGACCCAAGGGACTGGTGAATTGATATTTTGCTTTAATGCTGACATTCAGTCTCAAGGGCCACTCCGAATCACTAAACGATGGAGCACGAAGAATGGTCACCTTCCCAGTGAGATCTGAAGAGATTTCTCTGCACTGGGTCAGACCCGTGATTCATATCTTGTCTTTCACCTCTGGCCTATAGCTCAAAAATTTGCTTGAGAAGAAAAGACTGAAGTGTTCAGGCTCACTGGTTGAAAGAGGAAAGTGTTGAATGGAGTGACTCAGGACTTTTCCCTTCAATATTGACTATTTTATACCTGCTTGGAATGAAAATTTATGTAGGGTTGTTAGGGTGTTGGCATGTGAAACCATGTGTAATTACAATAGGAATGGAACTTGGTTTAAAATGGATAGATTATTTGGATTAAACTCTATTGTAGTCTTAAGTGATGGTTATAATTCAGTCAAAAGGTTGAATCAGTAGAGTCACAATTCCTATCAGAACTCCATCTCCTATTTTGACTTTTTAAACTTAACAGTTTATCCACCTGCTGTCTTCCTTCTTTGAAGAGGTCTGGGCATGCACCAAGCACACATTTTAATGCTTTTCTTTTACTTCACCCCCCCACCTTTTAATCCTTTTCTAGCATAGCATGTATAGAATGATGTTAAAGGAGAGTTTGGCAAACTATGGCCCCCTACCTACCACCTGCTTGGTAAATAAAATTTTACTGGTGCAGGGTCACATCATTGCTTATGTATTGTCTGTGGCTGCTCTTACACTACCTCAGGAGTCAGTAGTTGTGACAGAGACCGCATAGCCCACAAAGCCTAAAAAATAATTTACTATCTGTCCTTTTATAGAAAAAATGTGCTGATTCCTGACTTAGAATATGAGTGTTGGAGTCAAACATGTCTGGGTTCAAATCAGGTCTTGGTTCCTTGCTCGCTGTGACGCTGGGAAAGTCGCATAACCTCTCTGTGAAACCTAGAATAGGTAATGGGGATAATAAATTCCTATCTTGGAGCATTGCTGTGAGAATTCAGAGAGACAGTATTTGTACAAACCTATAGCCCTGTGCCTGGCCCAGAGTAGATGCCCAATAAATGGTAGCTATGATGATGGTCATTCATGCCTTTATCCAACAAACATGCGTTCAATGCTTTCTCTGTGCTAGGCCTGGGGGCTACAGCAGGGATCAAGACATAGGGAGTCCCTGCTCTCATGGAACTAACTTCCTCACTTTCCAAGGGGGAAGACAGACAATGATCAAGAAAATAAACCAACAGGTTATTTTTAGAGAGTGGTAAGTGCTATAAATAAAATAAAATAGGATGATATGGAAGAAAGTGACAAGGCAAGGGACAGTTGCTAACAGAGCCAAGATCTAAAAATAAGAATTAGCCGTGGAAATATGTAGAGAAGGAATGTTCCTGGCAGAAGGGACCATAGACACTGAGCCTGGGATGAGCTTGGGGTGGTCCAGGAACAGAGAGATGGCCTTGGAGATCAGGGCAGAGTGGGGGAGTGGAGAGTGGTAGAGGATGAGGAAGGAGAGGCAGGGAGAGGTGAGGCCGTGTCACAGCTTGTAGGCCTGGGGAAGACGTTTGGCTCAGAGGCAGAGGTGCAATCTGAGACCATGATGGGGCAGAAATGTAACCAGGTCCATGGCCTCATTCTGTGATCTTTGTTGTCAGCATTATTCTCCCTCTTTCGTCTGTGGCATTGGTGCCTGTTGGAAGCAGGAATGAGTAGGGTCCCAGTGGCAGGTGTTGGTTGTGATAAGCCCATCACATCTCACTTGGGCTTTTCTCCTCATGGTGCCCCTGACTCACCGCACAGATCTGGCCAATGCCGTGAGCTCTTTGGAATCATTCCTTATCAGAAGCTTTTAATGCTTCTCCAGGTAGAGCACTTAAGGTGAAAACCAGTTAATGTAGTCTCAAAACGCTAATACATTTCCAGCAACATAAGACCACCAGATAAGCATTTTGTCCCCAGGGTCACTCAGACTTCACAGCTCAGGTCCCGTAATTAGCATTTCTTTTATGCCTAAATCACCAAACAGACATGAAGAGCTCCAGTGATAATATTTTACCTGTTGGGGGTTTAAAAGAAGGCTTTAGATATAATCAGTTACTCAACCTGCCCCCAGATTTGCTAATAATAGCCATGCAGTACTCACAGGAGCAAAGCACTACTGCATACTCGGCCCACTCAGAGGTAAGAGTATGCCTGTGGTTTACCTACCTTTATCCATTTTGTATATCTCCTCCTTCTCTTTTTGTTCTCTTCTTCATCCTCCTTCTCCATCATCTTCATCATCATCAAAACCTTTTACTGGGGCCGGGCACGGTGGGTCACGCCTGTAATCCTAGCACTCTGGGAGGCCGAGGTGGGAGGATTCTTGAGCTCAGGAGTTTGAGACCAGCCTGAGCAAGAGTGAGACCCTTTTTCTACTAAAAATAGAAAAATTAACAGGGCAACTAAAAATAGAAACAAAAAATTAGCTGGGCGTGGTGGTGTGTTCCTGTAGTCCCAGCTACTCAGGAGGCTGAGGCAGGAGGATCCCTTGAGCCCAGGAGTTTGAGGTTGCTATGAGCTAGGCTGATGCCATGGCACTCTAGCCCGGGCAACAGAGTGAGACTCTGTCTCAAAAACAAACAAACAAAAAAACCCCAAAAAACTTTTATTGAAAGTACTTAGCTCACTAATATAATAAATACTTTCCTTACAATATACAAACATGCGTTTTAGACATTGTTAAAAGAACAAGATCCAAATGTGGCTATCTTCTAAGTCAGGCTTTCAAACATTGATTCTTTTTTTTTATTTGACAAAAACTGTCATATTTATGGTGTACAATGTGATGTTTTGATATATGTGTACATTGTGAAATGACTGAATCAAGCTAATTAACATATCCATCACCTCACATACTTGATATTTTTTTGTGGTGAGAACATTTAAAAATCTACTTTCTAGTATACAATACATTATTCTTTTTTTTTTTTTTTTTTTTTTTGAGACAGAGTGTCACTCTGTTGCCTGGGCTAGAGTGCCGTGGCATCAGCCTCGCTCACAGCAACCTCAAACTCCTGGGCTCAAGTGATTCTCCTGCCTCAGCCTCCCAGGTAGCTGGGACTACAGGCATGCGCCACCATGCCCGGTTAATTTTTCTTTTCTTTTTTTTTTTTTTTTTTTTTTTTGAGACAGAGTCTCACTCTGTTGCCCGGGCTAGAGTGAGTGCCGTGGCGTCAGCCTAGCTCACAGCAACCTCAAACTCCTGGGCTCAAGCGATCCTCCTGTCTCAGCCTCCCAAGTAGCTGGGACTACAGGCATGCACCACCATGCCCGGCTAATTTTTTCTATATATATTTTTAGCTGTCCATATAATTCTTTCTATTTTTAGTAGAGATGGGGTCTCGCTCTTACTCAGGCTGGTCTCGAACTCCTGAGCTCAAACGATCCGCCCACCTCGGCCTCCCAGAGAGCTAGGATTACAGGCGTGAGCCACCGCGCCCGGCCATCGGTTAATTTTTCTATATATATTTTTAGCTGTCCATATAATTTCTTTCTATTTTTAGTAGAGATGGGGTCTCGCTCTTGCTCAGGCTGGTCTCGAACTCCTGAGCTCAAACGATCCGCCCACCTCGGCCTCCCAGAGTGCTAGGATTACAGGCATGACCCATCATGCCCGGCCACAATACATTATTCTTAACTGTAGGTCCCATGCTGTGTAGTAGAGCTCCAGGAACTTATGCTTCCTGCCTAACTGAAACTTGGAACCCTGTGACCAACATCTCCCCATTTCCCACCCCCTCCCTCAGCTACTGGCAACCGCCATTCTACTCTCTGCTTTATGAGTTCAACATTTTTAGATTCCACATATAAGCAAAATTATTAGGTATTTGTCTTTCTGCATCTGGCTTTTTTTCACTTAACATAGTAATGTCCTCTTGGTTCACCCTTGTTCTTGCAAATGATTGGGTTTCCTTCTTCTTTAAGGCTGAATAGGATTCCGTTGTGTGTACATACCATGTGTTCTTTATCCATTCATCTATCAGTGGACACTAAGTTTGCTTCCATATCTTGGAGAAGAGCAATAATGCTGCAATGAACAGGGAAGTGCAGGTAGCTCTTTGATAGAGATTTCAATTCCTTTGGAGATGAACCCAGAAGTGGGCTTGCTGGATCGTAGGGTAGTTCTAGTTTTAGTTTTTTGAGAAACCGTCGTAGTGTTTTCCATAATGGCTACACCACAAACTGCTACTCAAATTCTTAATCTGAGGTCCATGAATGACCTTGGAGAGGGATTATGAGCCCACTGAAACGGAATGCAAACTTTAACATGTACATATGGGGGAGTCTGCAGTTTCATCAGATTCTCAAATGTTTCTAGGTGCCAAAAAGTGAGGAACTCCTGCTTTAAGACTTCAGTGACTCAGTCAGGAGTACAGGTGTCAGAGGAAAATGTGCTGGAGTTGAAGCTGGGGAAGCCTGTAATTCTGAAACACTCCCCGCTTTGTCAGTTATGATCTGTGAAAGCAAATGGGACTGATACCCGGATCCAACGAAACCTTTCTTTGAAAGGATCAGACATTTTCCTAGGAACACTTAGGATAATCACAGACATTACAGAGGACCCACTATGTGCCTCTGTCTCAGTGCCTTGCATATTTTAACCCTTAGTCCTTACAACACTATAACGTAGGGACTATTATTAGCTTTGTTTTACAGATGAGGAAAATTAAGCATAGAGAGATAAAAACCACAAATTGAGTTTACTTTCAACATTCCAAGACCCTTCACAATTGTGTATAATGTAGTTTGCTGAGATGTAATTAATGGTTCAGAATAATTACCATTTTGGACATGTCTAAATGGCAGCCATGGTGTAATCTTGAAGTACATGCCTAATTAATAGCAGGATTCCTATATGTGCCACCTCTGGTCTTGTGAATAAGAATAGTTTACCAGGTCACGTGCAGAAGAGAACCAGTTGACTGCTTTGCTTAATTAAATGGGCTTACTAACCAAGTAAGTAACTATTTTTGTAACTATTACCAGTATGAAAAACAAATTCACACCTTGTACGTAAGGCATGCCACAATTCTGTGGAGCTTAAAGTCAACTTAACTTTATCTCTGGGAGGTTAAAATTTCATTCATTCCAGAATTTGATCAATTGATGACGCTTTAGATATAATTCACCCTTTACCTAGATTGTATTTATTTAACAGTTAATGAGCAGGTGACCTAGAAATCTAGATGAGCTGTCCTCTAAGAATATCACTTATAAATAACCTAGAGAAAAGCCAACAGTATCAATACTAAAATTTATTTAACCCATTCATTACCTATAGTGATTACTAAGAATTCTACAATTCATATAAGTATGCTTAATTTACGTATGTTTCCAATGATTTATGGAGGTAAAGTAGGAACACTCGACCAGAAGTGAGAGCCTCTGGAAAAAGTAACCATAACATAATTGATAAAAGGGAAAAATGTTCTTCCATCTCATAAGCAGAATTGGTTGTGCAACAAGAATGGGGTGATGTATGATTTACTCTAAGTGAGTGAAGTTTTGGGGTCCATGAGCCATTCAACCAGCAGTATGGGGCTAGAAGAGGAAATTCTACCTTGTGACCCTGGATTATGAAAAGCCTACCCTCTGCTATCTCACTTTGATGTTGGAGATCATCTTTGCAATAAAATTCAAATATTTTATGGAGTAATAGGATGATGACTGCCAGTTAGATAAGATGTGGTCAAAACCGCAGTGGAGCCTGTTACGCTTACTCAAGTTTTGCTTTATATAATGTAATTTAGATAACTGGAAACTGGGTTGATAACGCTCTTTACTTTGGAAAACTTTTCTTTTAATTCTGTAAGTTAAAAGCTAAAGACAGTCACACAGGGTATGTTTAGAACACCCAAGAGCATAAATTTTCCAAAAGAAAATCTCTGAGCTTTTATATGTCCTTAGAAATAATAAAACTAAATTTCTTTATAAGTCTTCTAGAAATGAGCTTAAGTTGAACTTAGAGTGATCTTCCTCCCAATTAGACTTAATGAGTGAAGTTCTAGTTTACTTTGAACTCATTAGAGAATAATCTAAATGTAAAGTAGTTCTGCTGCTCCTCTTCATGGCAATTCTTTTTTTTCTTTTTTTTTTTTTTTGACAAAGATTGGTTCTGAGGGAGGAAAGATAAAAATAAGTCTGTTTCTAGCCTGGTCTAGCTTTCCCTTTCAAGTATTTTCAGATTCCCTCCTTCAAGTCCATTGCGTGTGTTGTGTTCACTGCCTGGCCCCTGCTTCGGCCTAGTTCTGGCCTGTGGTGTCCATTCCATGGTGGAGCACCACCTGTCGTGCTGCTGGTCACCACCGGAGACCTGGGCCCCTATTCTTCTTTGTAGCTATGTTGTTCCCTCTACTATGACCCAGAGAGTGGGGTAGGGGCGGGGAGATGGGAAATCTGCTGCCTGCCTTTCTATCAAGCCCATAAACACGCCTGCCCAAGACCCATAACGTCCCCAGCCTGCAAACCTCTGTGGTTCACACATCCCTCTTTGAATACTTCTCTTCCCAGGCCTATCCTTGTCCGGGACTACTGACAGTTGTCACAGCCATGCACACTTTCCTTTTATAAGAATGTCTAAATCATGTCTCGTATTTAGACATTCAACAAATGGACATTGGGCGTCTGCTTTGTCCAAGGTGCTGTTTGTTAGATGCTGGGAATGCAGGGGAAAGGTCAAGAATAACACTGAAGAGGGAGAGGCAGCTATTAAAACATGACTTCTACAAACAATCACTTCATTATAATTGTGGGAAGTCCCACAGGGAGAAACATAAGCATAGGGCCCAACTTAGTCTGAGGGTCAATAAATATTTTCCCGAGGAAGTGAGACTTGAGCTGTGTTATGAAGCGTGAGTTGGGGAGAAGGGGGCGTGGGGAGACCAGTGCAGCTGGAGCACATACAAGGGAGACCAGAGGCTGGCTTTCTTGAGGACATGAAAGAAGCCAGGGTGGCTGGAGTTGGAGAGAAAACAGGTACGTGGAAGGTGAACAGGGTAGTGAGATGATCGAGGGCAGACTGGGCCAGGCATTAGAGGCTATGTTAAAGACTTCACTTTTTGTCCTAAAATCTGTAAGAAAGGAATAATTGGAAAGATTTTAATCAGTTGGAGTGGGATGATGAGGAGAGAGATGGGGGTATTTGTCATGGTCAGTGTTGCATTTTCAAATGTTCATTCTGGCTGACACGTGGAGGATGTTTGAAAGGGCAGCAGCTGGCAGATGTAGCCACTCGGAGTCCAGGCGGTAAGTCGTCATGCCTCCCAGGAAAGATGGTGCTGGTCTGGATTAGGGTAGCACAGGCAGACAGGGAGATAATGGGTGATGGGTTTAAAGCTACTTAGAAGGTGAAGTTGCTAGGAGGGAGTGTCAGATGAAATGTGGGAAGAAGTCAAGCATAATTCCTAGGCCCTTGGTCTGCTAAGGAGACAGTGTGGGGTGAGAAGGAAGGAGGGACTCGAGCCAGCAAAAGATGCCAAGAGACAACACTGAGGAAGGGAGAAAGAAATGCAGGTGAGCTTGGGGTTGTGAAAGCCAAGGAAAGGCCTTGTTCCTTACACCCTCAGCTAGGACTTGCTCAACAAGCTGTCAGTCCCCAGCGATCTGACATCAGGTTATATAACAGTAGAAAAGCTCTGGATGGGTCTGGGCACGCACAACCTAGTTCATGGTAGGATCCCTGTTCCAGAGAATGAGACACCTTGTTTTCATACCATTCCTACCAGCATCTCAGCTCCACAAGCCATCTTGGACAATATCTCCCAAGAATCAACAGTGAATTTTAGGAACAGAAGATTTTCCTAAAAGATGTATTATCTTCAGACGTGCAATTCTGAGCACAACAAAGACAAGCTTTGATGATGTTGTATAGGGTGGCTTGGCTTGTTAGAAGCTCCGAAATCTTTATCTCTTCATGCCACATTAGGACCTTTGCTTTATCTCAGCCAAACGAGAGGCGTCACTGAGATGCTTCTGATGGTCCTTAGGGCTGTTCACAATGGTTTAGTTACCTGGTTTGGGACACGTGATAGGATTACATTTCTTTACCCACTTGCCATGACTGAGCCTCCCTCGAGGGCTTAGGGAACCTCAGGACTTAAATCACAGAACCTGGCTACACTCCTGAGAGAAAGGAAAAATACCTTCCATTCCTTAAGAATGAGGTAACAGTTGTTTAAAAAAAAAAACAAAAAACATACAAGCTAATTTCTTAATTATCCTGCTCTGCTAGTTTTCCCATCCAGTGCCCTAGTTTCTCTCTAGAATTTGTGCCCTGCCCACAGGCACAGCTGGAAGCTTGGACTCCTGCCTAGCTCCCACCCAGCTTCCTCCCTGGGGGCTTGAGTTTTATCATGTACCCTCTTTGGTAGGAGATGCTGGGAGAGATCTTCCAGAAGCCTGATTGCTTCCTGCTTGGCTCAGGTGTATCTGATAAACATCTTGAGAACCTGTCCCTCTACCCTGCCTTGTCATATGGATCTTTACCATCCCAGTGGCTATCCAAGTCAGATCTGGGCTTGGTGCATTCTTTGGACACAACATCTCGCTATACCTGGTTTTGGTATCTGGAGAAATTTCTTCATCTTCCATTCTGTTGGTTCTGCCCTCCTCACTCTGCCCCTTAGATGAGGCATGCGTTATGCCTGAGCCCAGGAAGTTTACACCATTATAAGCCATGGAGCTTGGCCACAGTTCGGTCTTCTTTAAGACTTGGAAGCAAGTGTCTATGTAAGAGAATATAGCCCAAATATTTTAGCTTGGGAGCAACAACTTGGAACTAAGGAAATAGTTGTCTGTACCTGTCGGCCGGGCCCGCTTTTCTCGGTGCGTTCTGCTTTTTCTAAAAGAAGGCAGAATATTCATTATTTACTGCTCTGAATTGTTCAACTTTGAATTATGATTCCATAAGCCAATATTCCATATGATGGGTAACGCAATTAGCTGTCCAAATGTGGGGCGCAGTTATAGACATTTCCAGCCAGCACCACCCTTACTAGTCTGCTCATCCTTTGATGTCTCTTATTTGAAGCTTAATCTATTGGTTAACTTCCTGATGAAGCAGGTTTCAGTCAAAATGAAGTCCTTATGATTCCACAAATGTGGTAAAAGGGAGTCAGAGGGGTTCCATTCTCTTCTGGCCTAAGGTCCTTTCTAAAAGGCAGAGTCTAAGGTCACTTCCACTGCCATCCGTCAGCATGAATCACAGGCAGGGACTATTTCTAGACTCACTCTCTCTTTTATTTTATTTTTCATATGTTTGAGCAATGAGATTCATGCTCAAAATTAAATATGAAACAGGAATGCATTTACCTGAGAGTAACAAGAGACAGGATTCTAGTGGCTCATGTAGGTAGAGATTTGGGAATCCAGAGGTTGTGGTTGGGTTTGGATATTAAATGACACAGCAAATGGGGGAAAAAGTGAAAAAGAAGCAGTGCCAGCTGTCTGTTCCCTTTTACTAGGGAAAAAAAGCTTATTCAGAAATCTTCAAGTTTGCCTTTCACTTAGTTTGCATTGCCCAGAACTGGATCACATGACCATGTTGGCTGCAGGGACAGTTGCAATATTAGGGAACAAGATTATAATTGGCTTAGCTACCTTGATTCATTCTCTTCTTAAGAGTTGGATAAGAGATCACCCTGAATAAAACTAGAGGGAGGGAATAGATATAGGGACAGGCAGATCCCAGTGACTGCCCCAAATCAACCAGAATTGGGGAAGTGAATTCTGGAAGCCACAGGTCAGTGAACTTGATGCTGATTTTTGAGGCCTTCTGGAAACAGCGATTAAACAGGAGTATTGTAAGTATTCTAGACCGTAAGCTTGAAGGGAGGAGAAATTGTGCTGTCTTGTTCAATGCTGTATCTACAGCAGAGTGCCTGGCATGAAGCAGATGTTTTGTAAATATTTGCTGCATAAATGAATAAACAGAAGGAGCCTGGAGAAAAGTAGATGATCAGAAAAGCATGGCTCCAGTAAGAATAAATCATACCAAACTATTTCCTTTAAAAGTTTTCAATAGAGTGATTGTTATATTTTAGATCAGGGAATGGCATAGATACTTTATCATTCATTCAATTTGGTAAGTCGGAAGACAGTGTCCTCACAATAGCAGAGAAATGCTATTAATATTATACATAGGTGGGTCTATAGCGACTTGAACAAATGCATTCAAGTACGTTTTGATCAATGAATCTGCATCGGTCCGGAGGGAAGCCTTTTGAGCAGGAAGCATGAGTAAGTGGCAAGAATATGGGGTATAGTGTGAGAAAGGCTTAAGTTTAAATCCCTTCTCTACTACCTTTTATTTGGATGATTTTGGCAATGTATTTAATTTCTCTGAGCCTCTTTTTTCTTTTCTGCAAATTAAAGATTATAATATCTTGCAGGATCATCAGGGGGATGAGCCATGTTAACATATTAGCAGGTATGCCAATACGTAGGATGGCAGAAAAAATATTTAAAATTGGAAAATGGACAAACAAAGCAAAATGCGATGTGCACAGAGGCAGTGATTCACTCTTCTTTCAGAGTTGGGCAAGAGATCCCTATCTATTCCCACCCTAAACAAAATTAGAGGGAGGGAAAAGATATCTAGTCCCTATCTAATAATAGAGCTAGAAAAGAAAGAGCTTCTCTGCGGGTACAATGGATGGGACCAGTTTTCTATAGGATCTAATCAGACACCCCTTGTGAAGGTAGGGGATCTGACATCTTGAAATATCATCCTGAAAACAAAAGGCAACTAGTCTGGCCAATGGGAAGGCTGGATTACTATTTATGCAGAATTTATAGTGATGTTACTTTTCTCATTCCTGATATTGATAATGCATATCCTCCCTCTCTTTTTTCCTCATCAGTCTGGTTGGAGGTTTATCCATTTTATTTATTTTCTCAAAGAATCAACTTTCAATGATTTTCTTTATTATTTTTCCATTTTTAAAATTTTGTTTTCATTAATTTCTGCCCTTTATTATTTACTGTTTTTATTTTGCTTATGTTGGTTTTAATTTGTTCTTCTTCCTTAAGGCTGAAGCTGAGATCCCTGATGTGAGACCTTTCTTCTTTTCGGATGTAGGTGTTTTGGTGCTATACATTTCTTTCCAAGTACTGTTCCAGTTACATTCCTCAAATTATGATATGTTGTGTTTTCATTATTGTTTAGTTTACTTTCTAATTTTTGTTTTTATTTCTCGTTTACACCATGGTTTTTTAGAAGTGTGTTAGTTTCCAAATATTTAAGGATTTTCTAGGTACCTTTAAGTTAGTGATTTCTAATTTCCACTGTTGTCAGAGTATATGTTTTATGTGATTTGAATCCTTATAAATGCATTGACTTGTTTTATGGTCCAGAATAGGGTCCATTTTGGCAATCGTTCTGCGTGCACTTGAAAAGACTGTATTCTCCTGTTATTGGGTAGAGTGTTCTGTCAACATCAATTAGGGAAAGTTAGTTGATAGTATGGTACAAGCTTTGTATGTCTTTACTGATTTTCTACCTACTTGTTCCATCAGTTATAAGAGGGGTCTTGAAATTGCTGACTATAATTGTAGATTTTATATTTCTTCCTGCAATTCTGTCAGTTTTTTATTAATATATTTTGAAACTGTATTAGATGCATAAAGGTTTAGAACTGTTTTATCCTCTTGATGGATTGACATCTTTATTATTATGAAATGATCCTCTATATTTCTGGTAATATTCTATTACAATCTACTTTGATATGAATACAGCCACCTATGTTTCTTTTGATTAACATTTGCATAGCATTTTGTTTTCCAACCTTTTACTTTTAACTTGTCTTTAAAGTGGGTTTTTTGTAGGTGGTATGTAGTTGGCTCTTGCTTTTTTCTCCAATATGACAATCTCTGCCTTTTAATTAGGATGATTACTTACATGGTTGAGTTTAAGTCTACCATCTTGCTATGTATTTTCTTTTCTTTCTTTTTTTTTGAGACAGAGTCTTGCTCTGTCACCCCAGGTAGAGTGTGGTGGCATCATCATAGCTCACTGCAACCTCCAACTCCCAGGCTCAAGGGATTCTCCTACCTCAGTCTCACCAGTAGCTGGGACTACAGGCACGAGCCACCATACCCGGGTAATTTTTCTATTTTTAGTAGAGACAGGGTTTCACTCTTGCTCAGGCTGGTCTTGAACTCCTGACCTCAAGTGATCCTCCCACCTTAGCTTCCCAGAGTGCTAGGATTACAGGTGTGAGCAACCATGTCCTGCCACTATGTATTTTCTCTTTATCCCATCTATTTTTCCCTTCTTTGCCTCATTTAATTCCTTCTTTTGGACTCATTGAGCATTTTTTAAATGACTCTACTTATCTTCTTGGATGAGGTAAATTAACTATAACTCTTTGTTTTGCTTTTATAATAATTGATTTAGAAGTAAAAGTGCATATCTTTGACTTATTACAGTTTACCTTCAAGTATATTATACCACTTTATGCTTAGCAGAAGAATCTTGCAACACAATACTTCTCCCTTCCTGGACTTTGTGCTGTTGTTGTCATACATTTTATTTCTATGTGTTATAAACCCCACAAAATATTGTTTCTGTTTTTGCACTAAGCAATCAATTACCTTTAACAAGAATTTTAAAAATAAGAAAAACATTATTTACCTACATATTTGTGGTTTCTTAAGTTCTTAATTCCATTGTGCTGATTCAGATTTCCATCTGGTAGCATTTTCCTTTTGCCTGAAGGACTTTAACATTTCTTAAAGTGTCAGTCTGCTGGTGATGAAGTCTTTCAGTGTTTATATGTCAGAATTATGTCTTTATTTTGTCTTGTTTTGAAATATATATACATATATATAAGAATCCTAGATTACCAGTTTTTCCATTCAGTACTTTAGATGCTGCTCCACCATCTTCTGGTTTACATATTTCTGATGAGAAGTCTGCTGTCATTCTTATCTTTATTCTTTTACAGTAATGTCTTTTTTCTCTCTGACAGCTTTTGAAAGTTTCTCTTTATCACTGGTTTTAGGCATTTTTTTGATTGCGATGTTCCTTGCTATAGTTTTCTTCACGTTTCTACTTAGTCTGTTGAGCTTTATGGATTTGTGTGTTTACAGTTTTTATCAAATTTGGAAAGTTTCCATCCATTATTTCTTCAAATATTTTTTTTTCTGTCCCCCTGATATGTTCTCACCTCAGATTTCTCCTTCTTTTCAGTGAGTCCAATTGCATGTGTCCCAAATTCACTGGTACTCTGTTCATTTTTATTTTTAGTCTTTGTCTTCAAACAGTGTTTCATTTTGGATAGTTTCTATCTCAATGTTTTCAAGTTCTTTAGTTTGTTTTAGTAATGTTTAATTTGCTGTTAATTCTATGTGTATGTGTGTTAAAAATCTTAAATGGTTTTATAATTTCTAGATGTTTGGTTTGGAATTTTTATTTTTAAAAGGTTTTCCACATCTCTACTTAATATGCTCAATCTCTTTCTTCTATTTTTTGAACACATTAAATATAGTTATAATTACTTTCTTAACGTCCTTATCCTCTAATTTTATCATCTATTATTTCTAGGATTCTTTCAATTGATTGAAAGAAATCAATCTACAGATGGATTTTTTTCCTCCTTACTTTCCTGTTTCTTTTTGCATGTCTGATAATATTGATTGGATGCCAGACATTGTAAATTTTACCTTGATGGGTGCTGGATATTTTTGATTTCCTCTAAATATTCTTGTGCTTTCTTCTGGGACACTTTGTTCTTTATTTTTTTATTATTTATTTATTTATTTATTTATTTTTTCTCCCCACACTGGGACACTTTGTTCTTAAAAATAATTTAGTCCTTTTGGGGCTGGCTTTTAAGATTTGTTAGGTAAGACCAGAGTAGCATTTACCCTAGGGCTAATTTTGCTCCCGCTACCGTGGCAAGGCCATTTGAGCCATGAATTATGAGGTTTTCCAGTCTGGGTACCAGGATCAGACACTATTCCTGGTGCTGCATGATCACTGGGTACCTTTCCACTCTGGCTTTTGGGAACAGGGATAATTCCCTGCCCTGTGAAAGCTTTTGTTATTGTTCTCTCTTTTCTCTATATGTGGTTCTTCCTTATCCTTGTGTAGCTTGCTCACATACATGAATACTGGAGTGAGATCTTCTGCAGATTTCCATAGCTGCTCCTTTCCCTGTGTAGCTTTCTCCTTTCTGGTATTCTACTCCAGCTCCAAATTCTTTGGCATCCCTGGTCTCCCAGTTCTGTTAATAACTCTTCAATTCAGGGAGTCTGACTAGCTCTTCCTGGATTCCCCCTCTTAGTGCTGAAGCCTGCCAACTCTTTCTGGGCTGCAAACTGAGGCAATCATAGGGGTCACCTCATTTGGTTTTACTCTCTCGTGGACCACTGTCTAGCACTGCTACACAATGTCCAGTGTCTGAGAGCCATTGCTTGCCTGTTTGTTTTTGTTCTTAGTTGTTTTAGTCAGGGGAGTAAATTCAGTCCTGTTGCTCCACCTTGGCTGGCTAGATTGGATTACCATAAATTATTGTGGTTCTGTTGATAAAACAGATTGTCAAGGGTGTCACTTGTTTCCAAAACAATTCTCATTAAGTAACCTGAAACAGCTGGCATTGTAATCCACATCTCCTGCAATCAACGGGTGTTACAGAAGAATTGCCTACAAATGAACTTTATGTAAGACAATGGAATCTTTCCCTCTGGTTTACATTTTAAAATTCCTGTGATATACTTTAGTTCATTTGTTGTTACTTTCTCTTTAGCTGTGACTTCAAGCCCCAAGACTCTCACCCCTGTTTTCCCCTGGCCCCTTTTGTCTGGGGCCAATCTGTACAATTGGATTGTTTCAAAAGAGGAGAACATTTGCATTTTGGGATGGATTTATAAACAGAAGTAGAAAGTTCAAGAGAAAGAATTCTTGTTTTTCTTACTGTTTCTCACCTTCAATAAGTATTTACTGAGGGCTTACTATAACAAGACACTGTGGTGTTAACTAAGAGACTGAGACAAGTGACTGACATGATGAGTGTGTAAACTTGTAGAAGAGTGACACAATTGAGAAAGAGCCAAGGTGTGGTACTATAGTAAATCTGTGAGATTTCACAGGAGAGTGTGATTGTCAAGGGACAGCGAGATTAGGGGAGGCTTGGAGAACTATTTTAGGAAAGAACTATAGAATTTCAGGGAGTACCATAGCACAATTAGGAGGACGAGTGTGCCCATGGCTTGTCTGGAGACAGTCAGAGAAGTGAGGGTCTCCTGCTGGAAAAGAATGGAAATAGTAGAGGCCTCTCTGTGGAGGTTGTACGTGCCAGGCACAAGCATTTGGCCTATGAAGGTTTTTACAGGGGTGGACGTGCACGAAAATTTGTTTTGAATAGGGGATTAGGGTTAGTATGTGCAGAAGGGACAAGGACTGGTGACAGAGGCTTGAGGGCAGAAGTTATGTCTTAGTCATATTTGTGTTCCCAGATCCTAGCTCATACTTAATGCTTATTGCTTGAATGCACATAAAAGGTTATCTTTTTCCTTCTAAATTGCTAACGCTCTTGATAACCATTGGCCTTGTCAATGGCATGACAAATATTGTGAAAGAACCTCTTCATGCCCAGTGTTATTTTGTTTGAAGGGCTAAAAGTAGACAACTTTAGCCTACCTTCAAGCCTTTTTGGACTCCTTCAAGCCTTTTTTTTTTTAATTTTAATTTTTTAAATTGTAAATTGAAAAATCATAGTTGTATATATTCAGGGTGGGTACCAAACGTTATTGTGATTTATGAATACAATGTGGAATAATTAAATCAAGCTAATTAACATATCCACCACCTCAAATACTTATTTCTTGTGGTGGGAACATTTGAAATGTACTCTTAGCAATTTTGAAATGCACACTACATTATTATACTATATTCACGATGCTATGCAATATATTTCAAAGAAAAAAAACTCCCTTATTTCACCTGTCTAATTGAGGCTTTGTATCCTTCCAAGCCCTATTTGCTTCTCTTTTCATTCCTCATTTTCCTCCTTAAAGGACAGGCACTCAGCCATTGTTACAGAAATTACACAACATGCACACTTGCAATCCCTGTCTCGTCCATCCTTAATAAGTTCTGCATAGTCTTAAACACTCCCAACAGAGCCTGCAGAGATACAAGCTCCCAGATAAAGTGAGTTCGCACAATGCAGGTTTAGGTATACACCTACTCTCACAGGTGCATCGCCTGGCCCAGGCGGCGCAGCCATTCGTTTAGGCACTCACATACCGTCCTTAGCCCCCACAGACACTCCCGTGCACACACTCTAGGTCCACGCACGTGGCACAAGGCCACCAGGCCAGCACCACGCGCCCGACCCTGCCCCGTAGTAGCTGAGGGGCGGCCCGGGCACGTCACTCCGGCGCGCCGGCTGCGTCATCAGGGCGCGCCATTGCAGTAGGCACGGCCCGGGACTTGAAGTGCCGGCAGCAGCCGCAGCCCGAGCCGGAGCTGCAGGGGTGCGAGCCGCAAGGCGGGTGTGGGCTGCGGAAGGCTGCTCCGGCCGGGAGCGCCGGGATAGGTGCGTGGACCGGGAGCGACTCCTGCAAGTTGCTGGGGCCATCGTGTTTCCCTTTTCCCCTTCCCCGAGCTCGGGGGTTTCCCCTGAGTAAAGGGCCAGGCTCGTGCAGGGGTGGGGGTCGGGATTGTTCTCTCCGGGGGAGATCAGGCTGCCGCCGGGGTTCCTCCGGGGAGGAGGGAGCTCTGATGGACTCAGTTCTCCAAGCACCTGTCGGGGCGGGGGCGCCACTAGCCCGCCCGCCCAGGTGCATGGGGGGTTATCGAGGCAGCAGGTGTGCTCTGAGAGCAGCAGATGCTGGGGATAATCCAATGACAGCAGCCACCATTGATTGGACTGAGCACTCACTGTGTGTCACACATTGTGCTAGACGCTTTGTATTTATTATTAAGTCCTCCCCAGCAACCCAGCGGGTAAGAGCTATCATGTGATGCTCATTTTTCAGATGGGGAAACTGAGGCATAGAAGTTCACAATTTGTAAAAAGACATGGTAAGCAGTGGAGGATTTAAATCTCAAAGCTGGCCCTCCTGGCTCTGTCCGTTTCAGGTCCCACAGTCGGCTACCCTCAGCTGGTGCTGCCTGGTGCCTTTGGGAATCTTTCTTTCCTTTTTTTTTTTTTTTTTTTTTTAAAAGAACACTTCTTGACCTTGAGCAAACTCTATGGGGAGGGAGGAGGAGCAAAACGTGGACTTCGCATTGGCACGAGTTCTCTTTTTCCTCTTCTCATCCCCTAATCCCCTTCGTTTTCGCAGGCGGCAGCGGGCTCCCCCTGTTGTATGGACATTCTACACCCGAAACTGACAGCTGAGTGCTGAAGTTTTATTTTGTAACACGGAAGAACTTTCATCCCAGGTGCATTGCTTTACTATTCTCTCCTCTGGCCTTTATGTTAGATTGTTACTTATGTGAAATTGTTAAGGACTTACGTAGTTATGCTGAGGGTAGCAGTTACTGCAGGAAACCCATATGGGGATTGTAAAGAAATCACAATATACCCTCCAAGGAACACTGTTAATTTGGACATGACCTTTCAGGATTTTAAAGGAATAATTTAAGGCCAAGTGAGACATAGCCAAAAGCAAAAATAATTTGAGACTAGAGATTATGTTAGAAAGTCTTTATATTTTAGATTAATATCTATTATAGGAGTTCACTCTTATTTTCCCTTAGGGTAGAAAAATTATTATTATTATTATTTTGAGACAGAGTCTCGCTCTGTTGCCCAGGCTAGGGTGCTGTGGCCTCAGCCTAGCTCACAGCAACCTCAAACTCCTGGGTTCGAGTGATGCTCTTGCCTCAGCCTCCCGAGTAGCTGGGACTACAGGCATGAGCCACAACACTCAGCTAATTTTTTTATTTTTTTTGTAGAGACAGGATCCCTCACTCTTCCTCAGGCTGGTCTCAACTCCTGAGCTCAAGTGATCCTCCCGCCTCTGCCTCCCAGAGTGCTGGGATTACAGGTGTTAGCCACCACACCTGGCCTGAAAAAGGCTTATCGAAAAGGATGAAAACATAACAGATATTTCAAAGTAGCGTACTTTTCTTTTAGAGCATTGTAGATGTATTAAAAGTGCAAATATCATTTAGGGCATCACAAGAAAATTAAAGGTTTAATTCAGTTTAAGTGTGAAACTTTAGGGGTACCCTAGTTGCCTCTGTGTATTTTACATTGCACAAGTATGTATGAGCAAATATTTCCAGTATATAACTTAAAAAATTATCTATTTGTATGCTTCCATATAACATATATTTCATTAAATGCATGCCTTCATTTTTAAGCTGTTCAATTATTAACAAAAATACCTGAAATAAGCTCTTACTTACACTTGCAAATGACTATTCATAGCTGTTTTGTTTGGAAAGCATAAGGATACAAATGTTGTATTCTTACATATTTAGGAAGTCTTAGGATACAAATGTTGGGTTTTTTGTTTTTTTTCCATCAAGGCAGCCTGAGTTCATATAAACACATCAAAGCCACTTTTTACACTGTGACTTAACAGGGTAGAAGTCTACCAGTAGTTCCTTTGATATTCCATTATAGAGCAAAATTATGTAGAAGTCAGAATTTTAAGTTTTGGTATGTACTCTCTGGATTTCTCGTGAACTGAAATGACATATATTTTTTATAGCACATGATTTGGGAGTTACACTTGGTGACATGGATGAATCTGCAGTGACCCTTGGCACAATAGATGTTTCTTGTCTACCAAATTCATCAGAATACAGTGTTGGTCGATGTAAGCACACAAGTGAGGAATGGGTAAGTTTAAGATAAGTGTTAAAAGCATTCAACCTAAAAATATTCATTTCAGTGTTGTTTATGAAGGTAGAAATGCTGGCAGCAACATAATGCCAACTAGAGGTTAATAGCTGCAGAAACTGCCTCTGTTAGAAGGTGTGTTTCTTAAGTGTAATAATGTTTTTAAACATTTTATGGTATCATTTTAATTAGGAAGCAAAAAACTGGGTAGAAAATGTAGTTACGGTGATTATGTTAAAAAGCAAAGACATTTTTGCATAGAAAAAAACCCCTAGTAGTTTTGGGTGGTGTAAGAGATTGTGTTTTCCTTTCTCTTGGTATCCATTTCCCATAATTAAAGAGCATGAATTTTATAATGGAAGTAAACTTTTAAAAAATTAAAATAGGAAATTATAGTATAAATTCAATCCAAATAACATGGATTTTTCTTGTGTTGTTTTCCCTGTTTCAATATAACACAGTATGTTTTAAATGTTTCAATATGACACAATATGTTTTAAATGTTAAACTGTACAAAAGTAAATTGTGTAACTAAAATGTTTGTACCCCTGTAATATTCTGAAATACAAAAAAAAGAGAAAAAGATGAAATACTCTTCTCTGTAAAAAAGACAAAAAAAAATTATCTCAAACACTATCTGCTTTATATAAAAATGGTATTATTGCACTTAGTTTTGAGAACATTATATCTGTGAAATTTGAGCAACTGATGAGTTAAGAAAAATTTTTTAGAGCGGAAGAGCAAGGTTTGACCCTACTTCAGTCTGGCTGTAATTTAAATTCCAGGCTTTAAACTGTCTTGATAAGATAAAGGGATTTTGTATGTTTACCTTATTTTTATTTAAAGTAAAATATTTTAAGCTGTAGTGTAACAACTTGCTCACTATATAAGGCCTCTAGCGTTCTATTGTGGAAGTGTGTGATTTAAAAGGGAGTAAAGTTAACTGTTAGCACAGGGATCCAGGAGCCTGAACTTAATCCTCTTGCTCTGTCAGAAGTCCATTTGACCTTTGACCTTCTACAACTTAGTTTAAACCTTTGCACCTTAGTTTTAAAACCTTTGCTGCCTTTAGTATGTAGCAATCATTATTAGCTATTACTATTCTTAAATGCTCAACTTTTGCTTATGTGCCAAGCTTTTTTCCAAGTGTTGGCCATGGAGGGAACACTTAAATGAAAACCACTATGTGAGACACACATAGATACACTTCCAAAAGAAAAATATGCCATAGGTTTCTCTTCTATCTGAAATATCTTAGTTTTAGAGATCAAGTAGACAAGTCTGATTCTCTTGCCATTTATACACTGTTTTTTCCTTAACATTTATTAGGGTGAGTGTGGTTTTGGACCTACCATCTTCAGATCTGCCACTTTAAAATGGAAAGAAAGCCTAATGAGCAGGAAAAGGCCATTTGTTGGAAGATGTTGTTATTCCTGCACTCCCCAGAGCTGGGTGAGAACATTACTGCTTGTTGACCTTTCATAAACAGTGAAATATGTGACATAGATTTCCAACTTTGTGTGAATTTGTAGTATGTAGTTTTGTTCCCCCTTTCCCCTCCTTTACTCTGAAAGAATATAGCAGGTAGTCTTTTTTTTTTTTTTTTTGATACAGTCTCACTCCATGGCCCAGAGTAGAGTGCCATGTTGTCAGCCTAGTTCACAGCAACCTCAAACTCCTGGGGTCAAGTGATCCTCCTGCCTCAGCCTCCTTAGTAGCTGGGAGTATAGGTGCACGTCACCATGTCCGGCTAATTTTTTGTTTCTACTTTTAGTTGCTTGGCTAATTTTTCTCTTTTTAGTAGAGACAGGGTCTGGCTCTTGCTCAGGCTGGTCTTGAACTCCTGAGCTCAAGAATCCTCCCACTTCGGCGTCCCAGAGTGCTGCTAGGGTTACAGGAGTGAGCCACCATGCCCAGAGCAGGTAGTATTAATGGACTTAATTCACTTTTAGAACTGAGGCCCATGTTTATAAACCAAATATTCCAAATAAAGATGTCAACTCAATTTTTCTTTTCATTCATTTATTCAGTAAATATTGGTCCCACAATCGATACTTTCTTAGTATCAATTGATAGTTCTTTTGTAGTTTTAATATGATTTTAGCAGGATAGTAGATCTTACTTTCAGTTAACTCTTCGAAAGAGTTGGTGGGAACTTTTGTGTACCTTCTGGGTGTTGAAGTTTAGCACTTAAAATTAAAATCCTAGCAAGATGAGAGAGAGAGAGAGAGAGAGAGAGAGAGAGTAGTTCAAAATAAGAAGTTAAAGCTGTGACTTTACTCTTAGCTTTTGCTAAATTTCTGTTCCTGGGGTGTTTTGACTTTGTGATAGTGAAGGATGGTCACTGAAATGTCCATGTTAAATGAGGATTTAAGAATGAGAGTGTATGGGTTTGTTATTTGTATTTTGGTGAAGAAACACAAGCCTTGCAGTATCTTCCATATTATGGTGTAGTTAGTATTTAAGAGAGTTGATTAGGTGAGAGGTATGCTTCTGACGGCCATGGGAGTGAGGGATGAATGAGCACAGGAATGTCGAATTTCATGTGGCTGTGTCCTAAGGCAGTAGAGTTACCTTTTAAAAGGTATATCTGGATGTTAAACTCTCCCTGAGATGGACTAGTTACTAGGATGTAGAAATTCTGCCATTGAAGTGCTTGGCATTTATAGAGGTTGCTTAAAACCCGTGTGAATAGTTAACTGTACTGTGTGAATTTTTTACTCTTGGTTGGCTTGGCAGGAAGTAGAATTCTGAGTCTGATACAAAGGGATTTTTTAACATGGGAGAAAATATAGTGGAATCCAAGCAGTTTATGTTAAATGTTCAGGTCTGCTCAAGAACGTTTTTGTCATTAATACTGCTTCTCTTAAACCACAAGTGCCTTGTTGCGAGAATTTGGTATTAATAAAATTGAAGGATTGTGGAAATTTCTAGTCTAGGAGTAAGGCCAGTTCAGATTAATAGGTTAGCAGAAATAAATATTTAATTAGAAGGTCATGTGGCTTTTCTTTTTAGATCTGGCATCTCATCTAATTCTAATTTTTGGATGCTTATCAAAATAATACCTTAACTACAATGTATTCTTAAGTCAGAGGACATAGAAAATTATGTGGTGATTGTGATGGTTTGGAGTGATAGATAGAGTAACAGATAATTGATTTTTGCTTAAATATAGTACCTGATGAAGCTGAACTTGATTTTGAATTTCTTCCATGGCATGTTCATTAAAATAATTTGTTTCCACTGGGTATGATGGCTCATGCCTGTAATCCCAGCACTTTGGGAGGCTGAGGCTGGAGAATCACTTGAGGCTAGGAATTTGAGACCAGCCAAAACAATCCTGTTGCTACAAAAAAAAAAAATTTGTTTAAAAATAGTTTTATAGTAACTTTTTGATATTTGTTATCCTTTCTCTGAAATCCTATTTTCCTTTTCTTTAAGGAGATTTCACTTAAGTATTTTTACATTAGGCTGGGCGCAATGGCTCATGCCTGTAATCCTAGCACTCTGGGAGGACAAGTTGGGAGGATTGCTTGAGCTCAGGAGCTCAAGACGAGCCTGAGCAAGAGCGAGACCCTGTCTCTACCAAAAACAGAAAAATTAGCCGAGCAACTAAAAATAGAAACAAAAAATTAGCCAGGCGTGGTGGCCAGCACCTGTAGTCCCAGCTACTCAGGAGGCTGAGGCAGGAGGATCGCTTGAGCCCAGGAGTTTGAGGTTGCTGTGAGCTAGGCTGATGCCACGGCACTCTACTCAGGGCAACGGAGTGAGACTCTGTCTCCAGAAAAAAAAAAAAAAAGAATTTTTACATCTTTTGTTGAGGATACATTATATTTTTTCCAGCATGTATTTGTGGAACAGTTACCTTTTGCCCACATGGATAAAGCTATAGATTTTCTCTGTTCTCTGCATTATCCTTCAAGATCACCTGTAAAGAGGGGGACCTGTACCTTTTCTCATTAAGTGGACAGTTATTTTAGGGGAATAGAAAGACCATACTCTTTGGAGCAAGATCTGAGATGGACTCCTAAACCCCTGTCAGCCTCAATTTTCTCACCTATAGAATGAGGATAATTCTTATGTGTCAGGATTATTGGAAGATTTAGTAATTTAACAATAATTACATGGTACTTAGCATAGTCTTTTTGTATTTTGGGAATACTGAAATCTCTGACAGTTCTATAGCTTCAGCTCCTTCACTGTGGAGATGAGGAGTGGGGTGGGAAGAGGAGAAGCACTATTTCCTCTGATTTTTTTTTTTAAATCTCTTTCCTCCTCAATTTCCTTCATATATTTCCTTTGATTTTAAGGTTTTAAGGATGAATTTTGAGTTTATAACTTTCTTAGAAGGCTGAAAAGTATTTTTCAACGAAGTGTATTTTTTCTTCATCACTTAGATTTTTGAAGCAATGCCTAACTTTATGCTTGAATTTTAAAAGTCGTTGAGAACTAATAATGTGAGATCGTCACCATCAATCCAGTTGTGTATTTATGTCTACATTTACTTTGTTTTATATAGGATAAATTTTTCAACCCCAGTATTCCGTCTCTGGGTTTGCGGAATGTTATTTATATCAATGAAACTCACACAAGGTAAAAAGAAATTTCTTCTGCTTCTAATAAATCTAAAAAAGAAGACTCCATGATAATCAATTAACACACTTTAAGATGAATTTCTTTATGTTTTTGACAGTTAATAGAATATGAGCTTCTGCATAAGAGGCTTTATCTAAAAATTGGAAGCAGTACAGCCACCAGAGAGACCTATTATTATTGTTACCACGCTGTAATTATAAATATTTTCATGGGAGTGTAGATGTCACTTGTAGTGCTCTTTGACTTATTCATATACTGATTTTGCATATGAAGTGTGTCAAAATGTGGAAAATATTTATCTGAAGGGACATGCAGGTTTCAGTGTCTTAGGATCTATTATGACTATTTTATACTTGAAAAAAGTATGCCCGATTAAAATCTGCCTAAAATCTAATACCTAAGGGTATTAGAAGGTATTTTTCTCTATTGAGCAAATGTTCTTTGATTTATTATTCACCCAAGACTTTTCTTAGAATTCTTACTTCCAAATTCCAGGCATATGGGGATGGACTAGTAGGTACCAGAGTGAGAGAAAAGGGCCTTTGTTTTATCTGAATCCAGGCTAGGGGACAAGAAAGGAGGGTTGTAAGGCTGTGGGAATGTCTGTGAGGCAGGAGAAGCAGTAGCCAAAAATGCTGCCAGTCCTTGTAATTCGGAGAGTAGATGCCTGGAGTGGGCAAGCGGGTAGGCTCAGCTGATGAGAAATACTTGAAATTCTATGAAAAATTGATCTAAGAAGTCAAATACTTAAAGCTGAAACTTTTCTGTTACTTCTCATAATTTGATGATGAGATCACATATGACAATGATAATGCCTGCATATGTGGTAAATTTTTTTAACAAAGAACTAAAGTCAAAGACATGGGACATATTTTTCTCAATCCCAGGCTACTGTTCTCTCTCTCTTTTCATTTTAAAGGAGAGAGATGAGACTCTGGTCCATTGATTTTTTTTTTTTTTTTCCTTTTCTTGGTTGATGTGATTAAGATCCTAAGAAAGAGGATCTCCTAGAGTCTCTTCTTTGTGTAAGTAGACGTTTTATATACAAAGCCAAAAGGTTTGTTTGTTCCTGTCAGTTAGAGGCAGTTAAGAGAAAGAGCATTTGCTGTATTGACTAGGCCATGTGAAACTATTCCATGAAATAAGCTTCCTGTGTAGCTGTCTAGCCCTCCTACGTGATATATGAAGCAAAGCCTAAATATTTCTACTCACTCATGCTCACACATACACACACTCATAAAAACAATGCTTTCAGTCAATTGCAAAGGGATTTCATAGAGAACTTGGACTTTGTACATTACAGTAATACTTCTGAAAATGTTCGCTGAAGGAATTAACACAACATATTCGGCACATTTTTAGAAGATTGAGATAAAAGAAAGGAGGAAGAAAAAGAGAATGGCAGGAAGGAGAGATGAAGGAACAGGTGATTCATAAACAGCTCTTTCTTAAATTAGTTTTTGTCAGTTGAGGGCTTTTTGGATCTTTTCAGAGTTAGGGGATTTATATTTGAAATCTGCTACTGTCTATATCATTATGGAGGAAATGACAATGCAGCATTATGTAAGCATTACAAATGGTTTCAAATCATTACGTAATGAAGGCTTGTATCATTCTTATTTCTTATTCTGAACTCCATCTCTCTATCCCCTCATTTAAACACCACATAGTCACTCTCACTGACAGGAGTACATCTTATCCCTTAGGTATATTAAAAGTGTGAAGAAGAAAAAAAGAACTTCTGGCTTTGTGAGCCCAAAGTACAAATATTTAGATCATAGACCAATTATGCTTGACTTCTCTCAAATGATCAGCCTTGTCAATTCAATTGGAGAGTGAGTGATTATCTAGGAAAAAAACTATAATAATAAAATAATTAGTCCTTCATGGTAAGGAAAGACTTCCAAATTTATCTTTTTATAGCCCATAGCTATAACTCTAAGCTATGTAGCTTATTTATATCTAATATATATATACCATTCAACATATTTGCCTTTTTAATGATATTAATAAAGTCAGGTGTTTTGTTTCTTTTGTTTTTATAGTAGGGTTATTCTTCATCACAGTTAGCACTATTGAAGCATTAATACACAAATTCCAAGTTTTACTTTTAGCTGAGAGTACATGTAAGAAATTATGAATAAAATTGGCTGCACAGCATCCTGAACTACTAAGGATGATATGCTATGGGAGAACCCTAAATCTTAGGAATAGATGACATTAAGCTTTGTTTTTATGGGCAGAAAACCAGTGTTTAATGTAAGCAACTTGTTTTAGGTGTGCCTAGGGTACTTCTCTGCTAACTCGTTTTCACGTTGCAGGCACCGGGGATGGCTTGCGAGACGCCTTTCGTATGTTCTTTTTGTTCAGGAGCGAGATGCCCATAAGGGCATGTTTGCCACCAATGTGGTCGAAAACGTGCTGAATAGCAGTAGGTGAGGGCTGGGCACTGGGGTGACGGTGGGCAGAGGCAGGGGTGGGTGGTGGGAGTGGGAGGGGGAGTAATTCCCTTTAGTAACTTGTAGTTTGTCTGGGACCCTGTCTCAGTAAGTGTTTGCATTTCCACACATTAAAGCTCCAAAGGAAACCAAGGAAAGGCAGGGGAACAGATGGTTTTGGTGAACTGTGCCCTGTGGGAATAGCAGTCTTGTTTTATGGATTAATATTGAATGAGTTTCTAAAACATGAGTGGTTTAAGGGGGTTTAACCTCATCCTTTCTCCCATAAATTGAGTGGAAGATTTATGAAACTGGATTAAATTTTTCCTTTCACTGTTTTTTGCTCTATGCTGTGATGTTTTGATCTTGAACTGTGTCTTTTTAAAATTACTGGTTTGATTTGAAAAAAATTTATAAATATTTATGTCTCTCTTTGATCCCACCCAGAGAGTTTTATATATAATTCTACTAATGGGGTCACAATAAAATCAATAGTAAATTAGGTCTTCAAAAAAAAAAATTGTCACACATTACTTTGGCAGTGGGCTTTTTGATACTTCTGAATTATATGCCTAAGGGGATAACCTTATTTTTCTTTCTTCTGCTACAGTTCAACTTTGTGTTCCTCACAGCATAACTGAAACATAGAAATTCACATAGTTGACACCCAGTGAATTTGAATTAAATTCTTGAGTCTGCTGTCCAGATTCCTCAGAGATTCATTGATTTAGGAATATAATATCCTTAATATTTAATAGACAGCCAGAAAGAGCACTTCTAACTTGAGCTCATTCTCTCATCACATATTAAAGAGAATGTGCATTTTGTTTTGTGATTCACAGCTGTGGTTTGGGAAATGCTTAATACAGACCGTAGAATAGAGCCAGTCACATTGTCTGTCTTTACCTTTTCAAACCAGAGTACAAGAGGCAATTGCAGAAGTGGCTGCTGAATTAAACCCTGATGGTTCTCCCCAGCAGCAGTCAAAAGCCATCAATAAAGTGAAAAAGAAAGCCAAAAGGATCCTTCAAGAAATGGTTGCCACTGTCTCACCGTTAATGATCAGGTATTAAAAGGCGAGGCATAAAGCTTTCAATAAGAGTCATCCCATTTTGAACAAATGGAACTGAATCATTGGATCTTCCTCTCCTAGCACAGTGCTCTTTGTCCAAAAGATGTTTTAATATATTCCGATGTTGAATTCAACTCTTCTTTATGTTCTTATTCAACTTCCATGTGAGTAGCACCGTGTAGGCTTGAAGGTGTCTCCCTCTCTGCCAGTTGATAGCAGCCAGTGTATTACTGCCGACATCTGCTCTCCTAGACAGTTGTGAATAGAGTCTCACGTATCCACGTCCTAAAGGGAGTGGTTTGTGTGCATTAGAGGGGTCATTCTGCTCACTAAATACTCATTCGCCTTGATCATTCACCTCTGAAGTATAAAGTGTTATTAGTGTGAAATGTGATTTTAGTCCATAATGAATGGATACTTCTGTAAGTAGCACATATATAAAGTTCTCTAATTCTGTACTTCAGATACATGAGTACACATGTGTGCGTGCACACACAAAGTAATTTATAAGTACTCTTAGGTTGTTCAGAAACTTAAGTAGACAAAAGTCAACTATATATATATTTGTATATGTAAATATATGTATGCACATCAAAAATTTTTTTCTTTTTACTTTCAGACTGTCTGGGTGGGTGCTGCTAAAACTGTTCAACAGCTTCTTTTGGAACATTCAAATTCACAAGGGTCAACTTGAGATGGTTAAAGCGGCAACCGAGGCAAGAATTTCTGTGAATCTGTCCTTTCATTTTTCTCACATTTGTAGAGTGATTTTATAACTTGGGTAACTGTGTATCTGGGGAGAAGTGGAGTAAGGGAGGATCTGCCAGCAATAAACAGGATTCCTGTTGTAAGTTACCTGCAGCAACCCTAAAAATTTGGTAGAATAATCTTTATTTCATAGATGAGAAAATAGAGGCACAGGTAGAGAAATAAATTGTCTGGTCCCAGATAAAAAGTAACTTGCCACAGATTTCAAACCAAACCAATCTTGACTCCAAAACCTATGCTCTTTTTACGAGAGTAGGTCTGCCTCATGGAAGGGATATATATATGCATATTTATAGGGTCAACTTGATTACTATGGATTATTCTTTTTCCCCAATTTATTTCTGTTGTCATAGTTGTTCTTGTTTTTAGCTAAGTGTTAAATTGAAAGAAGTTCATACTATTGGAAAATGTTTTTAAAGATCGAGGCAATGATTAGCCAGTGTTTGAGTGACTCTAACCAAACATGCAGTTACAAAGTGTGATTGAACTTTACATTCGGATTTTAAATGTGGCATTTTTCCCTTTGCTAGACGAATTTGCCGCTTATATTTCTACCAGTTCATAGATCCCATATTGACTATCTGCTGCTCACTTTCGTTCTCTTCTGCCATAACATCAAAGCGCCATACATTGCTTCAGGCAATAATCTCAACATCCCAATCTTCAGGTAAGATCAGCTGATTTTGACATATAAGGTATTAAAAAGATTGTGTTTTGAATTTTTGGTTTTTTGTTATACCTTTTGATACATGTCATTGTAAAATGACATTGGCATTTTTCTTTTATTATAAAAGTAATACATGTTTATTGTTTAAAATTTGGAGAATACAAAAAAGCATTGAGACTATCGCTATTATTTATGTATTTTATATGGAATGCTTGGTGAACTGTGAATACCTAGACTTTATGAGCAATGTTTATCAAATGGATAAAAGGCAATTAGAAAGGCAAGATAGCAAATTATCTTACCAGGCTCAGCAGTAGGGAGTTGTATTTTTTGGGGGGTGAGGTGGGCATGGCGGTTGTGGTATGGTATAAAGGTAAATACGAATAACCATACCTGTCACTTTGACCTCATGATTTAGTGGAGCTAGACCCATGTAAGAAGTACAATATAATGTGAAAGGTATCTTTTGGAGGTTTTCAGGGGAATGCAGTGCAATCCATTCAGAGGAAATAGTATGTACAAAGGCAAAGAGATTCAACAGCATGGTATGGTCAGGAAGTGGTGGACAATTAGGTGAGGTTAGAATATAGGATACATGAGGAAGGGTCAGAGACTGGAGGTGGTAGCTGCCTAGGGAGTGAGAGTTAGATCAAAACAATTTCTAAGCTGATAGTTTATAATCTATCCTGTACTTGAGAAATGACATGTTTGGATTTGTATTTTGAAAGGTTATTCTAGGTTAGAAAGAGTTAGATCAATTCTGATTCTATTACAGTAGTTCAGGCAAAAGTTAATGAAGGCTTAAACTAAAAGTGTAGTAGTGCTCTTGGAGAGGAGGGTATAGATTTGAAAAATATTTAGTAGGTTGAACTTACAAGACCCAGTGCTAGTCTAGCTTAATAGGGCTCAACAGAGAGGGGAGGAGGGAGGAAGACTCGCAGGTGTTCACCACCTAAAAAACTGGGTAGTTGGTGGATCTGATCAATAACAAGGAATTGGTGAGGAGTCGGTTGAGTTGCTTTGGGAAATTGAAGTTTCAAATTTCAAAGCACAAAGCATCTCTGAGGTCAGCTCTGTGAGTGGGTAAGAGGAGGATGAATTTGGAAAGAGACTGGAAGGGAATTGGCCTGGCAGCTTGTGCAGGTAGAGTCTCGCAAGATGGCATTCGTCCTGTGAAGTCTGGTCTTCAGCCTCACAACCCAAGGAGCTCTTTCCTATTCTCTTGGTTCAGAGTTCTATAGCTAACTAGCCTCATGTGGCCAACTGCAGAGAAGCCATTCATTCATGTAGTCAGTGATATTTACCCAGTTTTGCTTTAGACAAGAGTGAACAAGATACATAGTCCTTGCCTTCAAGTAGCTTATGATCTAATGGGGAAGGCAGACAAAGAGCTAGCTGTAATACAGTGTGATGTGACCCTACAGGGTAGACATGCTTTTCCAGGGATTAGACTATGTTTACTCGCTACGGATCAAAGAACCTCGGAAGCTGAATTAGAAAGTCAGGGGAAAGTTTCTGGTGAGGATAGACTTAGAGCAAGGAGGACTATTCATTCCACTGGGGCTCTAGAGAGAGCTTGCCTCTTGTAAACTGAATAGTTTGCCTTTCTTGTAATCAAAATAACTCGTGTACTCACTCCTTCCATGTCTGGTCCTCAACTAGGATCTCTTGGAAGTGCTTAATACACACTGATAATTTCTTATAATCCAACTTTCCTTTTCATGAGCTCTATGCCAGTTATTGCATAGCTCATCTTTCCTTGAGACGCAGCAGACTGTAGATAACCTCACTTATTTATTTGCAGCTTTCTTTTGTTACATCCCAGCCTACACATTCATACCCCACTTCTCAGGGCATGTTATTTTTGCAGACGGCTCATCTCACTCATGAATTTATTCTGCAGAGTTTTACTCTGAAAGAGTAATATTAAGCTTTGGTAACATCTTCCTGTGGCCTCCTTGTACTGACTAGAGGATACCAAAAATATATATTAATGTCAGTATTATTCTATTGGAAAAGAATAGGAAGAGGCTGTGAGTTTGGAAATGTTGACCTGGAAAATTTCAACTTCGTATCAGAATTCATTAGTGTTGTAGAAAGAGACATGAGATTGGAAAAAGAATTGTTTCCAGCCTATGTATGTGCAAATATTGCAGATTTTTGTTTCATGTTTTAGAAAAATGGTTTTGCTTGGTTTTAGTTGGATAAAATTATCTTTGTCTCACAGGGACCTTCTCTAAGAAATAGTTATTTAAGAAAATTTCCCCTGAGAAGCTTTTGTAACATCACATTCATTTTGTAGTAAACATGCTACGGGAAGATTTCAGGATGGCTAAGGGTCAGTGTCTTGAGACCCTGTGCAGGGTTTTAAAATTTAAAAGTGTTCCATATCCTCTTAAAATCTATACTATCACTTTTACAGAGGATATATCACACAAACTTCTTTGGCTTAGAACAGCTGTAATAGAGCTTCATCATATACAGTGATATTCCAAAGGCTGATGAATAATGTAAATGACTAAAATATGACAATACAATGGAAAATGAAAAAATGTCTGCATTTTTATTGTTAGTGGCTCAAACAGCACATGCGGCTTACATCCACTTGGCAAATGTTTTTAAGTAACTTGGAATTTGAATATTCTTTTTACATTTTTCTTTGTAAATAATTCATGCATTTTTGAATTTATAGTACCCTGATCCATAATCTTGGGGGCTTTTTCATACGACGGAGGCTAGATGAAACACCAGATGGACGGAAAGATATTCTCTATAGAGCTTTGCTTAATGGGGTATGTATGATCTCTAATTATCCTTAAAGCCATTATGTCAGTTATCAAAGTGGAAGGAAAAAGATATTTGATTGACCTGACATTTTTAAAGAGTTGCAGAGTGATTATTGCTTGGGTATGAATTTGATGATTTTTTTTTTATCACCAAAATGTTGCCTTGGAGGAGCTGTTTTGCTATTATTGGTGTGAATAAAATATTTTGTCAGTAGTGAAGTTAGAGTTTTTGTTTTGTAAGATTTAGTTTTTCTAAGCTCATTCTAAGTTGGGTGGTCTTGAATTCATGTGTTACTTTCCTTTATATCCCAGCATATAGTCGAACTACTTCGCCAGCAGCAATTCTTGGAGATTTTTCTGGAAGGCACACGCTCTAGGAGTGGAAAAACCTCCTGTGCTCGGGCGGGACTTTTGTCAGTTGTGGTAGATACCCTGTCTACCAATACCATCCCCGACATCTTGATAATACCTGTTGGAATCTCCTATGATCGGATTATCGAGGGTCACTACAGTGGCGAACAACTGGTAAGGGAACTGCCTTCACAAAAGTTGTCTTCACTTTTCAAGTCTTGCTTTTTGATTTAACCTTTAGAATTTAGATTTGCATTTAGAGTTAACGAAGAATATTTTTCTGATACTCCCTAATTTTAAAGCACTGTATGAAACATGGCTGGGTAGGCAAAGTGAGTAGCTTTCATATTCTGTGTCAACTTGATTGGTAGTGCACATAAGCTGTTTTCCTGTGCTCGATGGAAATGATATGGTTAGATTTGTCAGTGCAGACCTTGGTCATGGGATTGGGAAATGAGAGAACACTTGCTCCTGAGTTGCCATTTCTACTGTGGGAGGTTATCTGTGATTGGTTCTCTCCGCGGTTTACTGCTTATGTGCAGATTTTAAGGTAGGTCTGAAGAACAGGTAGGGTCATGTTGGCAAGCAACTACAAGTTAATATGAGAAGTGGTGGTAATTTTTTCAGAAAACTTTTTATACAAGTGTAATACCTACAAAAGAGTTCATAAATCATAAGCATGCATCTTAAATGATCACAAAGTGAACATACCCAAGTAACCAGCATCCAGATCAGGGAATAACATTACCAGGACCTAGAAACCCCCTTTGGTCTCCCCTGCCACGGTCTCCTCAAGGATAACCACTTATCTTGACTTTTTACAGAACAGACTAGTTTCGCCTGTTTTTGAACTTTATGTAAATGGGAGAATATAGTATGTGGTCTTTTTGCATCTGGTTTCCTTTGTTCAAGCAGTGGTTTGTGAGATTCATCCATGTTATTACATGTAGTTATGTTATAGTTGGTTCATTCTCATGGCTGTGTAGCATTCTAGTATATCAATATACCACAATTTATTCTGTTGAAACAAAGTTTGGCTATGATCATTCTTGTACATTTCTCTTAATGACCATATATATTCATTTTGTTGTGTATGTACCTAGGAGTGGAACTGATGGGTCATAAAGAAAATGTATGTTAAGCTTTAGTTGATACTGTCAGATAGTTTATCAAAATGGTTTTACCAATCTACTGTAATTCTTATCAGCAGTCTGACAGTTCCAGAGGAATTTAGTTTTGTTCTTACTTAGGGTGGAAGTCTTGGGCAAGAAACTGGTTTCAAGTTTATGCCTCTAAACATGTCAGAAGGTCAAAGACACTTGCCATCCTAAGGCTTTAGAATTAAATGTTGGATTCTCTCTGCATGGCACTCTTCTCCTTGTGCTGTGAGTCCGTCCTCTACGTGTACCCTACTCATCCTGTGTCTCAAAGGTCATATCTGGGTCCTTGTGTCCGTTAGGCTTGTCATTGTGCCTCGTGTATAATAAATAGTAGTGCTTACCAAATGAATAATCGGCTCAAAGGCCACCATGAGGCAGGATTTGGCATTCAGTTGCCTAATGTTTGGTATTTAGACTCTGGTGATCAGCAGACCTCAGTAAGTGGCCCCTTTGATGTCTTATTTTTATCTGAGAACCACAGAACCGTTTTTCAGGCCGTTATGCCCTTTTATCAGTCACTAGTTTACAGTTGTTTTTGTGAACTATATGAATATTGTACTAAATGAAACAGTGTTGTGTTTTGTTTTCCATTGACTGAATTACCTCTCCTAATGATATGATTATATCTTTTAACATCTTTGAATACTAAACATTTTTTGGCAGGTCTCAGTTGATGAATACTTACTTTCCTTCTTCATTCAATGTTGTCTTTTTCAAGATGAACCTCGAGTTTCCATTAAAAAAAGTTATTCTTTGGGTAACAGAATGTTTGTGTATGTGCTAGCTTTATTTCTTACCATGTCGTTCTCACTATCATAATTTAGGGCAAACCTAAGAAGAATGAGAGCCTTTGGAGTATAGCAAGAGGCGTTATTAGAATGTTACGAAAAAACTATGGGTGTGTCAGAGTGGATTTTGCACAGC
Source organism: Eulemur rufifrons (assembly GCF_041146395.1). Lineage (NCBI taxonomy): Eukaryota > Metazoa > Chordata > Mammalia > Primates > Lemuridae > Eulemur > Eulemur rufifrons. The sequence continues at coordinate 55,942,545 of NC_091010.1, read as the reverse complement.
CGTTTTCCCTAAAGGTGAGTGTGAAATAAATCATTGGCCTGGAGTCAGAAGATTTGGGCTCTAGTGCTGGCTCTCCTGGCACCTCTCTGTGTGGGGCCACAGTTTCCTCTCCTATAAAATGAGGACTATGACAAGAGTAGTGTTTCCTAAATTTTTTCTACCAAGTTTTCCTATTGACAAAGCAGAATGAATATTTATTTTGGGGAGATATCAGGCTCAATATTTATTGCTATTTTTAAGAAAATTCATGGGAGTCTTACATGGTGCTTTATAATATGTATTGGTATTTTATATTTTGTTTTACAATTGACATTAGGGGAAAATTTTCAAAACGTCTCCCCTCAAAACTGGGTAAACTTGACAGGATGATGCTGTGTCCTGTCGAGTGGAGTCCAGCATCCACACGTGCCGAGGGTTAGCGCCACCTTCATCGAAAGTCTGGGACTGGCAGGTCCTCGAGTTTTTTGCTGTTTTAAATGCTTGAGATTTTCAAATTAGTAAAGGAGAAAGAGAAGGTTGGGTGAGGAAGTAGGGAACCCAGAGATAAGGACCAGAAGTCCTGCTTCTTCTTATGTTTCACTTCTTGGCTTAACTTTAAAAGATTCTAACTGCGGTGCCAGATGCTTTCTGGCTTTCGGCTTTTGGGAACCTCATCATTTCTTACCACTTTTCTTTCACTTTATTTTTAAACTGCTGCACAGCTTCTCTATCTTGCTATGATTTGCTTTTGGATTGAGGTTCTTTTGAACATTATGTAACCCTTGGGTTGCCAGATTTCTTTAAAAAGTATGATTGTATCAGGTATTATTAGTATTGGGAATGTCAAATAATTTTATGAAGATGTGAGAAGAGTTAAAAATTTTCCCTTAATTTTTTTTTAACTTTCAAATTCTCTATTATTTTAATTTTCCTCTTATTTGTCTTAAAATTTGCTTTGTTTTTACTATGTGATTTAGTATGTAAACATTCATGACCATTGTTTCTACATTGTATTTTGTAATTTTTTTTTTTTTTAATTTCAGCTCATTATGGGGGTACAAAAGTTCAGGTTATATATATTGCCCATTGCCTCCCCATCCCCCCGAGTCTGAGCTTCAAGTGTGTCCATTCCCTAGACAGTGCTCATCACACTCATCATGTAGGTGTGCACCCATCCCCTCCCCCCACCCCCATCCCCCCCGAGGCAGAACTTAAGCATCACTTCTGTTCTTTGCATCTTTAGTTCTTAAATTTCATGCTTAACAACATTCTATGAACCATTCTCAACTTCTGAGGATGGTTTAGGATGTAGGAAGTATTTCCCATGCTCCACAGGGGGGCTCATTTTATGAACACCTCCCTCTTAACCTTTGGAAGATCAAATTATACTTTATATATTGATGTGAAAGTGAGAGTAAATGATCCTATTGTTTCTTTCTCCCCCACCAGGAATATTTAGAAAGCCAAAGTCAAAAACCTGTGTCCGCTCCACTTTCTCTGGAGCAAGCATTGTTACCAGCTATACTTCCTTCAAGGTAAGATTTGTGGAAATTTTTTATACTAACTAAACTATCAAATATCTGTTATTTCTTATATTGCATAGAAAAGTAGGTTAACTTTATTAAGAATGTCCAGCTTCCTGTTTTCATTTCCTCACTCCAGTAACTTTTCTCTTGGTCTAATAAAGGATATTGAAAGGGCATGTTTTCATATTAGTTTGGAGGTTTTTGATTATTTGCATATAAAATCTTTTTGATTTTGTGAATCATGGAGGAATTCTTACTTGATTTGTGCTTTTTGAATGTTTGAGCTGAATCTGTTTTGGTAGATTAGGTTATGCATATTGTACATAAGTGAAATATATAAAAAAGTTTTGCTATTTGAATTTTGTAGAATTCAAATTGAACTGTAACTTAGGGAAATTGAATATGAAGCCCTTCCTTTAGTATGTGGAAGTGTTGAATTTTCAGAAATGTTTTAAAATGAAGCATCTTGCTTTATGCATTCTTTTTGCCAGTGGGTTTTGGAAGTGATGTACCAACAGATTATTTAGTCATAACTGAATAACATGTCTTGGCCAAGGGAGTGTATTAGACATAAAGTACGTTATAGAGGACAAAAACCCCAGAGAAATACTCTATTTGTGGTTTAAATTTCAAATAGATAGTAATTTCAAGTATCCAATTCATTTATAGGTTAGTCCCGCATAGTTTGCCTTGTAAAAGAGTAGGGTTGTAGGTTGATTTTCAAAAAACTTTTCAGACCCAGTGATGCTGCTGACAAAGATAGAGACACGTCCATTAATGAGTCCAGAAATGCAACAGATGAATCCCTGCGAAGAAGGGTGATTACAAATCTGGCCGAGCATATTCTGTTCAGTAAGTAAAATGCCAAACTCTTTAATTCTACAATTTAGATTCAGCATGGTGTGGGGCAAACCATACAGGTTTTAGAATCTGCTGAGGTTAGTTTCCACTTCTGGTTCCAATTCACAGGTGGCTGTGGGTCAGTTATTAGAAAGGAAGTAATCCTGTGGGGACTTGAGATAATATCAGTAAAACAGCTCACACAGTGTCTGGTAATTAGTAGGTGTTCATGTGGTAGCTCTTGTGCTTTTTAAAAAATAGCATTGTTAAAATGATTTGTTGCCTCTTTTGCTTATGAAAGTGGTTTTTTTTTTTTTTTAACTAATTTGTGATATGACGTCTAGGTTTATAGTTGCATGTCCCTTCCTCCTTGGACCCCATGAGTTTTTTTAATTCGGCAAATATTGAGTGGCCATTATGTACAAAGCTTTGTTTTGGCTGTGGAGAATAAAAATTGAATAATTAATGGTTCTGTACTCAAAGAGCTTACGCCCTTCCCAGTGGGATGGTTGTACACAAATAATTCAAGCGGGAGTGAACCCGGAGTGGAGCGTGAGTTGACTGCAGAACTGGCCTTCCTTAAGTTACGGGTTGCAGAGTTGTGCACTTTTGCAGAGGCTGCTTTAAAATCCTGAGGCAGCACCGTGTCCCTTGGTGCTCAGCCCTGTTGGGATTTCCTTGTCACTGTTCTCTGGGCCAGAATCCTGGCCAGCTTCTCAGCACTTTCTGCCAGTGCTGTGGGGGAGGATTTCTCCCCTCATCTCGCTCCTTCCACTCTGGCCACTTCCATTCCTACTTGACTTTGGGCCAGAGGATTCTTTCTGAAGCACATTTGATTGTGTCTCTCCCTTGCTTCAACTCTGGACACAAAATATAATACATTCTTACTGTTGAAAAGTTGGAAAATAAAGATAACATAGATAGCAAAAACCCATGACCCAAATAACCAGTGGTGTTACTGTGTAGGCTCTAAAAATATTTTTTTTTAAAGTTTTGTGTTGTGCTGTTTGCCACTTATAACACAAACATTTATTCATGTTTTTAAAAACTCTCTATAAATATCCTTTTAAATGGCCATATAGTACTGAGTACTTTTTTTGTAAACACTGGAGACAACTTCAGTTGTGAGTTATGAACTGTTCATGAGTCCATTATCATCTCAGAAAACTCAGAAATGTTATCTTTATTTCAGATCATTCCATGAATATTCTTAGATTTGATTTATATAACTTTCTGCAAATTCAAAGTGTTAGGTTATGCATGACAGTCATTCTCCAATGTATTTCTGTGCCCTTTCTCCCCGCTCTGGCCAGATTGGAAGAGGAAATGCAAATGTACTGGGTGTCCATTACCATGGGCCTTGTGTCAGCCCAATCATGTTATGCTCACACAGCCTAGTGAGCTAGGTAGTATTTCTATTTTACCAATGAGGAAACTGAGGCTCAGGGATTTAAGTAATTTCCCCAAGTTATGAAATTAGTGAAGAAGTTAGGATTTGAGCCTAGATTTTTCTGACTTCAAATCCACTCTCTCCCCACCCCACTCCGCCTTCATTTTAATGTGGCAAACCTTTAAGAAGAGTGAAGTAGAGTTGTAGTGAGAGAAGACTGCAGCCAGGAACAAGTCCAGGAATATGAAAATGGGATATCCTGTGAAACTAAAACAGGCTTGTATTTTGGGTCTTGGTATTTTAATGAAGGTGTCTTGTTCATGCATTAACTCAATTCCATTGGCTTGGATTGAAGATGGACCTGTCTTAGCCTGTTATATGATTAATAGTGATTTCTAATGAAGTTCCATTGTACCAGTGTAGACAACATCGGGTAATGTTATTTTCGGTACATCACACTTATGGGAATGTGGTAGGGGACTTTTATAGTTTTAAATATTCTGTTTAAAATTTAGGTACTTTTAAAAAGTTTCAGCTGTATTGAAGAAAAGCGCAACTAAGGTTTTGTGTTTGCCTTCCAGCTGCTAGCAAGTCCTGTGCCATTATGTCAACACACATTGTGGCCTGCCTGCTCCTCTACAGACACAGGCAGGTATGTCTACAGTGTCGCCTGCGGTGAAGTAGGAAGCAGGGGAATGTTTTGTCAGCTGTTTAAATACCTGTTCAGGGATAGATTTGGCCTCCTCCTGGCTAGTACTATGAGGTAAGCAGTAAAATAAGCTGAGGACCCTGTCCAAAGGAGCTTATCAACCTGATGGGGGAAAATTTTGCGTGAAAACCCACCAAACTGCTCAGATTGCTTAATATATGTAGTAATAAGACATTCTTTGATCAATATTGTTAATGTAAATAAGGTACATTTCATTGACATGCAGTATGTATGTAGGCAATGAACACTTTCCGAGGGAATTGATTTGTATTTTAGAAGCCACCCTCTACCCTCTCACAATATACCTATCTAAGCTCTATGAGGGGAGAGACCATGTGTGTCTTGTTCACAGTTGTGTTCTCAAACCAGACGTGGTGTCAATATATAGGCACCAAGCAAATATTAATATTTGTCAGGGAAATATTTAGAATGCAGGAAATTCTTGCTGAAAAAGAAGCACTTCTTACTTTCAGGTGGCTTTCCTTTCCCTTTGTGATCTTACACGCTCACATCACATGTCCTTGTTTGAGTGTTCTCCGGCCTGTGGAATACCTTGACATTCCCGGGGAACCAGCTTTTTAAGCCGCTGTCTGACTTGCTCTGCATTGCTGTCCTGGCTCCGTTTCTGTCTGTGCCAACAGTGAGCTGCAGCAAAGCCAAAGCAAGGAGAAAATCTTGGAATAGTGGCCTCTCGGCCTTTGGAAAGGAGGTTTTCGTTTATCACGAGACCATTTCTGTCTCTTTTTTTAGGGAATTGATCTCTCTACATTGGTGGAAGACTTCTTTGTGATGAAGGAGGAAGTCCTGGCTCGTGATTTTGACCTGGGGTTCTCAGGAAATTCAGAAGATGTAGTCATGCATGCCATACAGCTGCTGGGAAATTGTGTCACGATCACCCACACCAGCAGGAACGATGAGTTTTTCATTACTCCCAGCACAACTGTCCCGTCAGTCTTTGAACTCAACTTCTACAGCAATGGGGTCCTCCACGTCTTCATCATGGAGGCCGTCATAGGTATGTCAGGGCCTGGAATATTTTCAGAGATTTTCATGGAAAGTAAAAGGGCCAGAACACATTAGCGGTACCTAATTTGGGTGATAGTCCCCCGTTTGAGGGAATGCATGGCTATGTTTATAGTTTTCAAATGAAAATGTAATCTGCTGTTATATCACTATTTATAACTACAATGAGTAGTTACTGAATTACCGTCTGCATCGTATTATGCTTACTACTAAGGAGAGATGAGGTGTCTTGCTAGCCAGGAGCTGAAAATTTAATGAGGCGACACATACACAGGGCAGTAAAGTGAGGGGGGTGGGCCTCATTTGTGAGTAGAGAAAACAGTAAGGAAGGGGAACGAAGGCTTTTGATAGAGTCAGGGTTGCATGGAATCCTAAAATTTGAAACTTGTGGGATTTATTTCAATTTCTTCAGCAAATACAGGCTATTATTTTTGATATATTAACAATCTCTTAAGGTAATCCAAAGTATCCAAGCTAGGTGAAGTTTTTCTTGGAGACTTAGAGCTGGCAACTTCATTGTTGCTTTCCTTTCTCAGCCTGCAGCCTTTATGCAGTTCTGAACAAGAGGGGCTCGGGGGGCCCGGCCGGCAGCCCCCCCAACTTGATCAGCCAGGAGCAGCTGGTGCGGAAGGCGGCCAGCCTGTGCTACCTGCTCTCCTTCGAAGGCACCATCTCGCTGGTGAGTGAAGACTCTTCCGAGTTCCTGTTCTCTTTTTCTTGAGCATTTTCACGACGACATAACCCACTTATGTTTTTCTCTTAGAGAATTTTTGGCCTATCATTGATGCTTTATATCCCACTCTTGGGTTTTAGTGACCGCCAAACCAATATGTTGTTTACTCTCTCGGTTTGCTCTCTGGCTCGCTGCTCTGGCGAATCCTTCGTGCAGCTACGGGGCATGATGGGACAGACTGCTCGGTGTTCTCAGACTGTCAGATCCAAAGCCGCTCGGCACTATTGCGCATACGGCGCTGGGTCAGCGGTTCGTAAATAATTAATGCACCCACCCGCAGATGAAGGAACCACAGATGATAAGGGCCAGAAACAGCCTTAAAAATCATCTGCTCAACCCTCTCGATTTACAAAGGAGGCATTTAAGGCCCAGCAGTACTAATGAGCGTTTATATTATCTAAGCACTTTCAGACATTTATAATGAGGCATATGTATTAAGCAATAAAAGGATTTCCCCCCTTGAAATCATAAACAAATAGAATTCATATTTTATTTGAATTCAGATATTCTCTTTTACTGGCTATGTCTTGAGACATTTATGAGTACATGTGTTCAGAGTACAGCCCTTGCGCATGTCCTTCTTTGCGTGGGGTGCATCAGTGGCGCTACTGGGGAATCTGTTTTGTATGAACTTTGGGTGGCGGGAGGGGAGGGGTTGGGGGCAAATAAGGCTCCTAGGATTGACCTTGTTCATTCCTGGGGCTTTCTTGAGTTATTCGTATGTTGTGTCTCCTCATTCACCACTTTGGGTGCAATTTTCATTGTAAGATAGCTTCTGCAATTGTCTTATGAAGAAAGAGGAGCAGGGGTGGTGGCCTGGCAAGCAGCCCTTCCGCGGGCTTGCTCCGCTGGGCCGAGAAGTGAGCTCAGGAGCGCCCTTTGCGGGCTGTGTCACATTGGTGCTCTGGCAGTCAGGTGCAAGAGGCCTCTTCTTGGACTTTGCCCACGATCTTGCGATTATCGGGGTGGGCGTCAGAGATCAAAGGAGCAGTAGCCCTTTGATCAATTGCTTGGGAGGTAGGTGAAAGAATGGTAGTCTGGCAGCTACCTTGTATAGCATTTTTTTGCCTTTAAAAAAAGAAGTACAAAGACAGTGACATTTACAATTGAATGACTTTTCTTTTCAGCCCTGCCAGACATTTTACCAAGTCTGCCATGAAACTGTAGGAAAGTTTATCAAGTATGGCATTCTTACAGTGGCAGAGGTAAGAGGAAGAGCTTTATTGGATTTGTCTTTATTTAGTTACTTACTCTTTATTTCCTTATCTTTTCTGCCAGTTATTTAAACCAATAATTACATTTGCTATATAGTCACATTCAGATGAAGAGAAAAATAAGAAAGGGAAGAATAAATGTCTTTTGAGTTTATTTACTATTTTGGCTCCTTTTGTGTAAGTGGCGTTGCCTAAAACACACCTTCACTTGATTCCGTGATGTCCAGAAGTTTGATTCTGAGAAGTGATGTTGTATGTATCGGTGTGCTTATAGTTTGCACATCTGAATTTTTCTTTTTGGAGATTTTGTTTTAATTTTGGTAGATTTAGTGTAAAGGGTGTGGCTTAGGAAAGTGGATATCCATTTAGACCACGTGAGGGTGTTTTTATTTGATCTGTGTGGTAGCTCTCGCTTCCCATCCTCCCTTTCTTTTCTCCTCTGCTGTCTCCTGAGCGAATTGAGTTTGGAAGGGAAATGGATTGACGTGATGAATGGCTGAACAAAGAGTCGGGAAGGGACTTTGAAGAGGACTGTTCTGTCTGGGCTCCAGCCGGGCAGTTGTTCGTGTGCCTGTGCATACTTATTCACCGTTGGTTGTCTCCTTGGCCTAGCAAGATGACCAGGAAGATATAAGTCCAGGTCTTGCTGAGCAGCAGTGGGATAAGAAGCTTCCTGAACCTTTATCCTGGAGAAGTGACGAGGAAGATGAAGACAGTGATTTTGGTGAGGAGCAGCGAGACTGCTACCTGAAGGTACTTTGGTGAAGGATTCTGGTGGACGTTACAGTGATATGTTAAGGGTTAGGTTGCAACTAGATAAACTGGGACTCTGATGACTTACTTGTATCTGAAGCACCCACTAACTAGCTCTGGTACCTTCTACATAGTAAAGATACTACTCAAACTGTTCGAGTTGAGTTAATACGTTGTTTAGTTTGGGTATGAGTAAGTGGAAAAGGAAACAAGAATGTGAAAAGTTCGGAAGGTGGACATGATAGGTGATGGATACCATTTGCTACCCTCAGGACATACACAGGTACATACCTGTTTGCACACGTGGGTACCTACTCCTCATGAGGTAGCATTTTTGTTCAGCCATCACCAAAGTAAGGCAGTACGTGGCAGGTATGGTAGGGAAGTTAATTCTGAGCTGTCATTGGCCTGGTTTTTATTTTTGAGAGTCACTCTTGCATCCCTCTCCAAATTTCATGCATTCAGCTCTTTGCCTTCAGTTCAGAGAAATCCTATTAAAGGAGAAAATTTGGATTTTTAAAAGATTATTCCTGATTTAGAAAAATCAATTTTGTCTAATTTATAATTTTAGAAATTAGTAATAATGACCTATCTTTTCTGAATACCCTAAGTGGATTATTCTCTTTGCAGTGGGATAGCACTCTTAGTACACACACACACACACACACACACACACACACAGAGTCAGTTAAGAGGTGTAGCTTCTGAAGATTCCACATGATATTCAAAAATCCTCTGTTTTTTGATAGTAGTTTCAAGATTGGGCAGTGATCTTGCTTTCATACTCCAGAGGGGCTCAACTAAACCTGTGTGTTTTCGGTAGATATAGTTAGAGCCTCCCTTGCCACGAAGCACCCTTCGCCGTGGCCAAAGCTCCCCACAGTGCTGTGTGTGGGTGAAGGCCATGTCGGGAAAGCAGGAAGTGGGGGGCCAAGGAAGGACTGCGATGATCTTGGTGGTCTCACATTATAGCCTTTTTGGCGCTTGAATAATTGTTGAACTCAGGCTTCAGACCCTGGAGGGCCCAGCCTCAGGACCAGCCATTTTCAGTGATGGCAATATGTCATAGTTATGAAGGTTTCTCCTAGGCTGCTGTTCAATGAACACAACCCTCAAATACTGTAAAAGTGAGTGATTACAATAAAGCATGCATTTCAAAACCAGCAGTTGCTTCTAGCAGAGATTCGCTGCCTGAGGAGCGCAGTGGGCTGCTTTCGTGTCATGTTAGTGTGAGTGGCCATCTTCTTAAGTTACTGGTTCTTCAAAGAAAGTTCTCTGTGTCTCTTGTCCCTTCCCCATGGCTTCGTCTCTTGCACTCTCAGGTGAGCCAATCCAAGGAGCACCAGCAGTTCATCACCTTCTTACAGAGACTCCTCGGGCCTTTGCTGGAGGCCTATAGCTCTGCCGCCATCTTCGTTCACAACTTCAGCGGTCCTATTCCAGAGCCTGAATACCTGCAAAAGTTGCACAAATACCTAATAACCAGAACAGAAAGAAATGTTGCAGTATATGGTATGTTTAGTTTTACTATTTGGCCTTCTTTTAAAAACTATGTTTTTTTGGATTAAGAAGTCTGCTAATTGTAGAAAATTGGAAAAATGCAAATTTATCCTGACCTCTATAAAGTACTATTATTAACTGCTTTGGTATGTTATATACATTGAATGTTACAATGTGTATGTTCTTATGGCGGGCTTTTTTCACTTACCATTTGTGACATTCATACGTGTTGCGTGTAGTAGTTCTTGTTGTGTAGTGTTCCATTGTATAACTATTTACTACATTTTATTTATTCGTTCTGCTGTTGGTGGATATTTGGGTTGTTCGAATTTCAGTTCTAGGTATATTCAGCTTTGGTCAGTACCGGCAAGTTTCTGAGTGGTTGTGCCAGCTCGCACTCCCACCAACAGTGTGTTTCAGTTGCTCCACGCCCTGGCCAGCACTTGGTATTGTTTGCTATGTCATCTTTTTATAAGAGATGTGATTGGGGTGGGAGTAGCATTTTACACAGTTATGGTTTGGAACTGAAACTGCTTTGAATCAATTTTTAGAGCCAGAGGGATCTAGAGATAATCTGATCCAATCACCTCCCTTATAGCTGAGAAAACTACCCAAGATTACAAAGATAGTTAATGGGTCAACCTAGGTTTAGAATGCTTGTTTTGTGACCTCTAGGATTGTGCTTTTTCTGGGTGCAGGGATGTAGGAATCATCTGTGCATCATGTGTAGTTTAAAGGAATATTTGCACACTATCCTGTTTGATTCTCACAGAAATCCTGCAAGATGGGTGTTTGGGGTATTTCCCCTCCCTTCTCTCTTTCGTTCCCTTCCTCCTTTCTTCCTTCCTTCTTTATTTCTCTCTCTATCCCCCTTTCTCTCCCCGCTCCCTTAACAGATGACAAAATAGGGTTAAAGCAAATCATTTGAGACCTCGCAGGTTGCCAGTGGCAGAAATGGAGCCTGCCCCAGTCAGCTGACTCGCCCGAGCCCTCTTTCTAGCTCCCATACTTTCTTACTGTGGATGCTGGGGTTTGCATGTTTTGCTGGGCATGAACATTTGACAGGGTTTTATTCTTTCTCTACAGCTGAGAGTGCCACATACTGTCTTGTGAAGAATGCTGTGAAAATGTTTAAGGATATTGGAGTAAGTGTCTCCCGTTTATGATATAAAAGCTTGTGTCAACTTCTGTTCTCTTTAGATCTAGACAACCTTTGTGGTGGAGTGGACCCTAGAGAAGGAGTTTCTGGGAATGGGGGTGGGAGTGGGCAGGGATATGTTGAAGGTGAGGCCCATCAGTAGATTTTTTGAATGTTCCAGAATTTTGCTCATTTCACATTCATTCCCAAACTGCTTTTATATAACAGGCCATCAGTATGTTTTAAAATACTACAGGTTGAGTATCTCTTATCTGAAATGTTAGGACCAGAAATATTTTGGATTTCAAGATTTTTTCAGATTTTTGGAATATTTGCATTATACTCACCGGTTGAGTATTCCTAATCTGAACATTTGAAATCCAAAATCCTAAATACTCTAATGAACAATTTCCTTTGAGCTTCATGTCAGCACTCAAAAAATTTTAGATTTTGGAGCATTTTGGATTTTGGATTTTTGCATTAGGGATGCTCATCTTGTACCACAGTCTTTTTTTTTTTTTTTTTTTTTTTTTAATAAAATTCCCCTGCCAATGTACCACAGTCTTGGCTGTTAATGATTCCATATGATTTTCAGTTATTTTCTTGTATTTTTACCAGTATTGCTAGAAGTGTCCTCAGGTGTCCTTTACCTTCACATGTCATGTGGAACTTGAGTTCCATGGAGATATGAGTGCCTTTCGTAAGGGACTATCTGTGACTTTATTCTAACACAAGTGTTACAGTATAGTGCACTGGGTGGACCTCCTCCCCCAAAACACCATGCTGGCACCCATGACCTCCCACCTCACACACACCCACGTGTGCATTTGCTTAACGCCAGGGTACGGTTCTACGTGCCCTTACTGCCTTTTGGGGTCTAGGACACAGGTCAGGGTTGACAGAAATATCTTCTTTGGGTTTGTTTTTTTTTTGTTTTTTTTTTTTGCATTTAATTTCACCTAAACTTTCTCTTCAGGTTTTCAAAGAGACCAAACAAAAGAGAGTGTCCGTTTTAGAACTGAGCAGCACTTTTCTACCTCAAGGCAACCGGCAAAAACTCCTAGAATATATTCTGAGTTTTGTGGTGCTGTAGGTCACGAGTGGCACCTCTGGCAAGTGAAGGGATGAGATGAGTCCCTCCTGGGCTCCAGGCTCTGGCTCGAGAGTTGAAGGTGCCGTCGCGTGGTCAGGCCTGCCCTGTCCCCAGGTGATCTCCCGGAAGACAAGTGCCTTCTCCCCTCCGCGCAGCTGTGGTTTTCCTGACTCCGAGACGGCACAGCGGCCTACAGAAAACACTTGGGGGGACCTCAGCCTCTGTTTGCAATTCATAATCAGTAGGTTACAAGATGAATCTCAATAAATTATTTTGCAGTTTATTAAAGATTTACATTTTAAGTACAACTTTTAAGGACTAATTACTGTGATAGACACAGACATGTAGTTGTATTCTAGAACCGAATCTCGTATGCTATACTTAATGCTGTCGGGTAATTCAATGGTATATTTTCTGATTCATGGGTAATCCTTTCTTTAAGAGTAATTGAGTCATCTATTCTCTCTCTTTCAGTTTTATCTTTGTCAATAGTAGCTACATTTTAAATGGGAGCACCTTTCACCCCAAAGTGCTTTACAAATGAACGGGCAGATATACATCATACCCAGGTATTACTGTGCTGTCCTTCGCAGTCAGATTTAAAAAGTATTTTTAAGAGCTACATGAAAACACATAATATTAGTTTAGTTCAGAAATTGAGATATTATGACTAAAGAGCTAACATCAGGAAGTTCATTTGGCTGGCAAAATTCGAGGTAGACTGCCAAGAAAACTTGGCATTGAAAACTTATGCTTGTATAAAAAAAGTGCCATTGAGTTTTAAATGACCAGCAAGTATTTAGAAACTCCTCCTGTTTATGTCTCTATCCCTTCTTACCCCTCAGGTGGGACCTGCTTCTCACAGGTACAGCTGTTTCTTGGAAATCCTCGAACCCGTTAGCAACTGTCCTCACTCGATTAGCTTGGCCTGACAGACTCATACGGTGCTCTGGCTGCAGACTGCTGGCCCAGGGCTTTCATGTACTGCACACAGGTTGCACACCAGACCCCTTGTCTGGGTGACAGGTACCCACTGGAGTTGTGCTGTGTACAACCTGTGCGATATACGTGGTGGCCCTCCTGACTGGTAAGTGGTCAGAGGCATTTATGGATTTTTAGCTTTGAGGAAAAACCACGGTTCTTTAAAAATTTTCATGGCTATATACCTAAACCCTGATGCCACATAGTGGCCAGTAATTATGAAGAATTGTCTGTTCTCATGGGTAGGTGCCTTTTTGTGAGCAGGGAGCATAGTTGTTAGTTCATTGTGGTAATTATGGCGATTTCTTAAAGATCATGTAGTTAAAATATTTTCTAACAATTTACTGTCCCTTATCTCCATGATATTGTGGAATCAGGAATTTTTCCAGATGAGTATTGCGTAGATTTTTTGAATTTAGTATAAAAGTACTGAGAATTAAGTTTGTACTTTCATAAACTTGGATTTTAAACACTACTAGTGTCTCGTGAATAATATATGTGTTTTGGGAGAGGGAGGGATACTGATTGGTATTTCATGTTGTATGAAATATCTTGTTTGAAACTCATAGCAATAATGCTATGTTCACTCTTCTCAAATTCTGCATTTAAAATATATTTTTTCTTTGTCTTTATAGGAACTCACATACCATTAAGTCATTGTCAGTTGTGGGGGCTCTGGTGTGGAATGAGATGTCACTTTCTAGCATTCCATTTTACTAACTAGGGCAGAAGAACACTTCTTGGCTGCATTTGGGAAGTACCCAGAGAGTCTTATTTATTTCCTCGGGTGTTCCTTATTGGGGATCAAACATTTCACTAATCTCGTTTTTTTCATCCTCTAAATTGTAGTTTAAGGATTACTCAAAGTCTTAGCTGGAAAGTCAAGGTTGGCCCCGACTTCCCAGTGGACACTGCTGCCCTGCCTGCCACCCCTGCAAAGAGCTGCTGCTTTGCCAGCCTGGGCAGAGACGCTATAGCGTCTCTTGCTTTATTTTCCATCTTGGTTGGTTTGCTTTCCAGACGTTCAGTCAGATGCTTTGCGGAATGCAATGTATGATTCGCTAGCTCTCTCGCCACTTAACTCACTGTGAGTATAAATATGCATGCTTTTTGTAATTAACTGGTGCTTTGAAAATCTTTTTTAAGGAAGAAAAATCTCAACCAAAGTTACGCTCATCCAGACAAGCTGACCTTTGAGTTAATTTCAGCACAACTCATTCTTCAGTGCCTCATGACTGAAAATGCATCATCACAATAAGGCTTCCAGATAACACTATTTTGCTAAAAGATACATTCTCATTGTTTTCCAACAGCCATGGCTTCCATGTAAGGTGAAAGAAACTAGGTGCTTGTAAATAATTTATTACAGTTTACTCTATTGCATTTCTATAAAATGAAATGCATGCCTTCCGGGGGAAGACTGTGAGTCACGTTAAAAAACAAACAAACAATAATAAGCAATATAAAACTGCACTCTGTTTTTTAAAATAATGTGCTAAGTAATTCAGAAGAGAGGAAGGAATTTTTTGCTCTCTTAAAGTTTCAAGAAAAATAAAGGCAAAAGCTAGTGTGACGTGTATAGAACTGAGAAAGCATTGAGTCTTCCTTTTCAGATCGATTAAGTCTCATGAAGTCATGAGGGTGAGTGGAGAAACTATTTCCGGGATTACAATGAATGTAAGCTCAGATTCTGGAATTTTCGGTAACCTGGAGGGGAAAAAGCATTTCCCATAGTGCTCCATGCATTAGGAGTGCTCTGTGAGATGCTCAGCGGTATGTTGTAGAAAAAGTGTTGCTGACAAATGAAGTTTGCACATGGAAACTTACAGCGCACTGTAGCACGGTAGGGGCTCAGCGTCTGGCAGTGAAAACCCGTTTAACTCAGCGTTGCCCACACTATTTTGACCCCAGGACCTTTTCTCCCTTTGGGACACCTATGTATCTCTCACTAGTGTCCCAGGGGAAACATTTTGGGAAACACTGTTAAGTAGTTCTTTAAGGAGACAAAACAGTAAGGAACAGATGGCAGTGCATGCATTTTCTACTATCACATATTGCATTGAATAGATGTATATTTCATCCCCGGAGAGAATAAGCACAGAAAACTGTAATAGAGGTGGTCGGAGCTCTTTCCTCTGATGGAAAAGCTCAGTTGTCAATGATCCTGGCTTCTTCACTGAAAGTAGCAGAATTCATACCAAGATTAATTGGGGTAAAAAGGGTCTTTATTGAAATCTAGAAGGAAACATTGCACAACTGTGTGCGAATTTTTATCCATAGATAGCACTAGTGTTTAGAAATGATAAGACCTATCACTGAGGTTTATAAAACTTACTATGGGATGTAAATCTGTTTTTTAAAATACTCTTTTTAGGAATCTGAGACTTGCCATCTGGCATTTTAGTTTAATACAAACTAATGATTGCATTTGAAAGAGACTCTTGACCTTATTTCTAAACATCTAAAGCTCTGAGATGTCTTGATGGGAAGTGTTACACTATTTGCCGGTGGTACAAAGAAATGTTAAGATTGTTATAAAAAGAATTACTATAAAGTACTGTAAAATAACACTGTGTGATTTTGTGACCGAAACTTACGTGGAAATGTTGATTGATTTTTATGCCTGTTAATGTACTGCAAGAAGCACAGAAATGTAGTTTCGTTTTAATAAACCAAAAAATGAACATATTCTTTGTTGTCTTGGATTTGTAGTTAAGTTTTCCTACATAATTCCTTATACAAACAATTGTTCTTGTTTGATTTTACATAGAACCTTACTTAAATGGTTAAAGATACAATCTTTCATAAATTTATGAACCTACAGTTCATGATTTTGTACTGAACCACATCTCTTCAAATTTGATCAAGCATTTTAAGATGTGGATCTACATGTTAGCAATTGCTTTTATTTAGTGAATATTCACATCACAGAGATATTCTTTGGTTTATGTAAACATTCCTTTAAGCTTGGTGCTTTGTCATATTTTTATGTGTGTGTGTATATGTATGTATATATTGTTTTGAGACCGGGTCTCGCTCTGTTGCCTAGGCTACAGTGCGGTGGCCTCATCACAGCTCACTGCAACCGCGAACTCCTGGGCTCAAGGGATCTTCCTGCCTCAGCCTCCCCAGTAGCTGGGACTACAGGCTTGAGCCACCACATCCGGCTAATTTTTTCTGTTTTTTTTTTTTTTTGTAGAGACCAGGTCTTACTCTTGCTTAGGGTGATCTTGAACTCCTGGCCTCAAGTGATCCTCCTGCCTTGGCCTCCCAGTGTGCTAGAATTACAGGCATGAGCCACCGCGCCTGACCTTATTTTCATATATTTAAGTTAATAAAAAGTGTGCACTGAAGTGTTAGGTTTTCCCTAGTAGTTTATCATAAATGCTCAAACAATAGTAGTTTACTTTTTTGACAAATAAGTATTAATATTTTATCAGAGCACAGCTATATTTTGTGGATCCTTTGAAAACCTCAAATACAGCCTGACCTCCGGAGTGTGCGCCCTGACATGGTGGCAAACGTGCGCCTGCTGATGACATCCGTGCCCTTTGGATGCTTGATGTGGCTGCGAGAGGAACTGATCCCCACGACCATCCCATCGCTGTCCAGCCAGCCCCTCGACCGGAGCTTTCTACTTGAATCTCTGATCTCCTCTGGGATGTTGTTGCTGTGACGATGTCCCCACTCTTCGGCACATTCATCTTTTTCCTTTGCACCAGCAGCTCTCTTGCTGCAGCCACACGTTACCTTCCCTTTATAGTAGCTGAATTCTAACTTTTATAGCCACTCGGTAAGTAGACGATAATTTTGAAGCCTAATCTCTTGATGTTTAGTGTACTCACTAATTTTAGTCCTGTTCATTCCCTTTTAACCCATTGCTGCCTTCTACACACCTAGCTAGTAAAATCCTAACACACCTCCTTGACAAATAAAAGGCATTTTCTTAAGCCCTCCACGGCGTCTGTGGCGTCAGCACGGCTGCCTGGCCTCTCTCACCAAGACCCTGCTTGCTCCGTGAGTTTCCTGTCTATTTCCACGACTCCATTCTCCTCCAGCTCTTCCTTGTCCAGTCCTTGACAAGACAGTCCTGGTGGTGGTTCCAGTTTCTCTGATTTTTTTAAAAAAAAAAATTTACAATTTTATCTGAGATTTGTATTTTTTATGTGAAAATACTCAATTTTTACAAATTGGTCCAACAACACCTAGGGATCAAATATAATAAATTGCCTTTCTGAGCCATTTCTATCTTGCCAGCTGCCGGTTCACATATTTGGCCTGGGAAAAAGGCCGGAAAGGACCAGTCCAAGGTACCCCTTCTAGGAGCCAGAAGGCAATCGACAGCGGGGGAAGTTTAGCTTTGGTCGTCTGACTTAGACAGGAATGGAGGCTTGAGGCAAGTCTTGGATGACACTGGTGATGTTTAACCAGTCAATGGGCATCTGAGTCAGCCGTTGATGTCTGACTCGCTGCTTTGCCCATGTCAGACAAAGTACTTGTGGAAACAAGCTGGTGTTGGCCGCTGGCAGTGGGCTTGGCACGAGTGTAAAAGCTACCTATCACTATGGCATGAAGTGATTAGAGTAAGCGAGTAAACAAGCTCAACTCCCAGCCTTCTGGGAAAACATCTTGCCACCTTCATCTTGCAGGTTGGTTAAAGATTAGAAGGGAAAGAAAACACAGACACACCCTCAAATACCTGCCAAAAGTTCTCAACTTACATGGCCAAGACACAGGACTCACTAGAAGTGAGGTGGCAACATAAGGTGAGAGCAGTGTGCCATACCAGGGTGTCCCCTTGCTCCTGGGTTCTTACTGGCCGATTCTATACCCATACCCTTTGCTGCCAGCAGCCCCTTTGTAATTATTAATAATGCCCCCTTGCAAGAGTCTTGGAAGAGTCCAGTGTGCATAGCAGGTTATATGGCTGCCGTATCCATTGGACATGGAGCTGCCAGTGACGGGGGATCCGACTGGAATTGAGAAAGCTAGCTTAGAAAAATATACTCAAACTTTTATCACCTGAGAATTTTAGCAATCTTTAAGTTTACTCAAAAGGAATGTTTATAAACTATAAACATCTAACTGCTGCGTCTTTCCAAAGTGGCTTCTCCTCTAGGTAGTATTACTGCTGCCAAGAAACTCGACAGAACTGGGCTTTCAGGGAACTGCTTGGACCCTCTGCACATTGAGACGTTTCTACAATGGGCAATGGTGGCTGTGAGCCTCGTCATTGCTTAGACATCTCTGTAGATGACAGCAAAGCTCCTGTATTTTGGGGCAACTTATACCACAAGGCTTGTCATCTGGCTACTTCTCAGCCCTCAATCTACGCAAAGGAAGGCTTGCCCAAGTTTAGTTCTGTGTGTGAGTTTACATAGTCTTTCAAATCAGTTTTTATTTCTAATAAAAGGAATACAGCAGAAAGAACCTTTACTGATTCCTTTAGGGGTTGGCAATCCCTGGACTGAGTCTGGCTTTGTCGGGCACATGCAGAAGAGTTTGACCTGGTCGCGACACTTCAGTGAGCATGGTTCTTTATATGGCACAGGGACAACCTCACAATGGGGCTTTGAAGATGAAATTAGGGGTAATGAGAGTGGAAGTGTTCTGTAGGCTTGAAAGTGTTACACAACCAGGTGCTTGCTTTGTATCCTTTTACGTGGTGGTCAGTCAGGTGTGGCCACAGAAGAGACACAGTTTTTTACACTCACAGATCCTGGAGACAGGAGGCATGGACGCACCACACAGGCCACATGGGAAAGACACAGGGGTGGCTGGGAGGCAGATGACCAGGAGTGAGAGGTAGGTTCAGGTCAGAGCCTTTATAGGGGGTTCCATGGGAAAAGAAGGCAGGGCGGGATGAACTGTTTAGGACCACCTAGGCTGAGTAACGTCACTGGGCCCTAGCTATAGGGAGGTCTCAAGTTGTCTGGTACAGGTCCCTGGGATGATTATGGCAGAGAAATATTGCTTCCTGGGGTGCATGGGCCAGATGGAGAATGTGGCTCTGGACTGGTTAGTGTGTGTATCAAAGGCACACTCCAGGCTGAGCCCTTGGCTGTCCCTAAGAATTGGCGAGGGCTGAGAAGGACAGTCCCTCTCCAGCCAGAAAGCCTTTTTAAGATGCCAAAGAATCATGGGACAGAAAAATTCAGCTTGGAAGGGGAAATTAAGGGTCACCTAGTATTCAGCCCCCAAGTTTTACAGAAGAGAAAATTGCCATGGTCACACAGTGAGTTAATAGAATCTAGGCCAGAAGCAGCATCGTTTGACTCAGTTTAGTGAACGCCAGCCAAACAGAACGTGAACAAGTAAGCAAAATGACTGAGGTCTTATGCAGCGAAGGCAAGATGGCTCATGAGTTTGATGTGGAGCTCGCCAAATTACATAACGATGTGGAACTGGAAGGAAGTTAATTGGCTCCAGCAAAACAATGTGCCAGACATACTCCTATCTAGGACTTACTTGTGCTTCTGTAGTCAGCACTGTGCTAAGCTCTCCATAGGTTTCGTCTCAAGCCCCTGGGATGGGTACCATTAGCCCCATCTTAAAGTGATGCAACTGAGGCTCAGGGGTGGAGTAGTTTGCTGAAGGCTGGTAAGGCACAGTTCATATTTGCTCTCCATCACTGTGACATGCTGCTTCCTGGGGTTTGCAAACTCTGCCTCCATCTTGGAGCGATTGCCGGAAGCACAGTGAGCATGAGGGTGGAAAGCAGTACGCCTCAGGACAGGAGGAAAAGCAGAGGCTCTCTTAGACTGTGCTCCTTGCAGAGTTGAGCAGGAGGAGAGTCTGAGGTTGAAAAAGGCTAGAACATGCTACCATTTATTGCGTTTGTGATGGCACAGAGCCAAACTCAACAATTAGCACGGGATCATATTTTTATTATCCTAGGTGCCAGGCACCATGCTGATGACTTGATGATGCTGCTACACAACCCTAGGAGGAAACGGAATGTGAGCAATTACTCAAGGTCATGCTGACCTGATCTTCCATTGTGTTTAACAAAGGCTCAGTGGAGTCACTCGTCATCCCTGGTGGGTCCGTGTCTGGAAGGGAGAACATTAACATGCGAACAGAATCTGGAGATGGCATTCATTTGGGAGGTGCTCTGAGCACAAGGCAGGCTTGAGCTGGGCTCACTTTGAAGTCTCCCACTGTGCTCACTGGGCTGGAAAATTCACTGTCTCTTGTAGTTAAGGGAAGAGGTGGCAGTTCCACCCCTTTCTCCCACACCATGCAGGCTGCAGTCCTGGCCCCTCTGTCTGCAGTCAGGAGTGACCTCTCCCCTCCAAGGCACTGAGTGAATCACCTCCAAACCTGTAATCCTGGGACAGTAATGGTGAAAGCACCCTTTATGAAATTAATAAAGGGCCACAAGGTGGGAACGGTGATAGGGGAAATATATATATATATATATATATATTAATATAACCAGCCCTTGTTCCCTTGCTTTCCTATAATTGCTCACTACTCAGGAGTTGTGTAGCTGATGGTCATAAAGATTCTTAGCTTTCTTCATTGCTCCCATAGATAATGACACCGTTGTGAAACCTAAGGCTAGTTTTTGAGATATTTTCCAGGCTCTGCATTCCAGTGGAATGACCAGCCCACCCAGACCAGTGGCCCATACCAAGGAACTGACTCAACTAGTCTTGCTACCCCATCCAAGAAGTAACTCAGCAAGAAGACAATTTCTACACCTCCATGGTTCCACCCTGAACCCAGCCAATTAGCAGACCCAATTGCCTGGCCCTTTGCCTGCCAAACTATCTTTAAAAACCCATTCTCCCAAATTCTCAGGGAGACAGATTTGAGAACTTCCTCCTGTCTCCTTGAATGGCTCCTGTGATGTTAAACTCTTTGTCCACTGTAACCCCTGCTATCTCAGAGCATTGGCTTCCTCTTGAGCAATGGGCAATGAACCTGGTAAGGCTGTAACAATGGTATTCCCAGGGCCACAGGCACACAATGCTCTAAGGCTCTAAACGGCAAGCCATTTTTTACAGAAAGTTTGTTTCCACCTCCAGTTTGGGAATTTTTACAGAAACTGTTTGGTAGGAGCCGTCCACCCTCCTTAACTTTCCCCTGTAGACGTTCCCTCTCACCGCAGGCACAAAGCAGGAGAATTAATTTGGAAAGTATATCTAAAATGGGCAATGGAACACAATCTTTCTTTTTGGTCCGGATGAAACTTAATTTTTATTGGCAACAACCTTGCATTGAGGTCTTTCTTTTTTTTTTTTTTTTTTATTTCAATTTGAGGCTCAAGCAGCAAGAGGTCTTTCTCTATAAAAATTCATTGTACCTCTCTGAGCTATTGAGCCAGGAGGGTCAACTTAAATGGTGTGTCTGTGGTTGCTGGGGTTTTTTTTTTTTTTTTTTTTGGTCATCTTTTCTAAAGAAATGTTCATTTTATTTTATTTTTTAAGAGATAGGATCTCGCTATGTTGCCCAGGCTGGGCTCAAGTGATCCTCCCACCCCAGCCTTTCCAGTAACTGGGGATTGTTTGCTGCTTTTATTCATTGTTGTTAACAATAAAATCTTAGTGCTCAGGAAATTATTTCACGTAAAAGTGAAATGTGGAGGTTGAAAGAGTAATTGTCAGAAACGTGGTGGATGCTGAGTATGGGGTTTCTGTAGCCAAGCCAAGCATGCAAAGACAGGAGATGCCACACCCCAGATGAATTCCCCAAAAGCTGTAAGAAAAATCAACTTCAAAAGTTACAAAATAATTTTAAAGGATTAAATGCTTTGCTATTTAAAGTAGCCCCCTGGCAAGGTCTTTAACAACATGAAGTTCATCAGGTCTGAAAGTGAGAGTTAGTCATTGGCTATATGACTTTGGGCACACACTTGCTTTCTCCCTTTTGTAAATTAGGGCCAATAATAATGACTCCACGTCTATCACGGGAGTGTTGGGAAAACCAGCTGAGCCAGTGGGAAGTGCTTTGGAGGGTGATTAAGTGCAAAGATGGGCTTCGGCCTTTGTGTTGCATTTTCTCAAGGCAGTATTTCACAGTAGGTTCTGTTGGTCCCTACCTGTACGCCCTCGGCCACCCTGGAGGTCACCCGTGGATGTTCCTGCATCTCTCCTTTTCCTGGATCTCTCTGTGGAGATTGTTCTGGAGCCAACACCCCAGAGTGGGAACAGAGGGGATCAATAGCCCATCTTCTTTGCCCCCAGTGGAACAATGTGGAGGGTCCCAGGGGTTATGCTCCAGTTGCCCACAGCAGTGACCCTCATCAACACCCCTTTCTAGGCCTTTCCCTTCTCTGTCTGCCTTTGCCTGTCCCTTCCCGGGCCTTCCTGGTGACAACTCACATGTAAATGCCTTGTAGCCAAACTCTGTTCTCTGGCGCTGCTTTTAGGAAAACCCAACTAAGACAGTCCTTATGACCACTCGTTAGACTAGACGCTGAGCTGCAAAGCCATGTCAACAGCTAGTGTTTCCAAAGACTGTTCGGTTGGACTCACCAATGCAGTGTCACACCAGGTTGCAGAGCAGTTAGAGAGAGACAGAGAGAACCTGACATTTCTAATTCCCAATTTGCAATCTGTTAGAAGATGGTGATAAGGAATGATCTGTAAACATTGTCCTGGCTCCTTTGCTTGTGGCCAGTAAAAAGGATCATTGACATCTGTGGTTAGAGAATTTAGAATCCAGGGTGGTAAATGTTCAGGGAGTGTTATTATTACCAATAACCAGTATTGACAGAGCCTAGAGTAGGCAGGGGAGAGGGTACAAAATGTGTTCCTCACCTGGAGCAGCCCTTTGTCTCTTAGGCAACACATGACCGTTTCCAAGAAAAGTTACCTGCAGTATCGTAGTTGGTTGGGCCGATACAGAGCCTGCTGTGGGAGATCTGGGTGGTGGCCAACGGGGTCTCATGGCAGAGTCAGCCTTAATTGATCCTTGAAGGAAGGGCAAGAACCAGATAGTGGGAACAGGACTGTCTTCAAAAGCTCACCTGGCAGTTAAATTTAACAAAACTATTAATTGCTCACATGCAAGACCCGTGCATGGTGTTGGGGTTCAGAAGAAATACCCAAGGTCGGGCGCGGTGGCTCACACCTGTAATCCTAGTACTCTGGGAGGCTGAGGCGGGAGGATCGCTTGAGGTCAGGAGTTCGGGACCAGCCTGAGCAAGAGTGAAACTACATCTCTACTAAAAATTAGCTGGGCATGGTGGCACATACCTGTAGTCTCAGCTACTCAGGAGGCTGAGGCAAGAGGATCGCTTGAGCCCAGGAGTTTGAGGTTTCTGTGAGCTAGGCTGATCCCACTGCACTCTAGCTCAGGTGACAGAGCAAGACTCTGTCTTAACAACAACAACAACAAAACAAAACAAAACAAGAAAGCAATACCCCAAAATGAAGGCCTCAGGAGCAAAAGTTTTCCTCTGACCTTCTCCTGTCCTCCTGTCTCTTGGTCCCAGTCTCCCCTGAGGTTAGCCACAGAAACTAGAATCCCTTTTCCCCTAGGCGGGTCGTAGAAACCAGAACCTTTTTTCTCCAAAGCCAGCCGTAAAGTCTAAAAATATTACTCTTAACTTTCCCTCTGCCTTTCTGTGTAAAGACTGGCCATAAAGAAATTATCTGGCCTACCTTGTTTGACTGTGGGTCATAAGACTCCCATTCCAGAGAGCACAGAGCCGGAAGGAAGAATGTGGCTCAGAGAGGCCAGGAAGAATCTAGACAGACAGGCCTTGCTGGGTTTCCCCACTCAGTCTGCGAGCAGTAGGTCATACCCTTCTTGTCCAGTCGTATTTCTACATGGCTGTCCACACTTTGTTGGATCTCAGCATAAAAATAGACAATTTCCCTGTATCAGTGGCTGCCGTGGTGTATACATGTTAAATAAATGTGCCTGTCTTTTCTCCAACTAACCTGCCTCTTGTGAGTTCGTTTTTCAGGGAACCTTCCATGGCCCCTCCAGCGGACCCCGCGATGGCCACACACACTGGTGACTGGTGGGCTGCAGGCAAACCAGCCTACTTAGGTAAGTCTGAATTTTCAAATAAATGGAGTCAATGTTTCAGATGTCAGAAGATTTTTCTGTAAAATTCTAGCTTTTGTTAAGGCTATGAGAAGATCTGGCAGCCCTGGGTCTGCCTTTCCGCATGGAGTGAGGGGTTGGAAGTGAGCGGAGTCCATTTGGTTGGGCATCCGCCTTTTCACCAGCCACACTCCCCACTGGGCTCTGAGGCCAAGGGTCAGGGGTCATTTACTCACTGGACTTACACAGCTTTGTTTTTCCAAAACAGAAATGTCGCTGAATGTGCGTCTTTCTTTAAAATGGGAAAAAGCCATTTGGGTCTGCAGATGGGCAATTTGATTTTGTTTAGGGGAGAAGAAGAGTATGACATATTGAGCCAGAACCCATTGCCAGTCATGGAGCTAACGGCTTCACAGGCCCGGCCAGCCGCTTCCCGCTCCACAGATGAAGAAGCGAAATGAGAAAGTCGTGGGGAACTCCACGAGGTCCTCAGAGAAGCGTGGTCCGTGGGCCTCAAACGCCGGGTCTTCCCACTGCACCTGGGTTTGCTTGGCTTTCAAAACCTTCCTGGATGTCGGATTTCATGCGTGGCGGTGCTGAGTCCCCTGTCACCACAGGTGGGTGTGGGACAGGGATGGCGGTAGGGGAGGGAGAAGGCCTGCCCTGGGAAGTGGGACTTTATTATTGCCAAGAAAATGTAAAGCCCAGGACATGTGTCTGCCTCAGGAGTTGAACCCGTCCACCCACTCCAGGACAAAGGGGCTGCAGCTGTGGCGGCGGGGGTGGGGTGGGGTGTTAAGTCCACACTGCCTTCAGTTTGATGGGTGGGCCAATGTCACGCTGGGGCCTCGGGATCAGAAGGCCACGACTTGGAAGGCGACGCGAGTCTTTTCACCGCTGTCTTCCGGTCCAGAGCCCCGAACTGCCAACGAACTAGCGTTCTGAACAAGCGCACGGTGTGGGAGCAGCTTCATGTCCAAGAAGGCTCTGGCTGAACTGTTGGGATGTGACTGCTGCCCAGGCGTTTATAGCTTTATGATTCAGCGTCCAGAACCTGGCCAAGGCTGCCTGGGTTCGAATCCTGGCTCTGCACTTACCCGCCACGCGGGCCTTGCGCCTGGTTCTTGGTTAACTCCCTCCACCTGGCAGGGGATAAAATGGAGTGACGCACGTGCCTGAAGCACTGAGCACCGGCCTGGCACACAGTAAATGCTTCTTAAACGTTAGGTCTGCTAAGGGCTCTGCCCCTTTCCAGATGATTCAGCAAACTTTCTGCAAGAGCCTCTGTTTTCTCTACGACCACCCACTGGCTCCCTCAGCCGGCGTATTCAAGCCCCCGGGGGAACAGGGGCATCGCGTACAGGACTAGTGCTTTGGGGTTCACCCGCCTCCTCGGCCATCCTGATGGTCGTGAATTTTTAGGTGCTGATTTGCTTGAACCAGGCCCCACCTGGACCAGAACGCCGGTGCAGCCGCGCCGCGCACACCAGCTCTGCCCACTAGGTGGCGCTAGGCCCTCATCGGGGGTGCTTGGCCCAGGGCTGGGAAAAAAGTGCCAGGGCACTAGGGAGGTGCCTCCTGGGATGCTCCTTGGCATCGCCCTATGCCGGTCAGGCTCTGGGCACTCTGCGTCACTCTCTCCTGCACGATTTTATTAGCTCCTCTTGGGTCTTCCTCCTCCGTCCGTCTTGCATCTTCATGAGCCCTCCTGCTCCTCTGGGACTCACTTGCCCTCAGATCCTAGAGGGCCACCTCCCTTGCCCTGGCTCTTGCTGCTCGCTGCACTCACGCTTCCCTCCTCCTCTGTGCCTTTGTTTCTGCGGTTCTGGTCCCATCACCTCTGCACGTGCAAATCTTATCCGCCCACCGTCCTCCCCCAGGTCACCTGGAAGTGATCGCTTCCTCTTCTGAACCTCGCTGCGCCCTCCTGTGGCGCTGGCCCTTCCCTTTATTCATCCATCCCAGTGTTCACTGAGCACCTACTACGTGCGGCAAGGTGCTGGGCACACGCTGGTGGTCGATACCAACATCTCGGCCCTGCTGGAGCTAACGTGCCGCCGCTGAGATGGGCCTAAAAGGAAGCAGGAGTGAAAATAAAACCACAGACTGCGGTAAGTGCGGCGCACGGAACCGATGGGTGCTGTGGAGAGTGTCATCGGGGCCGTGGGCTGGGGAAGCTTCTCTGAGCAAGGTGACATTGAGGCTGAGCCCAAGGCTGAGACAGAGCCCACTTTGCGAAGGGTGGGGCAGGCGCGGGCAGTTCCTGGGGGAGGGGAGGGAAGGGCACGAGTGGGCCTACGGCGGGAAGAGGCTGGGCTGGGACCAGAGGAGAATGAAGCCGCGTCTGAGCCGAGAGGGGAGCCAGGGCCCCCCAGGCAGGGAAGCCGCGGAAGGGAAGGCATCGAGGTTTAGGCTTTCTAAAGAGTATCTTTGCTGATCTGTGCACAACGGCCTGGGGGAAGGGGAAGAAAGGAAATCACAGTTCAGAAAGAGATGCTTGGGCGGGGAGACGGAGACGTGGGCAGATCTGGGCATTCTGACGGGCAGGTCTTCCCCATCACACGGGAATGAGGTGGACTGTCAAGGTAAATGCCAATGGCGTGGGGTGGGGTGGGGGCGCTGCCTCCTGGGGCATGGGAGGGAGGGGCTCTGGGGCCACGTGCAGTCTAGAGGCAGAGAGATGCCACTGAGCAGCCAGCTCTAGTGCAGGCCCAGGAGGGGCAGTGTGAGATGGCTGCGTCGTAGGAGCACTTAGCAATGCTGGTGGTCGTTGCTCTCCTCTGCCCTCCGCTGCACTGTGTCCAGGGGACTCGACCCACGTGGTCCTCACAGCTGTCGTGGAGGCAGTGAGCTCAGGGTCCCTCTGGCTTCCTGGGTGCACCGGATGCCTCTTTCCCTCTGAGAAGTGGGCTGCTGCTGCTTTCACGCCGTACGGTACACAGTCCTTCTTCCTTGCACAGGGGAGAGTGGGTGCCTCCCATGCCACCCGGAAATGCCTCCTAGATGCCCAGATCACCACATCAGAACTTCACGTCTAGTAAAGTCATTGCCAGCTATAAGCTGACTTCCTCCTGGTAAGGCTACCACGTTAAGTCGTGTTTTCATTTACAGTGTACATTTTGCACATTGGTGGGAATGAGACCAGCAGAGCCAGCTGGGGAAGGGCGGGAGGGAGAACGTGTAACTTCGCGCCTGGGAGGGGCAAACGCTGAGGAGGTGGAAGGGGAGGGACGCTGGGGATGGAGGCAGGTGTCCTGCACTGCACGGTTTTGCCCCGGGCTGGTGCCTGGGGGTGGGGGGGGGGCGGAGAGGAGAACGGAGTGGGGGGGCGGGGGGGACTTGAACCCTCCCCTCTGCGCAGGAAGAGGAGCTAAGGCTGACAGCTCCACGCGGAGTCCGTGGAGATGAGCAGTTGTGTCCACGAGAGGGCGCCCGCACCCTGCAATGCAACCTGGAGTGGCTGGCGCTGGCTCCAAAGGCAGCTGAGAGTGGGAGAGGTTTGGGGTGTCTCAGAGACCTCTGTAGTAACATATGCCTGCAACCTCCTGCCTTGCACCCCCTGCACCCCCTTTTGCCCTCTGCTGCTCCTATGTGGCTGCTGTTTCCTTGGGCATCTTACAGACCAGCTCAGGCCCCACATTGCCAGCATGAGCTCTGGGTGGGGAGTAGGACCTTTGGCTAGGGTCTGGGGGCTTTGGGCAGCCGTGATGTACTCCAGAGGGAGCCCCAAAGCTGGTCCCAATGTGTGTAGCTGGGTCTGCCTGCCCAGGAGCCTGCAGGTCCCTGTGGCCGCCCTCCTAGAGGGGGAGTTTCCCAGGGGAAGGGAACTTGTCTTTGCATATTTCTTCCTTTCCCTGTCCCCCTAGTCCTAGCTGGATCCTGTGCTCCGTAGGAGCTCCCCAAATCCACTGGGCCTTTGTGCCTGCTGGGTGTTGGTTCTGTCCACCTGCTGGCCAGCATGGCAGCAGGGGGGCGGGGGGCACCTTGGGGACAATGAAGCTCGGCTGGTATGCAGAAGGCACCCAGAAATGGGACTGGAAGGCTGGGGTGCAGGGTTGGGGGAAGGGAGAGGAGGGTGAGGAGGAGGAGGAAGGGTGAACAGCAGGTAGTTCTTGGCAGCATGGGGGAGGATTCAGACAGGCAGAGAGGAGTCACATTAGAGAAGGGTTTGGCCTGCTAGTTACCTGGGCTGCTCTGTTCCAGAACTAGGAACCCAATCATGTGGCCAGCTCTACTCCTGGCTTCCAAAGCCCTCTCCTCTGAGCTGTGCTGGGCCAGGGAACCAAGGGGAATGTTTCCTGTATCCCGTCCTGACTTTCAGCTGTGGTGTCACCTGCCAAGCTCTCTGGAGGAGCCAGGGGACCAGTGACTGTCAAATTTCCCAATAGCTGTGACTCTCTGTCCACATGCTGTTCGGGCCTTTCCTCTGGGTCCTGGGCCAAGGACCAGAGCTGCTGGGCCTTTGTGCCCCTCGGGCCCCATGAAGGTCTTGACAGCCGCAGGTGCAGGTGTCAGGTTCTGCAGAGCTCACCGTTGCTGTGATTGTCACTGCCAAGGTCTCTGAATGTTGCTCACCTGGCTATGGGCTGCCCAAAGTTCGCATGTGGGTTTTCAGCATTACTAACATGGGTTATAGGCATGCGGGACTGCTTGCAAAACATTGTCTTCTCCCAGTGGCTAAAGCTGCTATTCCGGCTGCCAGAGGACACTGCTTACTTGGTCTCTGGCAGCCAGTTCTCTGGTCTGAATACGACATTGGGTTAGTTGTGTCATGGGCTTACCTGATATGTTAATATATTTGTTCCTAAATGCCACTGGTGGGTGATTTCTATCATGCCGAGAGCCTTTGTGATGAAAGCTGTCCAGAGCCTGGGACTTTGTGCAGCATCAGTGTGGGGCTTGGCGGGATCTCCCAGAGAGGCAGGACTGGCGGCTGGGCGTGAGCGCCCCTGAAGTGCAGGTGGTGGGGGCTGCTTTGGGCTGGTATTTGGGTGGGTCCTGTCAGTACTGGCATCAGCCCCAAACAGGGAAGGTTCACCCAAAACTGGGGAGCAGTGGGCAAGGCCAGACTTCCATCCAGTCTGTATCACAGCGTGACCATAAGTCGTGTGATTTAGAGAGGAGGAGAGGCTCAGAGAGGTTGAGATTCTTGCCCAGGGCCACACAGCAAACCTGAGACATCCTGAAGCTCAGAAGGCAAATTTCTGCATCACATTTTTTGGGTTCTTTCTCCAAAAGGGGACCCTGAAATGCCTGGAGTCCAGAGTTCATTCCTTTGGTGGGTCAAATACATTTACTGAGTGCTTACTGCATGCTAGGTGCTGAGGACAGCTCGGCCTCTACTGGGGGGTGCCCAGCCAGTGTGCAGGGCGATCCAGAGGGGGGCCCATTTCAGCTGAGGGGGGCTACCAAGGAAGCCTTCCCGGAGGAAGCATAAAGTAGCCAAGCCTTGTTGGAGGATAACCCACCAATTTGATGCCCCACTGAGAATGTCTCAAGAGAAACAGTAAACGCTAATAAGCAAACAAATAAATGACAGAAATAACAGTGATGGGCTCTTGCTAGACACAAGTCCTTGCAACCTTTATCCCTGAGCAGAGTCAGGAATGTCCCGGGGGCCCCAGCCGGGCAGGGGTAGAGCTGGGAGTCTGCTGGGCAGAGGTATTTTTTGTTTTTTTGATTCCTGTTCATCATGGAAAATTCCAAACAGGTACGAAAGTGGAGAGAACAGCACAGCAGAATCCCACGCTCTCATCACCCGGCTTCAGCAATTGCCAACCCAAGGCCAATGTCGTTCCATCTACGCCCCCTCCACTCCCCACCACTGGATTAATTCAGAGAAAATCTCTGACATCACATCATTTCCTGCATAAATATTTCAGCAGGCAGCTCTAAAGGATAATGACTCTTTTTAAAAAAACATAATCACAATCTCATCATCACACCTAAAAACATCAGCAGTAGTTCTAGTCAGTGTTCTATGTTCAATTGCCTCAATTTTTTTTTTTTTTTTTGACAGTTGGTTTGTTCAAGTCAGGATCCAAATAAGATCCACACGTTGTATGTAGTTAAGTCTTTTAAGTTTCCTTTGAGATGCAATCTCTTTCTCCCTCTTTTTTTTCACTGCGATGTATTTGTTTAAGACATCCGGTCATCTCTTCTGTGGTGGTTTCCTACGCCTGGCACTTGCTGTTTGCGGCCCGGGGGCCCTGTTTAACATGTTCCTCTGTCCCTGTCCTTCCTGCAACCTGGAACTTGAATCTGGAGGCTTGGGCACACTCAGGTTTGAGTTTTTGTAGCACCAGAATTCAAAGCACAAACCAAAAGGCAGCCTGCCGAGTGGTGTGCGTGTGTGTGTCACGTGTATGTGTGCGCCATGTGTGTGCACACGCATGTACATGTGCCTGTGGGCTGTTCTCTTCTCCCTTTGGCCACTGTCCAGAAGCCACTGCTGTCCACTCTCCGGCGGCCACAGGCTCCCCTCAAGGTTACAAATCCGCTTCAAGTCTACGTGTCAGAGAGCATGCAGGGAGCACATAGAAAGTGCCCCTGCCGTCAACTTAGTACACGGGAACTGCTTTAAAGAAGCCTTCAGTGAGAACAAAGTTCCTGTGGACGTCTCACTTTGGTTTCCTCCTGCTGCCTCCTTCTGTCGCTCACATTTTGAGTTTGGGGTCTTTGCTGTCGGGACCCTTAAGAGGCCCGAGGATCCAGCATTCTCCTCTCCCTGTGCTCACGTCCCCATTTGTCCTCCTACTGCCCCTGCGGGTCCCCCAGAGAGGCCTTCCCTGGCTCTGCTCTAATCAAAACCAGGTCCCCCTGGATTCTCCCTCCCATCGATCTGTTTTTAACTTCCTGGATAGCACTTCTTACAAGTTTTCATTTTTAATAAATCGTGAGGCCTGTTTCCAGATCATGGGCTTTTTGCGGGCACGGGTGTCTCTGTCTTGCCCATCCTGTACCCACAGCTCTTCATGCCATGTCTGGCACATGGTAGGTGCAGAATAGAGGAACTCAACATATACGCAAGTGAAAATATTTCCTGGGTTGAGGCTGCACAGAGGGTCCCATGCAGGGTTGGTGGGACACGGGGAAGAGGGGAGATCAGAAATGATGCCATCCATGTCCCTGGGGGTCAGTGCCAGCTCCCTGTGTCTCTTTGTAAACTTGGGGGTGCTGACTGCTGTCACCATGTGCCAGATTCCTCTGCCAAACGGGCAGGACGTGGCTCTGCTCGCTGGAAAAGAGGCCCTGAATTTGAGCAGGAAAGGCCTTTGCGCTCTCCGTGCTGTGATTCATGGTTCCCAAGCAGAGGGCAGCTGAGCATGATTTACAAGGGCCACAGACCCTCCGGGCCACAACTGTGGTGAATGACATCACCCAACAGTGCGAATTTACCACCCAGAGGTGGGTGTCGGGGTAAGAAAGGCCTCAGGGAGCAGGTGCCTCGGCTCTGAGCTTACAGGTGGGCCCCCTGGGGCCCTGGGGGCACGAGACTTGCCCGGGGCCACCATGGGGGTCTTTCCCGTGCAGGGCCCGAATCCTTGGGTTGTTCATGCCTCCCCCCAGGCTTTTCCTCCAGAAAAACAGCAGAAACTGAGCAGAGAACCTCACCTCCCGCTCCTGGCTGTCTGACATATCAATAACGTCATCTGGCTCAGCTTTTACTCAAAGCTCATGAAGGTGACAGTTCTACTTTATTGAAAAGTTAAACTTTTGAAAACTTTCCAGCTTTTTCAACAACTCCGCCAGTGCAGGATAAGTCACTGCTGTCTCTGCGGCCTCACCACTGCCCTCTCCGCCCTCCGGATTCTGTGGTGTCTGGGAGCCTGCGACAGCCTGGGGGTGGGAGGGGGAATGGCGGTGAGGATGGAGAGGAGGCTTGTGACCTCCTTTACCTGCCGGGACTCCTCATTGGACCGTCCACGCCATTCAAGCGGGGCCTTGCAACCCGGCTTTGTGCTGGGCACCCACTTGGTGCTTAATTAATTAAGGCTGATTGATGCAATGAACACCCACAGATTGTTTCAGTGCCTGACATTGGGCCCACCCTTTTTGTGACTTGCCCCATCTGCCATGGCATGGTGGCATGGGAGTCTCTCCTCACTCATAGAACTGTGTCCCCTCCCCAGCCCACCCACCTGCTCAGCCCGAAAACCCCACGATCATCTGGAGTCTCCCCTCCCCCACCCCACCCCGTCCTCTGCAGGAGCTGTGGCTTGACCTCTGCCATGGCTTAAAGGCCACCTCCCCTGCCACCCCTCAGTCATCAGGCTGCTACCTGCCCAGCTGCTGCATAGGGCCTGATGACTGGCCCTCGCGGTCACCCTCGTCTCCCAGGCAGTCCATATTTTACACAGCAGCTTTCAGAGGGGACAGACTTTTAAGACAAAAGTCACCCACATTCTGCCCATCCCCTGCTTGAGACTGTCCTTAGCTTTCCGTTGCACTTGGAATAAAATTCGGATTCTTTGCAGGGCCACGGGCTGTGCGAGCGCTTGGGTCCCTGCCACTTCCCACAGCCACTTCAGCACCCCTCGCTCACCAGGCCCTGCCCTCTGTCCTGCCGCCCGGTGCCCAGCCTGGCTAAGCTCGTCCCCGCCTTGGATGCTCCCTGGGCCGGGAGGCTCTCGCCCTGGCTTCACGTGGTGCATCTCCTCACCCTTCAAGACTCAGCTGGCACGGCAGCTCCTCAGGGATGTCCTCTGCGGCCACCCCTGTAACGCAGGTCACCTGCCCCCTCCACACACATGTTATACTGTAGCTCTGAATTCCGGCAAACTGCAGGCCAAATCTGGCCACAGCCTGATTTTGTAAATAAAGCTATTGGAACACGGCGGTATTCATTACTTTACCTGTGGACTTTGGCTGCTGTTGGGTGACCCTGGCAGAGCTGAGTAACTGTGACAGAGACCGTATGGTTGACAGAGCCTGAAATATTTACTATCTGGCCCTTCTTAGAAAAAGTTTGCCAACCTCTGTCCTAGCCCAGCCTCTTGTTTGCTTTCCTCATGCCATTTTTCACATGTAATTATTTTCTATATTTTATTATTTTTTTTTTGGATGTCTTCCCGTGAAAATGTAAATTCCTGAGGGTATAGCCTTCTATGACATCCCCAACTGTATCTCCAGCCTCTAGGTGTCGATAAAAAAAAAAAATCATGATGTTATGTCCAATACTTTCCTAGGACTAACAGAGTAATTACTCGCCAGGTTGGTATTTTGGGATTATCCTTGCTTGGCCTGTTTGCCCCAAACACACATACACACACACACACACCCTGGGCCAGACAGATGAATGTCCACCATGTGTTTATATCACTTCCTGCTCATGCAGTCTCACCTGGGCACAGGTTCTTTGTCTATTTCTCTCCCAACCATACTGGCCTTCTGGATAGATTTTGGAGCATGAACGAATTGGTTACAAGTGTTTAAAAATGGATAAAACCTTTCCCTTGACAGGGTGGGCAGGGTGGAGAATGAACATCAGGCTGGTTTCTGGAAGAAGGACCCTGAGCTGGGCATCTCTTCTAGTCTTGACACCACGGACTTGTTACAAAGGCCTCAATTTCTGGAAGTAGGTGGATTCTAAATTATAACTAACTGTGAGAGTGCACGCTCTCTGGCCTCAGCTTCTTCATCTATACTTTCTAGAAAGTACAATTTCCTGGGCCTCTTGTTAAAGTCAGAGCCCCCATGTGAGACTAGGTGATTCTGATTCACACTGGACCCACCCAACTAAATTCTCTCCCATGTCTCCCATCCCTGAGGCTGATTTCTGGTTCAAGTTCTTCCACAAGCATTTGCTGTGTGTCTTTGGGCAGGATGCCTCACGTCTCTGAGCCCTAGCCTCCTAACCGTGGCAGAATCATACTTTTAAAATATTAGCTGATATTCTCACTATTGCTTTTTCCCTCTTAGAGCCCTTCCTTCCATTCATTGGTGAGAGCCTGGCCTCTCTCCCAGTCCCTCCCTGTGATAGCAGAAAGGAGTGGAAAAGGAACTCTCCTGTTGGCTTTGGAGTTTCCATAGTTTAGACCCTCAGGAGGACAGAAGGACTGTCTTCCCTCTCTTTGACCAGAACATGATTCTCAGGTCTGCAGGCAGGGATATGCGTCCAAGGAAAGCAGGGACGATGAAGACACGGAGAGACCCCAGGGAGCAGCTTGGCTCCCTGCTCCCCGGGCTAAGCCCTGAGACACCCCCAGACATGTCTGTGGGAGCTGAGGGCAGAGGAGACTGTGCCTGTGTCCAGACAGGACCAGTTCCAGCAGGACTTTAGGGAAAGAATGGCTTCCTAGTGAGTCCTGGTAAAGAATTTCCTGGATAGCCTCAGTTTACCCAACATGAAAAAGGCATGGCAGGTGACTCCCAAAAGGCTGTGAGGCCACAGGGGGCCTCAGGGGCAGGAATGGGGCTGGCTCAGAGTCCAGTGACCAGCATGGGCACAGGGCATCGGAGTCCAGATGGCCTTGTCATCTCTCTGCCCCCACCAAACCCCGGCATGGCATTGGCCTTCCTGAACCTTCTAGGCAACCTCAGGGGAAAAGGAGGGTGGACCTGAATTGGCTGATGTAGCTCCCCCACTCTGATCAGACAACGAAGAGAACGTTCACCCTTCGTTAATGTCATTTTTATGTGGTAGAGGGTAGAGCAAATGTGAGGTTGGGCTTAAAAATGGGGGCAAAGGGAATATTGAACTGATGAGAAAGTTGCTTCAGAATAAAATGCAGAAGTGGAGAAGGAGCAAGAGAGGGAGGGAAAGAGAGAGAAGGAGGGGCAGAGAGAGAGAGAAATCGATCCCCTAATCTCCAGCAGCCCAGCTGGTGGGCTCAGATGGGAAAACGATGATCTATAGATCAGGTTCTATTAACAAGGCTGATGCCAACCATGAGGAGCCACCTGCAGCCGACTTTGCAGAAAACCTGGCACCAGAGCCTGAGGCTTCGAGTAATCCATCTCGGGAGCCACTGAGCCATGAACTTGTTAAATGGTAGCCGCTGGAGACCGGCTCCGCTCATGCTCATCTGCAAGTGGTGCACGTGGTGGTGGAATCTCTGCAACTGGAAGGCCAGATGGTGCAAATAGCGGTGATGGGCCCAGGGCCCCATCACAGGGAACACGCGTTGCAGCAGATGCCTGGGTTTGCAGCTCTGGGGGCAACTGAACTCCTGTTGCTGGCACTCCCCGAGCAGTCAAGAGTGGCATCTGCTCATTCTGTGTGTCCATTTCCTTCCTTCCGGCATCCACCTTCCTCTGACCAGCATCCGCCCTTCTGCAATGGGGCCTGGTCTTCTGCTTACCTCCACCTGCCAGGATGGGGCTGGTCCTTATTAGGAACTGAGGCTGTTGCAATGGGAAGGGGTAGGCATCATGGTTAGGAGAGCTCTGGGCTCAGATGGTCTTGCACCCTGCTGCTGGCTCCTCCCCTCTCGGTAGGGTTATGTGCAAGTAACTCAAACCACTTTAAGCCTCAGTTTCCTACTCTGTCAAATGGGGGTACCCACTTCATAGAATGGTTTTAAGGATTAAATAGGATAATGTAAACAGAGTACTTAGTGCAGTACCTGGCACCTAGTACCCAGTACCTACTCAGGGAGGTAACTTCAAGACCACCGTGCCCATGTGGGTCTCGCATAACAACCCCTGTCATAGCAAGAGCCCTTGGAGCACTGGTGCGTCACAGAGGGACCAGTGCTCGGCTACCCAGGTGGGGCCATAACTCTCCCAAACCTTGGTGGTCTTGTCTTTTAAGCCTCTTTTTCCCACTTCTGGAATGTGCTCCCTTTCCCTCCTCCCAGCTGCACATGGTGGAGCTGACTCTACCCAGGCAGAATTGTATTAGAGGTTTCCACTTCCTGAAACCCTGCCCGTCGGAGATAGTCTGTTTCCAATTACTGTACCTACCCATAATTAGATGAGAACAAACTGAAAAAATGGCTTTCATGGGAGCCACTGGCACGGCTGGATTGGCTTTGAAGCTTTAAGCTCATTCTTAATACTAAACATTTTGGTGATGGGCTTTTGACCACGCACTCACCCAGGATGCTTTCCTCGCAAGCACTCTTCATCTGCGAGGCAGCGTGTGGCAGACAGCTTGGCGTTCAGGTCCTTGATTATGCTTGAACGCTCAGCTCCTCTCTGCCTCAGTTTCCTCATCTGTAAAACGAGAGGATTAGACCCTACAACCTCCTGGACCCCTTTTGCTGCTTTATCAGACTTGAATGCTTGTAGGAAAAAATAAAACAGCTAAGATCTATGGTAAGCAGCTCAGAATGGTGGTGACCAGTCAATGTCCTTTGGTTTTTAAAAATTACTTCTCCAGAAATAGACCTTGAGTGAGTGACGGAGCTCTGTGACCCCTTCGGAGAGACAGTGTTGAGAAATGACTCCCTGGATTGACAGTTTTTATAGGAATATTCTTTCACTCCAAGGGTGTTCTGGACTGCCTGTAATCACGTCTTTCTGAGTAAGACCTTGGTTTCTCATTAGAGTTGTCTGGGGGGATTTTCAAAATTTTGATGCCCAGGCCACACCTAGGAACAACTGCAGCAGACTTTCTGGGAGTGGGCTGCGGAGGCATCCATACTCTGTAAACGCTGCCCATGTGATTTCAGTGTGAGGAGGAGGTGGAGAACGACAGCTCTAGAACAGCGCGTCTCGAGTTTCCACGGGCACATACAGCACCGGGGATCTTGTGAAAATGCAGATTCGGATTCAGGAGGGCAGCAGTGGGGCCCGAGACTCAGCACGTCTGACAAGCTCCCTGGTGCAGCCGCTGCTGGCCCCCTGCCAACGCTGTGCAGCGGGACTTGGGAGGCTCAGGCTTCTGGCTCTGCGGTCACAAACTGCAAGTCCGAGAGACACTCCGGCTGCAGACCTCCGTCGGGAAACTTCTGGGCCCACCGCCATCAGCAGAATGACACTGGGACGTGTCAGTGCTCCAGTCAGCCTGACAGTCTGGCCTCTCTTCGAATCCACGGTCTTTAAATATCTGTTCAACTTTTCTTTAGTAGGAGTGGCATTGGTATTGGCCGCTCAAATGTTTTAAAACTTGTGACTTGAATGTCCCTTGGGCATTTGTCACTTTTGGAGCTGGACAGTGTCGTAAGCTCTTTCTTATGCTTCAGGAAGTGGCCACTGTGCCCATTTCAGCATGTGGCCTCCTGCCACGTGACATCTCCGGCAGCCTTGGAAGGACGTTTGGCCTTAGCTTCTGCCTGAGACTTTGGCTTGATTAAGTGCCTCAGAGATGCAGGGACCCTCAGGGCTGGTATAGGCAGCAGTGAGTGGCCTAGCGGTGGTGGTGAAGACAGTGGTGACCCATGTCCAGGGTGGCAGCTGTTCTTAGCCAGGTCTTGCCTATGGTTCGACCTGCTGAGATTCAGGACATCCAGTCTTGATTGGTTTTAGCTGTTCCAACGATTTTGGGAGCTACTCAATATCCTTCCAATGTACTTTCTGCTTAAACCATTCTGATTTCTGTTGTGTGAAATCAAAAATCCTGATTGGTGCATATCAGACAATTGGGTTCTTGACAGATCAAATATGATAATCCATGTAGAAAACTGGGAGTTCCACCCAGCACGTTGGGAACAACAGATCAGGGTCAGCTGTGTTAAGGTTGAGACGAATAAGGAGGAAGAGAAGGTGGAGGAGGAGGAAGAGGAAGATGGTATGGGGGAGGGAAGGAGGAGGAGCAAACAGGTAGGAAGTGGAGAGGGACAGTAGTGAGGGGCCTTGATTTTGATGGAGGTCAAGAAGGCCCCTCTAAGGCCCTGCCATGAAAGTTGAGAGCTGAAAACCGAAAAGGAGCCGACCGCTTGAAGAGTGCATTAAACAGAGGGAGCGGCACGTGCATGACCCCGGAGGAAGCAATGAGGTAGGCGTGCTCCCGGAGTTGTTGGAGGCCAGCGGGGTGGGGCTATGGTGGCTGGGGGGCCTGGGTGGGGACGCAGCGCAGAGTCTACAGGAGCCAGGTCACAGTGGGCTTCCCAGCGTGTCTGACATTTAACACCAGGAGCACTGGCAGAGCATGGCCCGCGCTGGGCCTTCCTCCCAGTTGTGGCTTCTCTCTGGGTGCATCCCGGCCTGGCCTGCCCTAGCACTTCAGAAATTTGAGGTAGAGCCTTGGGAGCTGGGATGGGCAGCCCCTCTGAGAAGTCAGGACGTGGGTGAAGTCTGTCTCGGGGGGTGGAGCTTCTACCCACGTGGATGAGCTGCCCTCCACGGGGGCGCAAATGCTCACTGCACTCATTGGCCTGGCTGTGGAAGCCGTTCTTGGCAAAACATCTGTATTAGCCAGCACGGGATAAACCATGCCATAGTCACTAACAACCTCCAAATCTCAGCGGATTAACCCAGCAGAGGAGTCTCGCAGTGCTCCAGGGCAGCTGTCCTCCGTGCAGTGACTCAGCAATTATGGCTGTGTTGATCTCATGGTGCCACCGTTTCTTCCTGAGGCTCCTGGGTCACTGTGGCAAGAGAAGAGCCAGATGGAGGACGAAGCTCCACACTTCCATGTTGGCTGGGCACAGCCCCTTGGTCACTCAGCCGTACTTAAATGGGAGAGGGCTGGGAAATGTAGGTGAGCTCATGGAAATGTAGGTGAGCATGATGTCTGCCACATCTGATATCCATTATTTCTAAATTCTAGTCCAATAGCTTACCTTAAGAGAAACTGGCATTTAGGCCGGCACTTTATGCTTGTCTCCCTATCTTGGTTAAGCTTTTCCATAACTCTATGAGGTAAATACTAATATTATCTCCATTTACTCTGAAGAAACAGACTTGGAGAACATGTGATTTGGGACTTGTGGTTGCAAGTGTTAAGAATTCAGGCCTTAATCTTTGATAGATCAGTAGGGTGGCTACAGTTTACAATAATCTATTGTATATTTAAAAATAGCTAGAAGAGAATAATTTGAATGTTTCTGCCATGAAGAAAAGACAAATATTTAAGGTGATGGATATTCTAGTCACACTGGTTTGATAT
Organism: Eulemur rufifrons; assembly: GCF_041146395.1. Classification (NCBI taxonomy): domain Eukaryota; kingdom Metazoa; phylum Chordata; class Mammalia; order Primates; family Lemuridae; genus Eulemur; species Eulemur rufifrons. Next base: position 55,903,667 of record NC_091010.1, on the reverse strand, counting down.
TTATAAATTATATGAATGTATTAAATTATACATGTGCTCTGAAAATAGGTACATCTATTATATATCCATAAAAATGAAATTAAGAAAAGAATCACAAATTCAAAAAAGGGGAATTGAGTCAGTAAACAGAAATTTTAGGGCTTCGGGAACAGCTAGATCTAGGGTCTTAATGATGTCATCAAGATTCCCTTGGTTCTGTTTTTCACTGTGTTGCGGAACTTCCTTGGTGTAAGAAGCTCCGCCAGTTTCAGGTTTATACCTTCTCAGTTTCAAGTGCACTAGAGAGCTTTTCCTTCTTGGGGCTCCCAGCTCAAATCCCAGGATTGCGTCTCTCTGGTCTAGTGTGAGTCACGGGCCATGCTGATTAGCTGCTGTGGTTGAGAGGATGGAATATGCCGGTTGTACTCTTGGGCCACATGCCACCTCTAGAGCAGGGGTGTGCAGTTGGGTACACTCAGCTTGGAGGAAAATCATCGTTCTGTTGTTACCTGGAGAAGAGAAAAAGGATGCTGTACAGGTCAAGAAACCAAGAAGGCAGGTATCTACTTCAGTGACTTTAAATAATGGGAATAATTTCTTACAACTATTAAGTGGCAAGTGACAGAATTTGAACCAGATTCTAATTGACTCCAAAGCCCATGGTTCTCCCGGTTGCTGCTGTAGCACTGTGTGAACACTTCCGCCATATGTCTTCTGGGCACGCGGTCAATCTGGTGGACCCAGAGCCCCTCTGGTGACAGGGAAATTACTCCATCCTCCCCTATGGACCTGTTCCACTTTGGCAGAGCACTCACGTGGAGTGGAATATGCTGCCGCCTTCTTAAGAAGAGTAAATTTCAATTCAAAGTTTCCCTTTCCCAGGGATGATTATAGTCTAATCCAGGCTCTGGCTGTGGCTTGCAAGGACAGTGTCCCCCTGTTGAAGGCATCTGGGGTATTGGTGTGGAGGAGTGGGCACAGGAAGAGGGAATGAATCTTTCTGGGTTCCTTAAAGTTAACAGTGTGTCAGTGTCTCCCTGGGGTGGGAGCTCTGGGACTCACTTAAAGCCCCGGTGGGTCAGGAAGGCTGGAAAGAGGAAGAGAAATAAAGGGTGGCCCTCCTTACACAGATACCCAACGCACATAGCATCTTGTCCACCTTTATTTCATGTGGCTTTGTCCTTATGTTTAGAGATACTTATGTCTTCCTCATGGAGACTGCACTCCCGTCTTCCCAGATTTAAAATCTCTTGAGGGCAGAGACTGTGATTTCTATTTCCAGCAAGCCTTATGGGTTGTGTTAGAGATGCCACGTCTGGCCCTTTCCATGTCTTTAGCAGGACTGCACATGTATGTGTTTGTGTGCATGTGTGGTTGTGTGCACGCATGTGTGTGCTAGTGTGTATGTATATATGTATGTGTGTGTCTGCATGCCTCTGTGTGTGTGAACGTGTATGTATGTATGTGTCTCTGTGTGCATGTCTGGAATATATGTTCTTTTGCCTGGGTGGTGGTCTTGCTGAGTAAAAGACATATAAAATATATCTGCCCTTTCGTGTGATAATCCAAGCAAATAACACTTTTGTTTTTCCTTTTTAAAATGAAGGGTAGAACATAGCCAATGACATTTTCCTGGTTTCTCATGACTGGTGGCCCTGCCAGCTGCAGTTCCTTCAGGCCAGTGAACTATGCAGGAGCCACGGGTGCTTTGAGATCACGCAGGAAGGGGTCAAAGGCTTGTCATTCACTGCTGGGAGTTCAGAGCCTAAAATTTCTCCTCTTGCCACATCCCCCCCGCCCCCAGCGATGGAGGAAGGCATATTAGCCTCACCTGTCCAGCTACCGGGGCCTTCACCTTCCCCTCCTTCCATACAGCTTTCCTCCCACTTCTCTCTTTGTGTGCTTTTGATTAAGATAACAAAAAAGTCAAAAAGCAAAACACAATAGTAACTGACTCTGGAGTTTTGCCAAGTGTGAGTTTTTTCCCTCTTATCCTCCTTTGCAAAAAGAAGGGGGTGGACTGAGTGGTTACAGAGCCCTTCTGGCTTTGGCATTGATTACATCCCCCTGCCCTCCTCACCCCCAGTCTCCTGCGTGCATTTCTGGAACTTGGCAAAGGGATGTGTCAGTGCCTAAAGCAGCTTCCAGTGTTAACCCTCTGTAGTCTTACAGCTCAGTCAGGGAAACAGCAAGAGGGAAGAGGACATGGGTCTGGGGGCAGGGAGTCCCAAGAAAGCCACCACTTCCCAAAGGACAGATTGAGTTCTTGGGCATCTGGGAAATGTGGAGGGAATCCTATTAGACCCTGGTCCTCCTGAGAATCAGCGGGAAGCCCCAGAGAGTCTAACTTAGTCAGTCTGGGGTTCTGCTCCAAAATGTGCATCTCTAACCATATCTATCCCAAGCTAATTCTGATGCAGGTAGCGCAAGAACCAAGCTTCAAGAGACATAGCCATAGACCAGGGTTACTCAACGTCAGTACCGTTGACACTTGGGCTAGACAATTCTTAGTTGTGGGGGGCTGTCCTGTGCACTACAGAATGTTCAGCACCCTCCCTGGCCTCCATCCACTAGATGCAGTAGCACCTCCTCCTTCTCCCAGTTAGATTTGATCACAATCAAAAATGTCTCCAGACATTGTCAGTTGGAGGGCAAAATCGCCTTGGTTGAGAATCATTGCCACAGGTGGTGCTTCTGTAATACTTGGGTCCTGCAGTCACACATTTTGATCAACACAGACAGGTTGCTAGCCACTGAGGGAAGCCGAGCTGTGCCGGAAGCTGCAACCCATGTGCTGGGCATGTCTTTTGACCTCGGTGACAGCCTGTGGAAGGGAGGTGGGTGTGCTTTGGAGAGTCCCTCTGGTGGGACCCCTCATAGCACCATTAAACTTGCACGGTTGCGGGGCAGGGAGGTCCGCCAACTTCCCCCAACTCTGAGCAGCCATTTGGACGTGATGAGCTCCTTTGTCACAGTAGAAGGTAATCATCCCAATGCCCAGTGTTTGTCAAGCCCTTTCTTTATGCCTTGCTTTATGCAAAGCTGAGTGCTTTGCGTACATTACCATTCTTGATCTTCCCAGCAACCATATAATGTGGCTTCTATTATTACCCCTATTAAACAAATGAGAGCAGTGAGTTAAATAATGTTTCCGAATGGTTGACCTGGGATTTAAACTCGGACAATCTGACTCCAGAAACCACGTTGTAAATCACCGTGCTGTATACATATGCATGTCTCTTCCCATTTCCTGACAAATATGCTGCAGTCTTGCCCAAACACCAGGGAAATATGATTTTAGGTGAAAACATGTTATAATAAAAATTGAGGGATACTTTTTTGAGCTAAACCTGCCTTACTGGAGACCAGAACACATGAGCCAGAGCAGCAGAGGAATGAGGTCGTGCCCTGTGTGAGTGCCAAGACACCTCATTTTGTCCATGTTCCTGCCTGTTGGAAAAGTTTTGGCGTTTTGTGGGGAGAGGTGGCTTGCAAGAGGACATCGAGTGGGGATTAGGACATTTGCATTCATCTGCCACCCCCACTGAGAGGTTTTAGGCGAGGTTCTTTAGCTGTGAATCTTTATAGAAACTACCAGAAAACCCCTGTGGGCTAATAGGAACTTTGGGCTGGATTGGTGCTGTGAAGAGCCCCATTGTGCTTGGCTTTATTCCCCGAAGATTAGCAAGTAGGGGAAAAATGAAGGCATCATTTGGAATGGTTATTGCTTCTGCTAATGAGCACATTGCAATAGTAGTTAAAAACCCCTTAATTCATATGCGAACTGGAAATAGGAGAAACAAGGAGATGCGGAGCTTCAGTGAGCTGGGGGTGACTTGTAAGAGTGCTGCTAAACTGGGGTTGAAGCTCAGGTTTATTTTCCTGTGGCTGAAGATGCAGGTAGTGTTGGGAAACAGGATGGCGAGTGGAGTGGGTCCTGGGTGGTGCTGGGGACAGGCTACAAAGCGCTAGGAGAGAGGGAGGAGGCATTAGGAGAAGCTGGTGGCAAAGAAAGCTGGTGTGTTTAGCAGAACGTGGAAGTGATTTTCCTTGTCAGTGGGTAAGGGGAATGTGGTCCATTGGGACTTTTGTTTGCAAGTGACAGGAACCCAGCTTAAACTGATTTAAGAAAAGCATACACAACCCCTCCCCCCCAGAAAACAAATAAAAACAAGTGTGATTATATGTGTGTGTGTTTGGGAGGAAGGTCATTTATTCACATAATGAAAAATTCCAGAGGTAATTGGTTTCAGGCATGGGTATATGCAGAAACTCAAATGATGTCAAAAGTCCTTTATTTTTTCTGGTCTTTTGTCACTTGTTTCTCTTGGCCATTCCCACAGGTGGGCTTTCTTGTGTGATGGTCCCTAAGCACACCCAGCTTCAAGTCCAGTAGAAAGAGAAGGGCTTCTCTTGCTCAATGGCCCAAGTTAAAGTTCTCAGTTGGACTCTCCTTGGCCAGTCATGGCTTCTGTGCTTCCCCCAAAGTGGGGGTTTAGGTCAGACCCACCCAAAGTACGTGTCCTGAGAGTAAGGGAAGGGCCTCACTCAGAGGGGAGAAACCACACGGGCTCACGGTGGGTTTCAATGGGCAACTTGGTTTTCCTCACTCTGGGTTGAACCGTGTTCCACAGCCAAGAGCTTGCTGACCACATGGCCACACGTATTCCAGCTCCCAAATTCCCCTTCTGTTCTGTAATAAGCTTGGGCTGGTAATTTGATTTCAGCCATAGTCACGTCCTACCTGACAATTTTTGAATTTTTTTACAGAAGTAAACTCCACGGTTGGGTTTAATGATAAATACCATATAATAAATCATGAAGATAAATATAAAACAGCACTTTCCCCCCTTTTTAACATGTAAGTTTCTTAAAGGGAGGCCAGATCTCAGTGTCTCTTCTAAGTCTTCCGTCACCCACCCCAGCAGCTCCTGCAATTTCTTGTGACACAAGCTGATTCCCACACATCTCAGGAACAGGAGCTCCTGTGTCCCTACTGCCACACTTCCTTCCCTGCAGCAAGGCCGCCAGATTGAAAAGGTGCAGGGAAGTGGGCACACAAACTTTTCATTTATTTAACAGTGGCCATGACCACATCTGTTGGCAACTCCAGAAGTTTCAGATTGAACAGGCTGAGGACAGCCTGCTCCTTCTGGTTTTACACCCTTAGACTTCTTAGGATCCAGTCCTTGGTCCACTGTGCAAGCTCCCTCCAAACTCCAACCCAGATCTTCCCCTGAGTCAGTGCAGCAGGCCACATGTTCCTGGCCCTGGGTTCCTGTGTATCTTGTTGGAGAATGACTTCTTTCCAGGTAAGATCATTCAATGAGGGCATGCCTGGGGGTAGGGCCTGCTTAGTGGGGTCTCTGGTGGATCCTCAGTGGAGCTCTGATGGACCTCTTCATTCCTTTCTCTCTGGAGGCCCAAGAACATATGTTCCATTGCAGCTTATCTTGACTGCATCTTCCAGTGTCTCCCCTGAAACTGCTGGAGGCACTTTCAGTTTCTATTGCTATTAAAGGAACCTTATGGATCCCATGGCTTCCTATAGTTTTCTAAGTTCTTGGAAGACTGTTTTTCATTTTGACATAGGAAAATACAAAGATCTGAATCATATTCTAGAACTTTAGGCTTCAAAATCCTAAAGAGCATCATCAGTGAAATGCAAATCAAAACCACAGTGAGATACCCCTTCGTACCCACTAGGATGGCTATGATCGAAAAGATGGATAATAAAATGTGTTGATGAGGGTGTGGACAAAGTGGAACCCTCATACACTTCTGAGAGGACTTCACAATGGTACAGTACTTTGGAGTCTTTCAGTTTCCCAAATGGTTAAACAACAGTAATCAAAACAGCATGGGAATGGCATAAAAACAGACCTACAGACCAATGGAACAGAATAGAAAACCCCCAAATAAATCTATGCGTCTACAGCCAATAGATCTTCAGCAAGGGTGCCAAGACCACACAATGAGGAAAGGGTAGACTCTTCAGGAAATGGTGCTGGGAAAGCTGGATACTGGATATCCACGGGCAGAAGAATAAAATTGGACCCCACTTCACACCATTTACAAAAATCATTTTGAAACAGATTAAAGACTTTTAAATAACGGAAAGATCTGAAAGCATAAAATTACTAGAAGAAAACATAGGGGAAAGCTGTTTGACATTGGACTGGGTAATGATCTTTTGCACATGACACCAAAATCACAGGTGACAAAAGCAAAAATAGACAAGTGGGATTATATCAAACTAAAATGCTCTTCACAGCAAAGGAAGCAATCAACAGAGTGGAAAGGTACCTACAGAATGGGAGAAAACATTTGCAAGCCATATATGTGATAAGGGGTTAATGTCCAGACAAAAACACAATAAAAAAGGTTAAACATAGAGTTACCATGTGACCTGCAATTCCACTCCTAGGTGTATATGGAAGAGAAGTGGAGACATGTCCACACAAACACTTGCACATGAAGGTTCATAGCAACCTTATTCTTAATAGCCCCAAAGTGGAAACAACCCAAATGTCCATCAACTATGAATAGATAAACAAAATGTGGTCTATCCATACAACAGAATTATTTAGCAATAGAAACAAATGAAGTACTAACCCATGCTACAACATGGATGAAACTTAAAGACATTACGTTAAGTGGAAAAAAGCTCATCACAAAAGATCACATATGATTCCATTTCCATGAAATGTCCAGAATAGGCAAATCCATAGAGATGGAGAGTAGATGAATCATTTCCAGTGGCTGGGGAGGAGGGGGAATGAGAAGTGACCACTTTATGTACAGGGGTTCTTTCTGGGGTGTTGAAAATGCTCTGAAATTAGATAGTGATGATGGGTGTACAACTCAGTGAATGTACCAAAAACCATCAAGTGTACAGATTGAATGGGTGAATTGCGTAGTACACAAATTGTATCTCAATAAAATGGACGTGTGGGTGTGTGTGTGTATGTCGTGTGTGTGTGAGGGAGAGAGGGAGGGAGGAACTGGCTGGCTGAATCTCAGGCTGAGGGTGTTCAACTTGCAGAATTCTCTGATGGGTGTAGAAATTAGCTGACAAAAGAATTCAGTGGTGAAGTTGCTTCATAAATAATAGTGGTAGGATGTCCCTTTCCCCCCTAAGCTAATCATTTTGATCATGTGTTAGGTCTTTGATTCATCACACTACTTCATGAAATTTTTAGTAATTAAGCAGAAAGATTTAATATTCTCAACTTCAAAGACAAATATGTAAATCTTACCTTTGCCCATGCTGTTCCCCACTGTGGCACATGGGCAGTGCCTTTTCACTAGGCAGCGATGGGGAAGCATCTCACAGTGCCAATGCAAGGGGAAGTACAATTTCTGTTTCAAGACTCGAAAGTGTTAGCATTTGTAGGAGCAATTCAAAATGCTTTGTGAATCTCAGGTCTTGCCTACTGTGATGACTTGGGGAGCTCTCTTCTCCCTGAGTTGTCTTTGGCTTCAGTGTGGGGGCCTGACCTAGTGGGGCACTTCAGAGTAGGTGCGTGGAGACCAGAGGGAGGTTCTTTTAAACAGAATTAGAATCAGCGTCCTTAGCTAACCAAGAGGATAACAGCTGAGCCGTGCTGGGCTATAAATAACATGATGTTAGAGGCTGGACCCAGCCGAGTGGACATTCCCAGGCCCCAGCACTGAGGCTGCCACAGAGTGGGTTTCTAATACTGTTTTCTTGAATTTTAAATATCAACTAGGAGGCAGTGGGTCACATAAACAGACACAGACTCTTACAGAAATAGTAAAGGAAATGTTAATCAAATAATTACATACAGATTCAATTATAAACTAGAAAATACCTTAAGAAACAATATGCAGGGTCATGAGGAATTATTGATGACTGATTGGCCACACGAGACCCCCCTGACCTTTACTTCTGGCACACTTTAGGTCTCTATAAGGGGATATGTTTAGATGGAGGAGAAATTAGGTCACCTTAGCTGTCACCAGGGCTTGGACGGTCAGGACTACTTTACTGAATGGAAAACTTCTTATCCCAGTCTGCCTCCTTATGGAAGGAACGAAGGGAAAATGGATAGGGCCTCCCTTGGGACCCTCTTGTAGGTGGGACATTATTACCCTGTGCCACCAAGTAGAGACTGAATGCATCTTAAAACCCACTGGTGGCCTGGCCCTGTGGACATCTCCAGCACACTGCTCACTCTGCTCCAGCCCTCACCTGGGCTTCCCTGGATGGCAAGGAGGGGTACACCTCCTTTTGCCATGCTGCCATCTCTGGGACTGCTTACCTCATGTGCACCACTCCTCTTTAGACTTGGCTCAACAGTTACCTCCTCCATGAAGCCTTTCCTGCTTTCTTCTCCCATCCAAGATGAAACTCACCACTTCCCCTTTGTGGAATTATAGTATAGCACAGTCAAGAGCAGAAGGTTTGGAGGTGCATAATCCTAATCCACACCTTGGTGCCACCACTTATGCTCTGCGTGATCCAGGCAGGTTACTGAACCTCTCGAGGCCTCAATTCCTCCCTCTTTGAAAGGTGGAGGTTATAGTGCCTTGCTCACAGGATGCTTCTCAGGATTAAATGAAATAATGCATGTAAGGTGCTTGGCCCATGGGAAGTTGTCAGTAAATGTTCATTCTGATTTGAACCCCCAAGATATTCTGAGCAAGTTTCCACCCTAGGATGGTAACACATTTGTGTGTCTTTATTTATATTTGTGCGTCTACAACTAGAGTAAGCCTGAGGAAGGCGGGTTGGTCTTTGTTTCCTCAGTTCCTAGAATAGTGCTGGGGAAATAGTAGATTCTTAATCATTTCACAGCTTCCTATTGTGTCCCAATGACTCTTGGGCAATAATTAAGCTACAGTCCATTGATGGTATAATTAAGAGCAGATCTTCCAAGTGGGGATCTAGGCGTCAGTACAAAGGAAGATGAAAGCACAGTGAGTCCTGTGTACCCTGAACTCTCAGTTCCTCAAGATGACGTGCTGGAAGTAATCTTGTTTTTTTCTGACTTATGGGAAAACGTATCAAATAATGAAATTATAAATTTTAAAAATTAAATTGTTTAAGAAACATACACAAAGTATATAGGCTATTGTTTTATTAAAAGGTCATTATTGAATTTGCTGTTGGTTAGGGTAATCTTTCTTGTCCCCAGCACAGACTTTCCAAAATATAATGAAGATTGGCCCGTGGGGTTGAAAATGGGCCCCCTTCCAGGAATGTTACCAGTTAACTGCTTAATTTGGGTGTAAATTAAATGTGAACAAAATGACTCCACCACCTATTTATTTTTAGATGGAGCTATAAATTTAATCAGAAAAAGACAAAATACTTCATTGTCTGGAAATTACAGTGTATACCTTCCGTAAATGTCATCTGCATCTATCTTTGAGTTTGGAGGTAGAGCACACAAATGCATGCCTTACAGAAAACCATAATTAAATGGGGTTTTCCTGATTAATGTACACTTTAAGTCACCATTTGTCATAGAATCCAAAATGCCTTGTATAGCACTCACTACTAATCAATTGATTGGTGAAAAAAAATAATGAAGCAATCCTCATGGAAATATTTACCATGTTTTTCCTTTTCCTGGAGGAAAATTTTATTATTTAGCTTATGATATATAATCTATGACCCAGTAGTGATTTGACCCTTTTTAACTCTCAGGTGTGTGTCATTTGAATGGCATTTATTTCACTGGAGGAGTTTGGTTTATGAATGAGTATAGATCACTGAATTACTAACAAGTTCCTACTGTTTTGATTTTACAAAAAATTGGAATAAAAAAAAAAACAACCAAGAAGCACTCTCTCTTTTGATCAAAATATTCCTGATTTCTTAGTACCTTCATTGTCTGGGTTTTTGCCCTGTTTCCCTTAATCTTAGAGAGCTGGTGTTGTAGGATTATAGAATTTTGGCTCAGCAGAGCACTTTGAGATTATCCCCATACAGAAGCTTGTGGAAAGATTCACAGTCTATTTTGGTCTGTTGTGTTCAAAATCGGAGGTACCTGGGCCTAACCAACCACCTTTGTCCCAAGCAGCCAAATGCTTTCTTTGCCCCTCCCCCACTCCCTTGCCTAAGCATCACCAAAGGAATTATTGGTCATCTCTTGCTCAACCCTGCCAGTGAGTCTTGACCGGGAGCCACAGTAACGAATCTTACTGAGACATGCTGTATTTCTCAGGTGTCTTTAATAAACAGTGCGCTGTTGTGTGTGGTGAACTGAAGCCAATGAATTATCTGCCCGTATAAAGCTGACAACTTGGAGTTAGTTTTGTTTTATTGAGTTATCCGCACTGTTTGGCATAATAAGTTGTGTTGAGATAGTTCCCCACTTCTGCGCCTGCCTTTATTAGTTTAAGATTTGGATCTTTTTTTTATTGTTGTTGGTACTTAGAATAGATTTTAATATGATATGCAATTATCTCTCTGCCATGTTTGTTTTGGTTTAATCGTCTTTTCTGTATATAATGGGGTAAGTCAGCAGAAGACAATGTCCCTTTGCTTGAGAGAGTCCTACGTTAAGGTATCTTGCATACCTTATACAAACAACTTTATAAATTGTTTGTAATTGCAGGCAACATTGAAGCTACAAATTTGAGAGACGAATTCTGTTCCTATTTCCTTTGAAACTACTTAAAAATCTAACATGTCTCCACATGCCCAGAGAGAAAGTTGGTGTTTGGTTCCATTTTCTTTTTTCCACTTTTCCCTATTGCTTTGCTGCAGCATATTATTCTGATTTCAGCCTTGGCGAGTCTATCTTTTAAATACAGTAGGGAGACCCTTGGCATTTGTAGATTTCCAAACTCATGGGATTGACTGTTTTCTAGAGGCCTTGAAGTTATCTGTCATTTTGCAAAGACAAGAATTAGAGTTGTGCCTCGTGCAGGCTGCTGTGCTAGAGAGAGGACCCTTGCTAATGTAGGCGCCTGCCTGACCCAACCCTTAGCGAGGAATCACTTCTCCATCAACAGAAGGTTCTAGCTGTAGCTAGGTAACTACTTTCACCCTCAGGCATGTTTTTATGGACTAAATTACAGGTTATAGAGGTGTATATGAATTTGGGGTTTGTGATGGTTTCTCAACCTTTTAAAGAATTACTGATGCCGGGGCAACACCCATAGGGACTCTGATTTGTTTGGTCTGGCCTGGGGCCTGATTATGTGTATTTTAAAAAGCTCCCCAGGCAACTCTCATATGCTACCAGTGTTGGCAGTCACTGGACTAGGAGATACCTGAATCTTTCACAACTCCCCAGCTCCAGGTGAAAAGACTCTGAATGATTTCCCATTGCCAGTAAGATAAAGGTCAATCTCTTTAATGTCTCCCCCAAAACCAAAGCCTCTTCTGGTGCCACTCTCATTTACTTTGTATGTATCTTAGCCTCTCCTGTGTACCTCCCTCCTTCCTTCCATGACCTTTGGATGTTCTGCTTCTTTTGCCTGGAAAGCTCTTTTCACCTCTCTTTCCTAAGTGGACTCCTATGCATCCTTCAGAACTTTACTTAACAATGGTTTCCCGGGGGAAGCCTCCTCTGAGCCCCTGGCTCAGTAAAATCTGCCAATACTTGCTCTCACGCTTCCTTATAGCACTTGCAGTTGCCACTTCAGCTTGAGTTAGCGGACTTTTTGCCCAGTACCCAGCTCCCCAACAATGCTGGAAGTTCCACAAGGGCAGGCACCAGTCGTCTTTGCCCTGAACGCTTCCTCCCAGCACGATGCTTGCATGTACTTGGTATTTAGGAGTCGTTGAGTGAATGAATAAAAGGTTTGCAGTATTCTGTATCTGTCACATTGACTCCTCCACCACAGAACAGAAAAGAATTTTCATTGAGTTAGAACTAAATCAAGTTCATTAATTGCTGATTAAATATTGTCCAAAATATTATTGTAAGCCAGGGTTTCTCAACCTTGGCACTATGGACACTTGGGTTGGATACTTCTTTGTTGAGGGAGGTGCTGTCCTGTGCATTGGGAGACATTGGGCAGTATTCCTGACTTCTACCCACTAGGTACTGGTAGCACCCCTCCTCCCAGTTATACGAGAAGTTAATGTGACCACCGATGGTGGCGGGACTCCACTGCAGTTACCAGCTGCAGAACAAGGAGCCCATCATTGCTCATCATGGATTAATTCTTTGAAAAAAAGGAGAAAAACATGAATATGTTCAGTTCTATCTGAAGGACTTTCTTCTACAGGCTTCTGATAATTCAGGATTTAAGATTTAAAAAATAAGGTTGGTGGCAATTGAAAGTGACTTGGTTTCGTGGGCCACCAGAGTCCTCAGAATGAAATCTGCGGGCAGGGGCAGAAGAGAGTAGCTTCCTGTGACCTCGCAGAGCCCTCCCAAGCCATAGTCCCTGGTTCTTTTTAGTAATGTCTGGTTCCTCGAAGGTTTCTTGCTTACTTGCTACTGAACATGTCCAATCACCAAAATGACAAGGAGAGCCTTTTCAAGGTGGAGATGCCCAGCCCTCTCCTGTGGAGGTTCCGATGGGTCAGGACAGGAATCTAGAACTGTAAGGGGCTCCAGCAGCAACACTGGTGGTTCTCTAGGTTTGAGAGACACCAGCCTGAACCACAGGCACTTCCTGGAGACCTGTAGTCTGTCCTTGCACAATTAACCCAATTAGCACCGTTAAGAAATTAGGTGTTGTGCGCTATGCTGAGGAGTCAGGGTTTGGGGTACAGGTGTATGTGTGACGGGTTGGGATGGACCAACACTCTGTGAAAAGGTGATAGCTTATTAAGGTAGGAAGGAACAGTGTGAGGAAGAAGTGAGGGGTGGGTTTTTGGAACTAGGAACAGATGGCCTGCCTGGTGCAGGGAAATGAAGAGAATGTTCAGATTGGGGACAATGCTTATAACATCAGGGAACTCAAACCCTTTATCATCAAATCTATTTGAATTCTTTTGTCTCTGTCAAGAGGGGTTCTCATTCTCGTTCTCTCTCTTGCTCTCCTTCTCTCACTATGAATTAATACTTCCAATATTTTCATCTGGGGGAAAGAGAAGGAAGATGTGAGAAAGATGAGTGAGGTGTTTGCTACAGAGAAAATTTCTCTCTACTTTGAAAACTTTGAAAAGTCTAGGAAACATCAAATAGTACACCATTTGGAACAATTGGGGCAATGGTAGTGGGTGTGGGGGACAGGGGAACAGGTGCCCTGGGTGTGTCCCACTTTGCCCATGGTCCAAAGAGGGGAGAGGTGGTGGCGGGGAGTGAGAGCTCACGTTTACGCAGTAGAGATTTCTTCACACATTCCAAGTAGCACTTGCATACTGTGTGACAAGTTTAATTTGTAAGAATCTGTTTAAAAGATGTCACCCCACACTTCTGAAAAAAATATTCTCACAGGGATGCAGGGAAGGAGTTAGTCATGTTTCATATTGCAGACAATTTGGAGGGATGGTATTTGGATTACAGGACATGAGTGCAATACAAATGTAATTGTTTGGAGGTAATTTGAAGAGAAATGAAGTGTGCTTGTGTTGGGAGTTCAAGGACATCAGACAGTCTTTAGGAGATGAAGTTTTGGGTGAAATCTCTCTCGGAAATTACAGTCTGAGTTCTGAGCTATCAGTCTAGGGACTGGGTCCTTCATTTGGGGTGAACTCTCAGCTCTCTAAAGGGAAAGTAGCTATTCTACAAATTCTTCACTGTTCAAAGATTGCTCCTTGCAGTTCCATGTAAATGGGCACTTTACTTCTTAGCGCATTACTGGACCACAGCACATATTCCTGTGAGCTTTGTTTATGATATTGTTGGTGCTTGAGGATTCAGCAGTGATGATATTTAATTGGGTGGTATTGAGATATTGAGATTGGCTTTAACAAGACTTAGATATTTCCTTCTGTTAGCTTCAGTTTTTGGCATGGCTGACTCAGGTGTCAATTACTGTCTGTTGATGTGGTATTGAACATGTGCTTGCATAAAACCTAGGAAGTTTAACTTGGAAGGAAAGTACTTGGAGGCTGGGTGCAGTGGCTCACGCCTGTAATCCTAGCACTCTGGGAGGCCGAGGCAGGAGGATTGTTTGAGCTCAGGAGTTCAAGACTAGCCTGAGCAAGAGTGAGACCCCATTTCTACTAAAAAAATTGAAAGAAATTAGCTGGATAGCAAAAAAATATATAGAAAAAATTAGCCAGCCACAGTGGCACATGCCTATAGTCCCAGCTACTTGGGAGGCTGAGGCAGAAGGATTGCTTGAGCCCAGGGAGTTTGAGGTTGCTGTGAGCTAGGCTGACGCCACAGCACTCTAGCATGGGCAACAGAGTGAGACTCTGTCTCAAAAAAAAAAAGAAAGAAAAGAAAAGAAAGTACTCTGAGCACTCAAGCCAGAACCACAGAACCTGCGTAGCTGGGAGTATGAGACGCTACATAAGTATGCAGTGGTAGAGTTCAGGACCCGAACCCACACTGCCTGGGTTCCTATCTGGTTCCATCCCTTGCTAGCTCTGGTGGATTAATAGCTTCCCCAAATCCATGCTCTTAGCAATGTGTCTTTCTCCTCCCATTAAGGGGTAGAGTCTATTTCCCCACCCCACAAATCTGGGCCAACCTTGTGGCATGCTCCAGTCAACAGAATTCAGACAGAGTGATATTGGATCATTTCCAAGGCTAGGGCTCAAGAGTTCTTACATACGTCTGCCTTCTCTCTCTGTGAATGGGCCAGAGCGAGCCTGCTGGAGTCTGAAAGATCACAGGGAGGGTCATGGAGCACTCAGCCAACAGGAGTCAACCACCAGAATGGGAGGTGCCTGGCCAACCTGAGGTTGATGGGAAAAGCAAAAGGAGCTCAGCCAAGATCAGAAAAACTCCGTATCTGAGCCTAGCTTACATTTCCAAGAAGTTTTGGGACATTTCATAGTTCAGCAATAGCTCACTGACATATCAGTAATGTGATTGTGGGCACGTTGCTTAACCTTTCTGTACCTGTTCCCTCCCTTGTGAAATGGGTGTAATCATCTTCCTTCCGAGCCATCCTGTGACGCTCTCAGCCAGCACCTTGTGTGTAGTGAGTGGTAACAGGTATCAGTCATTATGCCTCAGGACAGATTGGCAATAATGATTCTGGAGTGTGCTGGTATCCGGTTTACAGCCGTCGGACACGTCAGCCTGGCACTGTCCTGCTCTGGGAGGGCAAGGAAATATGGGTAGGTGGGTGGAGGCCAGGGATTTTTCTCCCAGTTCTAGGGAAGGAGGAAGAGGGAAAGAGGCAGGTTAATATCTTTGGAGAGAAGTCTGCATCAGTGCCCAGACTCGGGGCTCCTAAGCCAGGGGGCTGGGGAGAGGGAGGGGTCCATATCCGGGCTGTTCGCTGTGTGCAGCCAGACTCTGCTTCCACTGGCTGTGCAGAATCTGAGCTTTCTGGATAAAATAAAGCAATAATAATTTATTTTATGGAATTGGTTGCTTCAAAGTACAAGAACATCAGATTGATGTTTATTCTATGTTAGGTGGGGGCAGTATTGGCAAATCCCACTCTATCAGGCTTCAGCAGACCCAGACACAGAAAAGTATCTCCCAGACTCAGCTCTTAGAACTTCCCAGGGCCTGGGCAGGGCTAAGGGGTTGGGCACTGAAGGCACAGAGAAGAGAGGCGGTGTCAGGTAGTGAAGGGCGGGCCCCACCAAGCATCAAAAGACACATGGACATCTAGCAGAGGGCTGCCATGTCCCTGCTGCCAGTCACAACTAATCTCCTTCCAAGATATGGCTCAGTTTTCCCTCCACAAGGAAATAAACCTCCAAAGAGATGAGCCCATGTTATCTGCTTTATAGAGCTATTGTCTGCCAATTAGGAAGAGGCTATTTGCACACTAGTGCACATTGTATGTTTGGCTTACAGAGACATCAAATATCAGAAAGGCATAGTTCCTTTCTCAAGAAGCTTATATTCCTGCAGTGCTCTGCCACTCTGAATATTAGAATCACCTGGGAGCTTATGAAAAGTTACGTCGGGGTTCCAGAGCAGTCAGATTAAACCAGAATCTCTGGGGGGGTAGAAATGGGACATTGGTATGTTTGAAATATTCCCTAGCTTTTCCTAATGTGCAGCTGGGGTTGAGAATTGCTGACTTGAATGGCATATACTTTACACTTCTCAAATAATAAGAAAGGTAGGGTGGTTCCAGAGTTAGTTAATTTACAGATCAATTATTTTAAGAACTCATGTTCTTTCCCTAGTTCTTCTCTGCCATCTTCACCACGTTGGTTTTTGTCCTCAGCCTCATGGTCGCAAGATGGCTGCAGTGGTGCCAAGCATCACTTCCTCACCAGTTGCCTCTTTTTTTTTTTTTTTTTGTTGAGACAGAGTCTCACTTTGTTGCCCAGGCTAGAGTGAGTGCCGTGGCATCAGCTTAGCTCACAGCAACCTCAAACTCCTGGGCTTAAGCGATCCTACTGCCTCAGCCTCCCGAGTAGCTGGGACTACAGGCATGCGCCACTATGCCCGGCTAATTTTTTCTGTATAGATTTTTTAGTTGTCCATATAATGTCTTTCTATTTTTAGTAGAGACGGGGTCTCGCTCTTGCTCAGGCTGGTCTTGAACTCCTGACCTCGAGCGATCCACTCGCCTCGGCCTCCCAGAGTGCTAGGATTACAGGCGTGAGCCACCGCGCCCGGCCACCAGTTGCCTCTTGAGACAGAAAAAGGACGAACAAAGCCTTTCCAGAAGTTCTCCAGGAAACTTTCCTTGTAACTCCTTGTCCAGAATTGTATCCCGTGGCCAAGCTTAAATCAATCTCTGGTAAAGCATATATTGGCTGAGATCAATTCGTGACTCACTCTCCTGGGGCTAGAGAGTCAGTTACTTACTCTGAGCATGTGGCCAAGCAGAGAATGAATGATGGACAATATTGGGACTTTGTCAGCAAGGAATGTGGGTGTAGGAATGGCTGATGGATTATATCTGGCAGGATAGGATAGGCTGGGCTATCCCAGCATGTCAGTAGCTTAGCACAACAAAAGTTTACTTCGTACTCATAAAGTCTGATGTAGTTTAGATGGAGTCTGTCCTTCATCTGCTAACTTAGATCTAAGCTCCTTTGTCCTGCCATCTTGTGAGGCCTCCATTTCACCATGTGGCCTCTAAGCTTGCTGTGACAGAAGGTGAGAACAATGGCGAAGGCATTTATTTTAACTGCCTCCACCCAGAAGTGACTCACGTCGTGTCTGCTCATCGTCCAGAACTAGTCAACTGGCCCTGACCTAACTCCAAGGGAAACTGTGAAGTGTAGTGGACACATGGAGCATTTCATGAGCACTTGGCCATGGCGGGCAACTAAATAAGAAGTAGAGGCAGAAAATGTGGATTGAGTTTAGGGGAGGAAATGGGTGCCGGGTCAGAACGTGGCATTGGCTGCATGTCCAGCTTTTGCTTCCAATCTCATCGGACTCCCATTGTCTCTGTTACAGAGATGGAAATACTGGTCACCACTTGCACTGATGCATTAGGGAGATTTTTGCTTATAGCTTTAGAAAAAATTGTAAAGAGCCTCTGAGCACCTCAGGGGCAGGAAATATGTAAATATTTGGTATCATTATCATGCTGTTTGATGGCCCTGAAAGCTCCAGTCATTACTCAGCTGTGTATCTGCATCCTGACATGGCAGTACGTGATATTACTTGCATTTAGAGAGAAAAGCGATGCTCTGCAGCTTTGCCCAGATTCCTCGCGCCTTGGCTGGGGAGCTCTAAAGATCCCTTTCTCAACAAAATTAGTCATTTCCCCCTAAGTCCTTGAATTACTTTCAGAGAGCCATTATACTGACTCATCATCTGTTTTTCCAGAAGGTGGGTCAGGTTTGACAATGAATGCAAGCGTGTGTCTATACATCCGTGGGGCTCTATGGGGCTGGGAACTGAATTTTGGGGGGTCCATGGCTCTTGGTATAAACATCTTGTCACTAAAAGACACTATTAACTCTCCCAGAGAAAAGAAGTATGATTTATCTACTCCATAGGACCTAACCCAGTCTAAGATTTACAACAAGAGCTCTATAAATCCAATTGGCTAGGAAATACGTGGACTATTTTGTTTCTAGGGCAGGAATGTGCTGAATTCTTAGAGAACTCTTGGTAATGTACAAATAAAGTCAATTTTACTTTGTCAACGTGTGGGTCTCTTCTAGGCAAAGTATTTATCTCAGGATGGCATCTTTCCCTGGGCTGACATCACTAAATGCCAGTTTACAGATGCTCAGAAACTGCTAACTAGTTTTAAAACAATGTTGTTGCTGACTCGGGAAAGGGGGGGTGGGGAAAAAATATGAAACTATTGTTTTTAACTTGCACTGTTCACTTAATAATTTATCATGAATATTTCCCATATTATTTCATATCATTGTACAAGAAATAATGTATACATTATGAGGACATACTGTATCTAACAAGATATACTGTTAGACTCTTTGATTCTGTAAAATTAAATTAAAAAAAAAAAACAATAAAAAAAAAAAAAAAAAAAAAAAACAACAATGTTGTATCACTAGCCGAAGGTCATGAATCTAGCGACAGCAGCCGTCAAAATGCAGCATCACAAAGACACAGGAGGTGAGCAACAAAAGGCCTTTTGCACAGATGGAACGTATAAGAAAACTCTTGAGTTAAATTTCCTCATATCAGAGATCCTTAGCTTCTTACTAAGAACCCAGTGACTCCTGTTGTACCCAGAGTTCTAAAAGAAATGATCATCTGATCTCATAGAATGTCAGAGCAGCAGTCAATACAAGCCTGGTTTAAGAAATGATGGTTTCCATGCAGTGGAAGGCAGTCATTTAAAATAATATAGCTCTACCTCGAGTAACATGGAAATATGTCTGCTTTTTCTTGTTGAACAACAAGGCAGTGTACAGAACAGCACATAGAGTCGTCCCTAAGGTGTGTGCTTGGCACTTATTGTAGCAGTGAATTAGACAGTACTGCTGCCTGCCTTTCCGGTGAGAGAAAGAGAAGAAATAGCAATTGGATTACACAGGGAAAAGTCTGGTGGTTGGTGCTGTGAGAGCACATGTGAGGACTAGCCTTGGGGAGTCAGGGAGGGCTTCCTGGAGGAAGTCACATCCAATAATTATTACATTGTATTGTGCTGCAGTGCACTTCACTGTGTTGTATTGCATCATATCAAATCATATGTGACATCATTAATTACATCATGATTATAATGATAACAATATCTAAGCTAGGAGCAGGGAAGGAGGCTGAAGTAGTTGGAGGGAGGAGAAAATTCTTTGAGACAAAGGGATCTGCTTGTGGAAAGGCTGGAGCGAGGCCATGACTGGAGGAATGGAACGAAGCTCAGTCTGGCTTGCAGTTTT
Organism: Eulemur rufifrons; assembly: GCF_041146395.1. NCBI lineage: Eukaryota > Metazoa > Chordata > Mammalia > Primates > Lemuridae > Eulemur > Eulemur rufifrons. The sequence continues at coordinate 55,884,352 of NC_091010.1, read as the reverse complement.
TAGAGAAAGTAACGCTGGTACCTTTGGGTATTGCAGTTTGGAGCTATGTTTACTTTTTAATGCATATCTGTACCTTTTGAATATGTATACTCAGCACATTTTATTTTATAGGAAAAATCCTATAGATTTATTTTTGTTTTGAAAAACAGAGAGGGGCACATTTACTTAGCTGGTTCAGAATTTGTGTTTTGAAAATGGCATGCAAATCTTACAAACCAAATATAATGAAGAAATTAAGCAATTATCCAAGGCTTTAGATTGCCAAAGGAAGATGATTCTCTGCATTGTGTGTGATTTTGGATTGTCCACAGAACTGTTCCTTTTTAATATCAGGAAAGACCCTGGGCAGGACCAATTGCACAGATTGATTCTGCCTTTTTACTTTCATGAAAATACTAGACCTGAATTATTCTTCGAAGAAATCTTCTTCTGCCTTGGTGGGAAGTTCTAGGAATCCACGGAGGCCTGTCAGGCCCAAACCCTTAAAGGAGAAATGTTGTTGAACATTTCTTCAACTTCTCCCTGACAGTGGGAACAGCTATGGTCCCTTGGTCACTGCCCAAATGACAGGATGGGATCTGGGGTGGGCCAAGGAAACTGATGGAAAGTGCCTTTCTGTGTCCAGTAGCCTTGGCTGCTGTCATGGACTCATCCAAAAGAACCAGCCAGGAAGGAGATGTTATTTGGGGTCTACAGTTTCTTCATCTCTTATGTGAGCACAACTCACTTGAATCAATTTTTCCCATAGTCTCATTATATGGGATATATTTGAAGATCCACTGAAAATGAGCAAATACAATGTGGTGTGGCTAAGTAGTGGGAGGCAGAGAGGTCCTTAGAAAGCTGGTGACAGACTGAGAGAGAGTGATGATGGGGCTTAGCCTTGGAGAGGGAGCGGCAAGTCATTCCAAAGACAGAAAGAACTAATCTTCATTTGTTTGGTCCTTTCTCCCAAGGAATTGCAATTAATTGAAATAGACCAGATTTCATTTTCAAGAGTCAGTGGCTGAGAAAAATGTGGGCAGGAATCATGGCTCCTTTGCTAGACACCATAGGACACCTGGTGATGGTCGTGCAGCTCCAGAGCCTGGGCTGGTGGAGGACACAAGAGAATTGTGGTATTTCTGTGTAGAAAAGCTGGCACAATACAGCTACTAAGTTCCCACTGCCTCTGCTCCTGAGCTGCGGTCCCAGCTGATAAGGCAGTGGCTCCTCTTGGGGTTGTGGGGCGCATGCAGCAGGCCCTGGTTGCCTCTAGGCTGAGCAAACTAACGTTAGTCCTCAGGTACGAATTTTGAAATGCACGTGATGAACGCAATACAGACGGACTCGTTTCTAAGTGGAATGAAAGAAGAGTAGTTCTCTTTGCGGATTTTCTCATCCCAACCATGCTAAAAACATGATTACCATCAGGTGGAGCTCCGAGAAGTATTTTGTCATTAAAAATATCCTCATACTTAAAGGTTGAGAATCACTGTTTTGGAGAGAGGTGGCCCCATATGATGCCACCTCCCCCTGACTGATCACCTGGGTACAGATTTGGATCCAACCCAAACAGATGGATTTAAGTGGACTTCCACGAAGAACAACAGCATGGGGGGTGGATTTAACCAAGATTCTAATGTCTTATTCCTTTGATTCCTACTGCCTCTCCTTTTCTAGTTAGCACTGGCATTTCCTCTCCTTGCAAACTGCACTCCTTATAGATAGCACATGTGATGTCACCTAAGTAGGACTTCAGTTAGAGTTGCAGACATCCAGATACAATCTCACAGCAAGCCCATAAAACCTTTTGATTTGATTTGATAATATCAACAACTGTAGCTAACACAAAAACAATGTGAATAACAAGAAGCCTGACATTTATGGGGCTTTTGAAAATGAGATGGTGCCTTTGCCAAACCCAGCCAGTCCACTCTGCAGGGGCTGAACATGAGATTAAGTGCAGATAGAGCCACCTATGTGCAGAGAAGCAAGACAGGTGGGGAGGGGGAAGTGAGTACAGATTTGTCTAGGAGCGAGACTGAAGGACACTGCACATCCCCAGCTGTGCTTCTTAATAGGAGCTGACCGCTAGAATCATTATGGGAATTTCTTAAATACGACACCCAGGTGACACCTAGACCAGACCCAATCAGAATCTCTGGAGTGGGGAGTGAGCATATGAATTTTTTAAAGCTCCCAGTATAGTCACCTTAATGTCCCCACTAATGGCATTAGTGTCCCCTCGAGAGCTTGTTAAACACAGATTCAGGAGCCCCATTCCCAGAATATTAGATTCAGCAGGGCTGGGCAGTGCATAAGAATATGCATTTCTAACAGTTTCTTAGGTGACGTTGCTGCTGTCCCAGAGAATATACTCTGAGACTCACTGCTCTGAGGTCTTAGAGTGCAAGATGAGAGCTTATAATCTCACTGCATAGGGGCCTAAGACATCTCCTTGTATCTAGAAGAACTTCGAAGATAGCTCAAATTTAGTAGCATATTTTCCTTGGATATTCTAGCTCCAGGAACAATTCTATAGAAGTCACAAATGGCTTGATCAACAATCCTTCATTGCTTATGTTAGCTGGTATAACAAGATTGTCATAATTATTTTCCTACATGGACTCCATTTATTGGCGTTGCATAAATTTTATCTCATGTTTCTTACGTGGGATGTATAACATAATTATAGTGTTGGGCTGGCTGTCATTGGGCCATGGGTTTTTCCTGTCCTTCCGGCCTTCACCTGTGTGCAAGCTGGGTCTACGGGATGGGATTGTGGGACTGCTGACTTAGTGTCACAGCTGTCACAGTGCATATTGCTTAATACACCTGGGTGAGTCAGGCTGGGACTGGGTAAAATCTGCCCCCTGAGTGGGGACAGGTACCAGAGGCATTTTCTGGAAGAAATGTCAGTCACTAAGAGGTGGCCTCTCTGATGGTCAGTGCCAGGGAGGGGCATTTCAGAATGTTGGGGGAGGGAAAAAGCATGATGGGCGTTTCAGGAGGAGGTGAGGTTTGGAGACCCAGGCACGTGGCGCCAGTGAAAGTCTGAGGGTCTCTGTCAATAGGCCAGAGACATCTGTCTCTGAGCCAGGAATGGTGAGAGTAGGATAGTGCTTCTCAGTCCTTTGGGTGTGGAGTGCCAAGCAGGGATTAAGAATGTGGCAAGGTCTCCGTCTGGCACAGTGCACTGACTCGGGAAACAACTGCTGGGAGAATCCAAGATATGATACAAGAGCGTTCCTCAGTGGTCCCTCTCAAAGCATCCCAGTCCTGATGCTAAATGCGTCTCCTACAGAGTCCTCTTTCAAGCACAGCATGGTCGGAATGAACTCTTCTAAGAATGCTAATATTTTGGTTCATTTAGCCTTTGCAAGTCAATAACATTTTTGAAATCCATTGAACCTTGGAAAGTACAATGCCTTGAAATTTGGTGCTTTGATTAGCCTTCACAGGCTAATAAAATGTATTCTGATGACACACAGTTTATCTTTTGGGGAGAAAGCTGGGTCGGGGTGTGGAGTGGAGTGAGCCGTGATTTGTGTTAGAAGACTAGGCACGAGGTTGTATTATAGACCTTAGAAAGAAAACAGACATACTGCTCAAGGTGCTTTTGTGCTGTGTCTTTTCCACCATCTGACCCTGGACTGTGCTAGAAGCCTTTATATTTGCCTCGAATTTAGGCCATGAGATTGCTGAAACCAGAGGCTTGATTTTCCTTAAATGGAGTGGAGCAGCATTCGTTGCTTTTGTGCTTGCAAGGGAGTTGGTTGTAAACAGCTAGTGTCTCGGCCACCAGGGCTGTGCTGGGGCCTCCCTGCCTGGGACAGCCCACACTCCCATTTATTCTAGACCCCTTGACTTCGAGGTTGGCATTTGAAACAGGTCCCATTGCTGCAAAAGGGCACGTTAGTGAGACAGACATTTCCCTGTCTACTGCACGCGTCTTCATCATGAGGATAAAAGCTGTGCGCTGAGTGAGTGCGTGAACGTCTGCTGCTCACATCCATCATGCACCTGCCTCTGCAGAGCCTGTCCTGCATCCTCATCAAGCCACCTGCCCCCCAGCGGAGGTGATTTGCAGGGCAGGGGAGAATCTCTGCGTTTGCTTTCCAAGTTGGGCTCTGGAGACTCGCCTGCATGGGAAAGTGAGGTGGAGACAGCTGAGACATGTAGTGAGATGAATTACTTCCTCTGGAGGTCAGCGCACCTGCGGTGGGGAGAAGGAAGGAAGAAGAGGAAGCAGGGGCTGGGGTCGTGTGTGCCGGGGGCCCAGGCGTGAGGCTGTCAACTAGGAAGGCCAGACAGGTTGTTTCTAATGTCTCAGAGCCAAGGGCCCAGTGCTTCAAGATGCAATTGTTTCTGTTTTCCATCATTAAACAATGCACCACAGAGAATTTCCATTTAAAATAGGATTAGCCAGGACATGACCTATTTTGGTCCTGAAAATGCTTCCTAGTTAGTGATGCTCAAGGAAATTCCACAAGGTCCCTTTGAGAATGGAGCGCTGATGGAGATGGCAAAGGATGTTTTCAAATAAGTGGTTTAACTCTCAATTTTTCCAGGTCTGCTTCGCTAAGGCACCTCACAAACCTGCTTTACTTGCTTTTGAGACAAACCTACTGCAAACCCCTGCTCAAATAGGAATCCTGAAAGCTGACATGCACATCACTGTGCAGGAGCCCGGTCAGCTTCGACCGCGAGGGGCTGTGTAATCCGGCCTTGGCCACGATGCGGAAGGACAAGCAGTTTCTCCCATTACGGATGAGACAAGGGGGGTTATATTCTAGCAGGAAGGATTCATAAGACTTTTGGAATTCAAATGTAACTCATTTTACAAAAGAGATGTCCTAAAATCCAATTAGAAACGGGGAACTGCAGATTAGCTCATTCAAACTTCTCTATAAAATTTATGACAGGAAGCAAAGTATCACACTTTGCTTCACCTCTGACCCTCATTCCAGAGGCAATTAACTATCTTTAGTCCTTCACTGTTTCTCTGCCATTTACTTTCATATTTCTAAGTACTAATGCATGTGAATTTTGAATTTTGATTTTTCAGTGTTAGATATAGATATTATCCATTGACTTCCTACTGTAGAATTTAGCCATTTCCTCTCTACTCCATTTTGCAATATATCTTTTTAATTCAACATCCAGTGTTAGCCTTAACAAGAGCAAGACCCTATCTTTACCAAAAATAGAAAAAATTAGCCAGCCATGGTGACCTGTGTCTGTAGTCCCAGCTACTCGGGAGGCTGGGGCAGGAGGATCACTTGAGCCCAGGAGTTTGAGATTTTGGTGAGCTGTGATGACACCACTGCACTCTACCCAGGGCAAATGAATAAGACTCTGTCTCAAAAAAAAAAAAAAAAGTTCGAGATCAGTGTTTCTCTTATTGTGAACACACAGAGTCACAACTGACAACTCATATATGTATATGCACAAATCTATGTACACATATGTGTACACACATGTATATACACACATACATACATGTTGTATGTGTGTGTTCTGTCATTCTGGAATCTCCCTCCATCATCATTTTAGCAGTTCCCTTTGGCTGTCTGCTATATTGGATCTCCATTTCCTGGTTTCCATGTCTTCTCATTTGTTGTTTATTTTTTTTGTTTGAGTGAAGATCATCCTCATGTAGCTCCCTGAGAAAGGGTGCATGGTAAATATACATGTGTGATTGCTAATGTTTTATTCTACTCTTTGCATTTGATCAATAGTTTGACTCAGTAGAATTCCAGGCAGTAAATAATTTTCCCTTAGGATTTTAATGGTATTTCCCTCTTCTCCCCTTATCCCCACCATTGTTGCCACTGAGAAATGTGATGTGTTTCTGATTCTCAATCCTGTTACTTACCTACTTTTCCTCTCTGGAGGTGTTCAGGGGCCATGCTTTATTGACGGTGTTCTGAAACATCACTGTGTCTTGGAATGAGTCTTTTCTATTTCTTTGAACTGTTCTTGGTGGGCCTTTTTAATCTAGAATGTAAACCCTCTGGTTCTAGGATATTTTCTTTAAGTAATATTTTTGATAATTTCCTCCCCTTGTTCCTGCTTTCTCTTTCTGGAGCTCTATTAGTTGATTTTCCTGGATCTATATGCTGCTTTTTTTTTCCCCTCCTATTTTTCACTTTTTTGGTTTTACTTTATGGGAGATTTCCTCAGCTTTCTTTTCCAAGACCTTCACTGACATTTTCATTTCTGCTCCCATACTTTTAAATTCTCAATAATTTTTCACATGTCTATGTTCCTTTCGAAAATAACGCCATGCTTTTGTTTCATGGTTGCAATGGTTTTTTTCTTGTCACTCTGAGGATATTAATTATAGCTTTCTTTGGGTGATTTTTTCCTGCTCCCTACACACTCTCTTTTCTCTCAGTTACTTTTTTCTGTATGTTATTTTGATTTCTATCTCCCATATTAGATATTTTTCTCAGATGTTTGAGGATCTTTGACTTTCTGCTCAGTTTTTTTTTTTTTAATTGAAGCATATGAAAGTGAGGGGAAACTGCTGCATCGGTAGGACTTCCCAAGATGGGCTTCACTTTGGGGGACTGTGCAAGGCCATTTCAGTGGGGAACTTCCAACTGTTTCAATGTCTGGAGAGTATTTTTTTCTATGGGCTTTTGATTTTCTGCAGAGAAAACTTTTCCAGTTTTCTGCCTGGGAGGTACGAACTTGACTATACATTTATGGAGGTCAGTGGGAAAGGGGGCTAAGACTCTTACCAGTTACCGTGGAGACTTCCTCATGGGCCCTCTGTTTTCAATACTGCGTTCTCAGCCACAGAGGGGGCCTGGAGTCCCTGAGTTCAGAGTCCCTCTAATTCTAACCAGCCAATCCTCCAGTCTCCTGCTAGAGTAGGACACAGGGTCATTACTTGCCAGTGTGCACTAGGGTGGGATGGAAACTTGTGAGTCTAGTTATTTTCTAGACCTTCCACCTCTTTAGCCCCATCCGTGCCCTCATGTTCGGAGGCACTTTGCACCTCTCATCCCTGAGACTTTCTGATATTCTGCAGGGTATGCAGATTTAATTTTGGCTTCTTCCACTTCTAGTTTGGCTTTCAGGTTTTTTTATTCTCTGTAAGTTTATTACAATTCTTTATCTTTTTGTTTTCTAAATTTTGTTGCTGTCATCTTCTCTCCCTTCTCCTTGTTTTGTTAAGTTTACAAACTCTCTTTTAAATTCATTGACTGAAATTTTAGGTTTTTTTTTTTTAAAAGCACAGTTAAATACATGTGTTTGGTCTGCCATGTTCAACAGGAGCCCTGCCCCCACCATCCCTTCGGTACTGAGGAAACAGTCCCAGAGAGAGTAAAGAGTTTGTCTAAGGTCATGCATACATTTAGAAGAAGAGTTTTCATTGCAGCCTCTCAACTTAATCCGAGACTATGTTAGTTTACCTCCCATGTTCCTGAGAGGTTTTGCCCAAGTCATATGGTAACAATGTGAGTCTTGTTTGAAAGACATTAGTGGAGCCATCACCAGCATTGTCACCAACAAAATAGTTCTTGATTTCTTCCACGTAACAAGCTTTTATTGAGCACCTACTGTGTTCCAGGCACAAAGAGTCCAACAGACATTATCCTTTCCCCCGTAGAGTTTATCATCTGGTGGGGGAGACAGGTGTGCAGCAAATAATCACACTCAGTGGAATTTCAACAACCAGCTGGGTGACACATTCACATTATTAAGCCTCTCCAAGCTCGAATTCGTAGTCTGTGAAATGGTGTTAATAAGACGTGAGGATTCAATGAGACGATGCATGGCAGGCACTCAACACAACGAGTGACCCCTTGGAAGCTCTTGATTAAGTTTAGCTATTATTATTTTCTTTATTAGTAGTTGTGAAAGAAAAATAATTATGAGAGATTATGGGGGTGCATGTGGGCCCCCGTGCATGCGTGTGCACGCGTGGTGAGACCGCCCTAGCCTGGGACTCACCAACTGTGTGTATGACTCTACCAGTTGCTGAAGGCACTTGTTCTAATGTTTTAAAGGAACCTTGGCATGACATTTCCCACAGAGAACAACCACCCTTTGATTTACTGATTGTGTAAATTGTGATTTATCATGGAACTTGTTTGTTCCTCTGCGCATTTGGAAATGGAGCCAGTGCCTCTGGTGACCATGAGAAATTATGGAATGTCAAAAGAAGTTTAGACTCACAAAATGAAAGTTTATAGGTTAAAGCAATGCAGCTACTAGAAAAAGAAAATCGAGACTGCAGAGGAGGAAAACGGAAGGGGGTTGCACGCAGGTATCGTGTATAGTATTTTACATGAGTCAGACTTCTGGATAAAATATTATAAACATGTAGGGCAGGAGGAGAGAAGGAATATTAGTTCAGTAGAAGAAAAGGAGCCATCTGATTTCTGAGTCCACGACAATGAACAAAGCAGAGGCTCTGGAGAGAGAATAAGCCAACCATGGAACGGAATAAGGAAACAAAGATCATGGAAGAGCAGGCAGGACCTCGGGGGAGAGGACTCTCTGGGCAGCAGGAGAGCGGGGCTGAGCTCACGGTGGACAGAGAAGGGAGGGACCGAGGAGAGAAAAAGAATGCACTTCTGGATTCTGTTTTGTCTTCAAGTCATGGAGACATGAAGAATTTTGAATTGGTAGAAATGTTTCTGGTTTATTAGGGAAAGAATGATGAATACGTAAACATGGAAACATCTTTTAAATATAAAATGTAAACAAGTAACCCTGGGAGAAAGGTGCCCTCTCTTTGTATTTCCCTAGAAGGAGAAGTTCATTAAGTCCACAAAAAATCAGAAGGAACTTGCTAGAAGAGGATCGCCGATCCTCGTTGGTGGGGCTGGTTGATTATTTTATATATATTTTAACTATGTCGGCTACAGCCTCTCTTCTTAAGCCTCTTTCTGGACCACACTTTTTTTTTTTCTTTTTTTGCATAAACTTTGCCAAATATAAGTGGTGAAATTTCAAAAGGAAAGCAAGGGAATGATTAGCGTTCAATTCAGGATGGTGGTTCCTTTTGGAAGGAAAGGAGAGGGGACTGTGTGTTGGCAGGACGTGGGTAGGTTGAGCTTTACAGAGATGGCAAACCTTTCCTCTTGGAAGATGTCCATTTCCTACTTATTGTAGAAAATGACTTGAGCTCATTCAAGACTTCACGGATCGACCCCTGGCATGTTTTCCCAAGAGAGGCACTTTTTGTTTTATCAGTCTTGCCTCACACACGATAATTAACTCTATTGAGTACCAGGTCTGGACTCTGAGGCCTTGAACCCTAGATCTCGTTGGTGATGCTCTGGTGCCCAGGGCATGTCTGGGGCAGGGTTGTGCGGTCTCATGTTCCAGTCCCTCCCTCTCCCAGAAGCGAGGCCGACTGTGTGCCAAGACCGTGGGCTTTGGAGTCAGACAGTCTGGGGCTCCAATCCCAGCTGGGCCACCTCCCAAGTTGTCATTTTGAGCAATTAGCTCTCAGATCCCGATTTGTACAATAAGGACAATAATACTAGCCTGGAAGGGTGTTGTGAGAATGAGAGGTAGGTGGTGCTCAATTGTCACCGTGAGAATCGTAATAATTAGCTCAGATACCTGGCCTCGCTTAAGAAGCATTAACCATCATTAAATTGCCAATTCCTGATAGAACGCAACATGATTTGGCACACAGAGTTGCCCTTGTGAGAAGTAGCTTGATCGTAGATCACCGTCTGCAATTTGGGGTCATCACCCACGCAACTTTTATTTAGGGTATTCCCTGCCTTGAATTTTTTAGCCATACACTCAGCAAGGCATTTCCAGGGCTACTCAGTGCTGTGCTGCCTTCTTTGGTCCTCACAGCAACCTGGTGTGTTTGGTGTAAGCCACACTTAACACCTGAACTGGAGAAAACTGAATTTTAGAAAAATTACACTGTGGGTCTAATTTCCCAAAGGTAATAATTGGCTAAGAATGGGAAATACCTTGTCTTCTGATTCCAAGCGGTCCTCTGTCTACAGTCATTTTCTTTTCTTTGTAAAAAACGTTCAGTAACAGAACCTTTTTCTCAAGCAAAGCCCAATACATAAAGCTGTCGAAGCACGCTGCCCTGGGTGAACTGAGGGGAGAGGATCTGACTGCCACCTGCTAGTGTCCCTTTTGTCTGGCAGGCAGCTGCCAAATTGCCTTGGAAGGACCTAAGAACTGTGGGAAGCTTGGTTTTAAAACCACTGCTCTCTCCTAGCACTCTGGGAGGCCGAGGCAGGAGGATTGCTTGAGGCCAGGAGTTCGAGACCAGCCTGAGCAAGAGGAGACCTTGTCTCTACCAAAATAGAAAAAATTAGCTGGGCGTGGTGGCACATGCCTGTAGTCCCAGCTACTCGGGAGGCGAGACAGGAGGATTGAGTTTGAGGTTGCAGTGAGTTATGATGATGCCTCTGCACTCTACCTGGGGCAACAGAGTGAGACTCTGTCTTAAAAAAAGAAAAAAAAAAAAAAACCAAAAGAACCCCAAATCCCACCACTCTATACCATATTGTATTTCTCAGCTCAAAACCTCCTGCAGCTTAGTTACTATTGGATGAGCACAATTGAATGCCAATGGTTATTAGAGAGCAGTGATTGTAAGGGAGACCTCTCTAAACCCAGTTAATGAGCAACCCTTGATCAATATTCATGAGCACTAATATTTTCCAAATTTTCCTAATCTTAGCCTCATTTAGATTTTCACCTGTGATGCTTTTATGTAAACACAGAGGCTGAAATGGTCAGGGAAGAGTGCCTGGCTGCCAGCGGGTGCACAGTGAATACTGGTTGATTTCCTCGGCTTGGTTAGTGCTGGGTGAGGAAATATTTGCATGCCTACAATGTAGACCATGCCCCTCCGTCTGGGACACAGCAAAGATGTAGACTATCTGGGCTCTGCCCTTGAAGACTTTACAATCCAATCTCAGGCAAAACATGTGTGCTGAAGAATTAGACAACCCTATGACAGATAGTAATCAAGTGCTAAATCATGTATTGCAGCTACTGGTGCTGTGAGAGTTCAGAGAAGAAAGAGATTAACAGGAGGGAAATGAAATAATGGGGGTTATCCGTGAAGCCAAGTGGTCCTTTTCCTGGATCTTGATGAATTGATGGGAATTAAAGAATGAGAGAGAAGGACTTTCAAGGCAGGGGCAGCTCTAGAAGTAAAGACACGGAGGCGGGAACCACCATGGCTGTGCGGAGGGGAGGGGAAAGGGATCGGAGTGATGGGAGGGCATGTTGGGAGTGGGGTAATGAGAATGACACAGGGGGCTCAGCTGGGGCATTAGTACACCGAAGATGGCCCTTAATTGCAGGACACAATCACCAGAGCGCAAAAGAATAAAAGGAATCAGAGCTCTGGTGACTTGGCCCTAGCTTTTGTGAGTATTCATAGTGGATGGGGTAGAACCAGGGTGTATGGAGCCAGGCAGAGGAGCTGTTGCTTCATCTTATGGGCAATAGGGAGTCATTGTAGGTTCTTGAGAGAAGGAGTCATATTTTGGACAGCTTGCATTTCTAGCATTTGTTTGAGAGATTGAAGGCATACTGCCTCCTCTTTGCATACCTTCCAAACTTGAGTCTTCTGAAGCTTGCAAGTTCACTGTGATGACCCAACCTGGGGTTGGATTTGTAAAATTTCTGATAATTACTTCCAGCTAGTTAAGAGCGGTTCCAAATAAATTATAAATCTTATCCAATCCAAATGCTCCTATGAACAATAAGTTAGTAAATGGGTTGAGTTACTAACATGCTAACAATAAAGCATGAAGATGTTTTACTTAGATAAACCATTAGATAACGTGATTCCCCCTAATGATATTCCTGCATCGATATTTTTGCAAACACGGAAAGTACATTCAGTAGTTCAGACTGTTATATCAAGCAGGTTGCCAAGTCTGACCTCTGCAATGATGATATCATTTATGTATTGATTTCTGTGAATAAGGAATTGAAGGATTGCCTCCGCCCTCAAATTCATTTTATCATCTGCAGACTGGGACTCCGTAATTCAGAGGGAATACAAGGCTGGGTCCCTGAGATCAAAGTATAGAGAGGCCTAGGAAATTAGACAGTGATTTGCTGTCTCAGAGTTAGCCAATCACTCTGTTTAAATGATAATGATGATGACAATGATGATATATACCGTTTATTGAATGCTCAGCATTCAATGAATGAAAACACTTTACATTTTTATGTCATTGAATCTTTGGAGCACTTTATTGATGTAGGCATTTTTGTTACCTCTATTTTCCAGGTGAGGCAACTCGGGCTTGGAAATTAAACAACTCGCTAGTACACGGCTAGGAAATGGTAGAACTAGGAATATGAATCCACATCTTCCTGACCAAATTCTATTTGTTTAACCACCTTGTTATCCTGCTTCTCCATTGCATGATGAAGATGGAGATTGTGATTTCTGTGGCTGACATTTTTAGTCGCCTACCTGAGATAGATGCAATGTACCCAGCTAAAAAACTTACCCAGACTCCCTTGCACCTAAGGGTGGCCATGTGATATAATTCTGGCCAACGAGGCACCAGCTGATGGTTCTTGCTGATTTTCCAGTAAAGCACAGATCCTTTTAGTTCGATCCCTGACTTGAATGTGGATGCAGTGGCTTGAGGTACAATAGCCATTTCATAACCATCCGGGAAAAGCCACATGCTAAGATAATGAAGCAAGAATATAGAAGTAAAGTAACTGGAGTCTTTGATAACTCTCTTCAGCAGCTGCATGGATCTTGGCCTGCCTACATCCTAACTTCTTATTATGTGATAAAAAACAAATCTTTCACTATTTAATCCACTTTTCTTTTTTATAAGAGACAGAGTCTTGCTCTATCACCCAAGCTAGACTGCAGTGGCACAATCATAGCTCACTGCAACCTCAACCTCTTGGCCTCAAGCAGTACTCCTGCTGCCTTAGCCTCCCGAGATGCTGGGATTATAGACACAAGCCACCATGTCTGGCCTATTTAATAGTGATGCTAATCAACAAAATCATCATATTTTTATAGCACTTAACATATATCGAGGTTTTTCAGTTGTGACACTTACCGGCATTTGGGACTTAATAATTCTTTGCAGTCGGGAGCTGTTCTGTGCATTGTAGATGTTTAGAAGCCTCCCCGGCCTCTCCACCCACCAGTTGTGACAAGCAAAAATGCATCCAGACATTGCCAAATATCCCCTAGGAGGGAAAATAGCTCCAGCTAGAACCACTGCCATATACCATCTCATTTGATCTTTTCAGTGGTTTTGGAGGTAGGTAGAAAGGTTTAACTGATTTAAAAGATGAGTAAACTGAGATTCTAAGATATTAAGTGACATGCCAAGAGTTGCAATATTAGTAAGTGAGGGACCTGGGACTGGAACCCAGGACTTTTGGCTCCAGGTTCAGTATATTTTCCATTTCAGTGCTTGAGTTATTTGTTTTGGTTAAAGCCACTGATCCAATTAGTTGAATGGACCTCTGCTTTAGATGCCACGTGATTGTCGTAAGGAAGTATTGCAGCTGGATAAGGTAGAGTGTTTGGAGAACATACTGTAACAAGTATAATTTTGTCCCCCTTGCTAGCCCAAACAGAAAGATGTTACTCAACATTTCAAAGGGCAGTTTCACAGATCTGAGCCTCCTATGTGTGCTGACGTCATCGTCCTGGCTGTAGTTGGATTGCCTTCTCTTATTTTCCAAAGAAACCCTGGTGTGATCAAGCAGAAGCCAAACTTTTCTCTAGATTTTTCTATGCCCGAATGATACCTTGTCCTCAGTCAACCCTTGGAAAGTTACAAAAAAAGTTGAAAAAATTCCATTTTGACTTGGTTTGTTTTGCCCCCTGCTTCATTTACTACGAAAGCAATCTGTAGCACATGCCAGCCACCTACACACTCAGGCCTGTCTTTGAGTCAAATGCCTCATCTAGCTTCTCTCGTGTTTCTAGGTTTCTCAACTGGGATTGCCCACTGGGGTGTGATCTAAGTAGCATCACCATGAGTTCCAATTATGGGCTTGTAAACAAAAGCACACAGATTCTCTTAGGCCATTATCAACTGCCAACAGAATGGTTCTTCCCTGGGAATATGGAGCAGGAAGTGCCTCTTGAGGGAAGAGGGTATCTGCAAGGGAGCAGCGCTTTATTGACCTGCTTCAGCCTTGACCTTTGGTTCTGCCTCGTTTTTTTTTTTTTTTAAATGATTTCAGACCAAAAGTCGATTTATTTTTTAAGTGCATCTCTGTCTGGTGTCTTCAGAGAATCCCTGCGAAGTCTGCTAGACTTGCTAATAGCTATCAAGGCTGAATCATGTTACCTTGATAACTACCAGCCTCTGTTAACATTGTCTGGGCTTATTTTGGAAAGTTTGGGTTGCTTATGAACAAATTGTGAAATGTTCTTCTTGAGAAGTTGTTCACCATACCATCTTAGGACACTAAAGTAGAAAGATGAGCACTTTCTAAAGGGAACATTATAAGAAAGGTAAAAAATTACCAGTGGCTTTGCCTCATTTTCCTTACTTATTTTTAAATAGATTTTTATTTTTCTATATTGTATGCTGTCTTTTTCTTTTTCAAATAAGGGTATACTTAAATGAATGATAAATTTATGAAACTGATTTTGTGAAGCATAAACCTATTGCATTGATAGGGAATTATCAATGATTTAAAAAATGATTTAAAAAATCCAGTGAGGATCTAGTTCAACATGTTAGCAGACAAATAAAAAGATAAAAAGATAAAAAATGCAAAGTGGTTCATAGATATGACTATGCTCTGTAATTGGGAGACAATCTAATCCTTGGCATCTTGGTGCTTGTATACCAATTAAATCAATTTATTTATTGATTGAAGAAATGTTTATTTCATGCTCACTATGTGGTAAACAGGTATTAAACATAGGTATTTAAGGATAAATTTAAAAATAATTTTTTTCTATGAAGGAATTCAGTCTGATAGGAGAGCCAGACATAAAAATAACTAATTGTCTGACAATATAATGTAAAAGTGTAGAGTACAATAGGCATAGTAATGAAAAGATGTTATGAAAGTGACAGCTTACATTTGTGTGGTGCTTTCTGTCTTTATTATAAAATCTTTATTGTGGACAATTATGATTTTTCCCTCCTCCTGATTCTGCTGGAGGGGGTTTTTGTTTCCTTCCAAGTGATGGGAAAATGTTGGAGGGGACATTTTCTCCACTCCCTACTGGCATTCCTGTAGGCAGGATGAGCACCCAATCGATTGCTACAGCTTGATCTCCTTTGGACTGTATTTGCCTGCAGTGTGTGTGGTTACTGTGTTGAAAAGGGAACAAAGGCCCGTCTCTGATTCTCCTGGGTTCTTACTCTGCTGAGGTGTTAGAGGCGGGCTGATCTGGCCTTCAATGTGTACTCAGAATATATTTGCAGACTTTACTCTACCAAAGGCAGATACCTGGTCTAGATTTGGGGAGGGACATCTGTACCAAGAAGGTCCCCTTTTGGTCTTGGGTCCAAGCAACATTCTGCACTGCCTTTTTACTAGGGGACTCTACTTATCAGATGATGATTAACAAAGCTACCCATTGATCTCCTTTAGCTTTTGATAGTCATCTCTGCCAGTTAGAACCCAGCAGGCAGGAGAGATGAGTTATTAGCATCCCTTACTTTCAACAATGTCCTTTGATAATCATAACAGATGAGAAAGCTCTAGCAGGGGTTACTTTTCTCATTTTGCAAATGAAGAAGTAGGTAGAGATTGAGGTTATGTGGTGTAATGGAACGCCAGCATCACAGACATGGGTTGAAATCATGGTTCTGCCACCTATGAACAAGCTGACCTGGAGATAAGTTTCCCAATTTGCTGAGCCTCAGTTTCCCTTTCAGTTGGGTGGGTAAACTGTGTGGTACAGATACAATATGCTCTAGGAGGGGAGGGACCGGGCTGTCTTTTTTACCATAGTATCTCCAGTGTCTAGATCAGAGCTGTGCCCATCTCATTGCTTAGTAAACATTTGGTGAGCCACTGCAAAAATGAACTCAGAGCTAGGAGAGTGCTGTGAACTTGAGTCAAGCAAGACAACTTGTAAAAGTGACACTTGGGAAAGAGCTTGAAAAATGAGTAGACTTTGTAAGGAAGGGGGAAGACACTCAGAATGGTTAATAAAACTTTAGAAAATATTTTGTTGTATAAACTGAAGCACTGGGAGAGAGCTGATCAGTCTTGTGGATTGCTGTGAATTACAACATGATTTGTTCAGCTACAGCATTTGTATCTCTTAGGAAGATGGTGGAGATAACTGAACTGGCTCTGCGATTTTTTTCTATTGGCCATATAACATCATGCTTTGCATGTGGGATTTTCCAGGTCATTGGTGACAATGTCTTTTGAAAGCATGCTATTTAGAATTATTTCTTCCTTCCTAGGGAAGTTGGTGGGGTGCACATGGGAGGAAAAATGGCAAAATAAAGGACAAGCTTTGATGTGTACACAGTCAGTCCCCCCTACAAATGCATTCAAGTCATAACCAAGCAGTCATGACACTCTCCATTAATTTAATGAAATTAATTTTTTTCATACACCACTGTTAATGCTACAAAGTACTTTACCATGAGAGGCAAAAGAGAAAATGAGCTAATGTTTTATGGAACCATGCAGCAGCAAGTTTCCTATCATTAGCAAGACAGAAGAATATATTAAAAATGGCATGGATAAAAAAATTCTAAAATAGCAACCAGAGAATAAAGTGCAGAAGCAAGATGTGGCTCTCCAAGCTCTTTATCCTTTACTATAAAAATAGCTCAACTTATTGGTGGGATTCAGAGAGAGCCGAGGGCGAGTGAGCCTAGGAGCTGAGCACTTACCCTATCTAGAGAATTTAGTCCAAGGAAAATATGTTCATCACTACTAGTTGCTCATTCATAAGGTAGCCCGGTAGAGTGGAGAGATTATGATACTTGGAGTCAACCAAATTATTTTCAATCCAGCTCTGCCATTCACTGGCTGCCTGCTTTGGCCACTGTGTGACTTAGTTTCTTCATCCATAAATGGGCATGAAAACCTGTCGCATGACGTTATCATGAGAATCAGGTTTGTAAGTTGCTTTGGCACACTGGTCGGCACATAGTAGGTGCTCGACGAATGCTACTTTCACCTCTACTTTGTCAGTAACAGAAGGCTGTGGGGTCAGCCTATCACATAATTCAGATCTTCGTGCTACAGCAGTGTGGGTGTGGGTGTGCATGTGTGTGCATGTGTGTGCACATGTGTGCATGTGTGTGTACGTTGTGGGGAGTCCGCAGGAGTGGGAAGGTCCACCAGATGGCACAGGTCATCTGCCTCACACCCATTGTTCCTACATTCCATGCTGGCAGAGCTCCTGTTTTGCCCCCTCCTCCCCTGAGTTACTTGGACAAATCCGGATGGGTCTAAGCCCATAATGGTCCCATTCTCTTGACAATTATTCATTTAAGGATGGGCATTGTGACTCAGTTCTGGTCACTGTAACATAAGGAGAATTTTGCTGGGAGACTTTTGGGGAAGTTTCTTTGCTCTTCAAAAGAGATGTATAGCGAAGAAGCGGCCACTCTTCTTGTGCTGGGTCTTATCGTATGGACACAGGCGCATGAAATGGCAGAGTCTTCTTGAGAACAGGTCTGAAATTCACTCCAAAAGAAAATTCTGCAGAAGGAGATCGGGGATCTTGCCGGTGCTCTCCTTTGCTAAAGTAGCCACCTCTGTGGCAGCCTCCCACTTGACATCTATTACGGGAGCTAGCACATCCCTGTATTGTTTTAGCAATGGTGATTTGGGCTTCCTGTTATCTGTAGCTGAAGGCATCCTGACTGGTACAAGAGGCAGTCATCTGGGGATCTAGCATTTGACCCTCAATTTAATTTCTCTTTAAGCTTAGAAAAGAAGATCCTTATGATTCGTTCACTGGTGCAGCTTTATTTGAAATGGAATAAAAAATAGTTTCCCGAGTCAGCCTGTCCTAAGCCAGCCTCCAGGGAAACATTTGGAAACCAGCACATGTCTTGTTCCTATACATACAGAGATATTTAACTGGGTCTAGTGGAATTATGAGCTGTTCAGCCTAGACAAGAGAAGGGGAAGAAGCTATGACTAATTAACTTGTGGAGTGCCCATTCGGTGTCAGAAGCGCTCAGGCTGCTCTAGAAACCAGGTTTCTTGAGGGCTTGTCCTGAATGTCTTAAATTGCCTACCCTAACAAAGATTCTCTGATGCCAGCAATGAGTAAATTGGTAGAGATTCGCTTACTGAATTCATTTAATAAGTATGTAGTGTGCACCTACTGTGTACCCGGCACTGTGCTAGGCATTGAGTATATTGTTCACTTGGTTGGGGCTGCCCCTCTGGGTGTGTCATGAGTGGGTCTGAGCCAGCTGATGGGGTGGTCCGAGGAGGCAAGAGCCTGCCTTGCCAGGGATGCAGGGGAGAGCAGGACGTGGCAGGAACACCAGGCCTCTGGGGCACAGGGCCTGAGAGAGATCTGCCTGTGGGTGAGGGCCGTGTCTCAGGACCCCAGGACGTGCTGCCTCTGTTGAGAGCCAACACCTTGTGTCTCAGGGCAGAGTGTGTTCCAAAGGCTGAGGGAGCTAAGACGTCTGGTTCCAGGGGTAGTTTTCTGGGTGGGTCTGCTTCATCCTGACCCTTCCAGAAGCATTTAGATGTGGTCCTGATGTTTATATAATCTTGCATCTCAATTAGTGGAAAGTTTCTGGAAAATGGCGACTGCTTTTTTTCTTTCATTGTGAATGTACTCCTAAGGGAAGCCCAGAGGAAGACTCAGAGAAAGGCTGTGGTGTGCTGGTGAGTGTTTAACAACCTGCTCTGGGCTGGGGGGATATTCCTGATTTTTTGCACTTTTTTCTTTCTGTGGTGGAAATACTCCCACCATGGCTGATTTCAAACTACCAATGTGATGTCAACCAATTCCCAGAATGTCTTAAAATTTAACAGTAGGCTCTTGGGAGCCAGTCCAAGGTGGCTGCAGCATACCTTGGCTCTAGTACACACCTGGAAAGAGGCGTACTGGGTCGCTCGTGGAGTTGGCATCTCCCCAGCATCATCTGGAGGGGAGAAGAGTATAAAGGCCACAGGTGATTTCCAGGGGTGGGGCCAGTGTCCCCCAATGCTGGCATTAATTTTCTCTACCTCGGAAATATAGGCTGATTCTTGGCCATCTCCCCTCTTCCTACCCTTCCCATTTGCAGTTTTTTCTCTTTTGCGTCTAATTTTTTTTTTTTTTTAAATTTGAGAAATAGCTAGAACAAAAATCTTGCTTTCTGTTTAAACAAGAGCTATTTTTCAGGCTTGTTATCGATTTTTCTGCTATTCCCACACTGCATCAAGTTAGAAAGAAGACGTTGGCTTTATTTTTTTCTGCCAGAAAAACAAACACCCTATGGGCTTTTCCTCATACCACAAACCGGTACCTTCTGAAGTGCATTCAGAAGTGAAATGTCACACGTCAGGATCTTGGGGCTGCCTGAAGAGGGTCTCCCATTTCCAACAGACTCTAATTTCAAAGCTGCCATTTGCCTTCATATGATTTCGAATTGTATTTGTTCAGCCCGTAAAGTAGAGCTGAGAATATTACAGACTCGAGATATGAATCCTATTAATGAAACAGCATTTAGAAATGAGAGCGTTGCTGTCTTGGCTATTACATCTACTGTAGATTAGTCATAATGTTCTGAGGACCCTGTCCGATTAGAAGCTTATTTTAAATAGCAAATTTCATGTGACTAAAGAGTGCAATTATTAGTTGCTATCTTCAGGGGATGGTAACAGGGCAGATGAAAAATGAACATTTTTTAAAAGCAATTAAATGGGTGGGAGGCCAATTCTGGAAATGGAAGGAAGCAAAGGAAAAATAATAAGCCGGAATAAAATGGGATTTGAAAATTAAAAAGCAAGTTAATTTGTCAGTGTTGTGCAGAAAAGCCCCCAACAGTGGGGTGATTATCTGGGCTGAACTACTGAGGTCTTAGGGCCATGCCTTGCAGATGGGTGTCTATTATTTTTGTCCTGTCTTTATATGGACAGGAAGCATTAATTAGAAATCAGAAAGCCAAGGGTTAGAGTTGGCTCGTCACTTCATGGAGGTAGGAATTCTCTGCCACACTTGACTAAAAGATGTTAGCAAAGAACACCTTAGAAAAAAAGGAAAAATCAAACTGCTTTTTAGAATGAATAGGAGAGAGGGAGAGAAGGAGGCAGGAGAGTGAGAGGGAGGGAGGGAGGGAGGGAGAGGAAAAGTGTGAGAAAGGAGGTACAGGTGAGAAAATATTCATCTTTAGAACAAAGTTCTCCAGTGGAGGCAGCAAAGAGGCCACACAGCTCTGAAGTCAGACACACCTGCATGCGAATCTTGTCCCTGCCACGCTTTAGCTGTGGGACCGTGGGCAAGTTTCTTAACCTCTCTGAGCTCCCATTTCCCCATCTGAACAATGGGACCAGCACACTCAGGGTTGTCAAGAGAATTAAATGAGAAAGGAAAAGAACATACAGTGCACATTCAATAAAGTGTTGTTTTCTTCTTGGGAGCTTGGCCAATCACTTGGAGCCAAAATGCAGTTAAAGTGATACTATATGTGGTGAACAGAACTGTCGTATTTCCTGCCACAGTCTGAAGGGAGTCAGTGTGCCAAGGCTGATGGCATCTGGGCAGATGAGACTCAGAGGTCATCCCAGCCCTTCCAGGGAGACTCACCTTTAGGGAGACACACAGGTACAAGAAATCATGCCTGGAGGCAGCAGCTGGTCTGTGGGGGGTTAGGATAAGGTTCACGATGAATCCTGGCTGGTAACAGTCTCCATCGTGAGCTAGTCCCAATCCGTAAACAGGTGGGAGGGAGAGGAAGGGTAATTTATTTTACTTTCTTGATAGTTATTATTATATTATTTCCTCTGTAATTTCAGTAGTGACTCATTTCATGAAAAAAAAAAATCAGCAAACATAAAGGAGCCCAAAGAAGAAAATATAAAATACTCATAATTCTTCTACCCACATTATGACATTAGTGTGTGATTCTCAAACTTTTCATTCTTACTGAGTGAGTTTGTTCCCTTAGGAACGAGTTCCATGTCTTATAAACTTACATTTGTTTCAATATACCCATCATGCTTTAAGTTAAATTACTGAACATCTCCCAGTCCTAGGGACTGGAGTACAGCTGGGTCTCTGGGACAACTCCATGGCTAATGCCCTGGCTTCCTGTATCAGCAGATAAACTGGTGTGTCTTGGTTTGGGGTATGTTTTTCCAGGCCATTTTCTAATTTTCTGTGCATATATTATATAGTGCAAGTGCTTATAGTTGTTTTCTCTGGGCAGTTAAAATCATAGTTACTTAAAATTTTTAATATTTTGCCTATCTGTTTTTGCTTGTTTCTTTGTAATGAACATATATTGCTTTTATAACAAGAAAATATTACATATCTAACTTTATAGAATATATATTGAAATATTCTTGCAAATTATATACTGTCTGTACTAGAAGTCTAGTAAGGGCAGTTCATATATAGATACATATATGCACATACATACACATATATAGAGAGAGATTATATAGCTATATATTTATTTATATATATGTATGTTTTAAAACATAGATACATATGTATATGATTTTTTATGGGAAATATATCACAAACATAACCTCATATCAAATACATTTTATCATATTATTTTATTGGTTGCATAGTATTTTATTATAAAACTATAGTATAACCAACCTTATATTATTGGGTGGTTGGATATCTTTCCTTTATTTTACTATTAGAAACAATACTCTGTTGAATCTTTTCCTACATATCCTTAATTATTTGACATGTTATATTTTAAAAGTCAGATAGCAGGTTTACATTAATGGTAAAATGTGTTCCAAGTTTCAGTGTTAGGAATAGTGGCTAGGTTCCCAGCCTAGCCCACAACAGTTAATTTAATACTCAATGTAACTAAACTAGGATTTTAGTACTATTACATTGTGGTGGGTTCAATTGTTGCCTCCTCCCCACAAATATGTTCAAGTTCTAAACTCCAGTACCTGTGAATGTGACCCTATTTGGAAAAGAGTGTTTGCAAATGTCATCAAGTTGAGATGAGGTCAGATTGGATTAGCATGGGCTCCAGATGCAGTGACTTGTCTCCGTAAGAAATTTGGACGCAGAGACACAAAGAGAAGAAGGTCGTGTGAAGACAGGGGTAGAGGCTGGCATTACACTTCTGCAAGCCAAGAAATGTCAGGAGCCACCAGGACCTGGAAGAGGCACGGAAAGATTCTCCCCTAGTGCCTTTGGAGGGAGTGTGGCCACGCTGAGACCTCAGTTGCAAAATTTTGGCTCCATGGTGATGAGAGAATAAATTTCTGTTTTTCTGAGCCATGCGGTTTTTGGCACTTTGTTATGGCAGCCCCAGGAAACTAGCATATTTACCCGATCACCTTTTGAAACATATTTCAGCATGGAATGAATGTTGTAAACGGCAGTTAGATTCCAGATAGAGCCCACAAAAATATTTAGTGCCTAATATAGTTGAAGCATAGCACTATCAAGTTTAATGTCATTTAAAGCAGTCTTTCCATGGAGAGCCCAACCTGTCTGTGCACAGTGGCAGGAGGGACTCTGCCTTCCTTGGTCCTGCACTGACATAGACAATTCCCTATTCTACCATGAGATGGCGCTTTTGGCAGCAGGTTCCAAGGTGGAAGGATCATGCATTAACTCAGCATTTAATGACCACCTACCGTGCTGGTAGAGGGTGGTTAACCGCATGGGATGTACAGTTTAGGGGAGGATGGAGGAATGGGGGTTTTGGGACTGGTGAGCTGAGCCGACGGGGGCGGTCCGGCCTCAGTGGGAAGATGCTAGGGATGGGGTGGTTTGCTGGCGTCAGCCTTCCTGGGCAATGCCAGTCATGGGGAGGCTCTCTTAAAAGCAAGTGGGGATGCTGAGAGGAGTAGACAGAGGAGAGTAGGGATGCCTGGGTCTGTTAGACAAAGAAAATCTAGAAAGTTGAGTTGTGTGGTTTGAGGGTTTGCCTTCGGTATATACATGAGAGAGAAATTCTTCCAAGAGGCCTCTTGCAGATTCACCTGAGATTCTAGCCACTTCTGTATCATTTTCAGTACTTTCTCTGCCTTATTTCTTATTCGTCCCAGGCCAAGAAAACCGATCTGTGACTTAAATTTGATTACCATCCATTTGTAGGATTGGTAGCATTGTGTCCTTGAATCCATTTAATTGGCCTAATACATTCAAGTTTAGTAACCGAATGCCAGCAAAAATGAGTCCCAAACTAATGGCAATGGCTTGCTTCGGGTAGGAAGATTGCTTGAACGTGGTAAAGGGATGTTTTAGAGTCATCGGTTAGTTTCCTTGATATCCCACATGTTAATTATCTGAGGAAACAATTTTATACCTATCTGAAAAGGATGAAAGAGGATGTTGATTCTCATGGCAAATTATTTAGAACGAGCAAATTTGAGAAAGTAATCCAGCAGCAGGGACTTTAACACTCCTATTTAGCAACGAGGCAGGTGTGTATCTGCCTAATATCTCCGAGGGGAGGATATGGATGTTCCAAGGCCAAGGTAAGGACGTACGATATAGACAATTGCTAGGCAATGCTGAGAATGAACCTTTCCTAGGACTTGTTCACAGCTGCTGCATTATACGTTTTACCTAAAATATCAGGTTTCTCAAACTCGATGACTTCTAATGCTAACTTAATTACTTTTATTGTAAAATTACTTCAATATGTGCAAACATAAAATTTTGTATAAACGCTTTAATAGCTCCTAGACAACTATAAAATCCCATTGCATTTACACATTAAAGTATTACTCTTAATTTGAATGTTTTCTAGTTTGTAGCTTTATTTGTATTTACCATGTTTGATAATGTTTAGCAGAAACTAAATCTTCACTCTTAATGTGAATTCTGTTCTATTGGGTTTTCCTGCCATTGCCACAGGGTCCCTTTGTTCTCTTCACATCCTATCACAAGCATTTTATTCATTTATTGGTCTTTTTTCTTCCTTACTTTTTAAGTTAACATTTGAATAATATTTTTCAGTGGCTACATGCATTCTATTACAGTTGTTCGTGCAATGCTTGGTGATGGGGACACATTCTGAGAAATGCATTACTAGGTGATTTCGTCATTGTGGTAAACATCGTAGGGTGAACTTATGCAAACTTAGGTGGTGTAGCCTACTACACACCTAAGCTATATGGTATAGCAGATTGATCCTAGGCTACAAATCTGTACAGCATATTATTGTACTGAATATTGTAGACATTTGTAGCACAGTGGTGTTTGTGTATCTAAACATAACTAAACATAGAAAAGATACAGTAAAAAATA